>NC_056732.1:431903905-432236405 GCF_019279795.1 Protopterus annectens | reverse complement strand
CCCTTCCCATACTTGGAGAAAAGTGCCATCCTTTATCTTGTATGTGTTTCTGTGATTCCTTGTACTGGAATATTGTCATTCTTTGTGTCCTGTATATGTTCAGTATTTTGTGATTCAGGATTTTGGGTTTTCAGGATTTCGAATTTTCAGGATTTTGGGTTCTGGATTATGAAGTTCAGCATTCTGATATTTCAGGATTCTGAAGTGAAACGATACACACACACACAGATATATATATATATATATATATATATATATATATATATATATATATGTGTGTGTGTGTGTGTGTGTGTGTGTGTGTGTGTGTGTGTGAATGTGTGTGGATATAAACATCTTTGTATAGCCACATACATATAGCTAGAGAGATATATCACATACAAATGCTGCCTACCCAGTGATGTCACGTAATCCATCCTATTTTCACGTAATCCATCTTATTTCCACTGTTGTACACTAATCTCTATCTCTCATGCTACTTCCAGTACTGCTGTGTTAACTCATTTATTGCCACCCTACTCCTCCCGTTCTCTATGTCCATTTAACACCTGCCCTTCCATCCTCCTGTCCTTCTGTCTATACCTGTATATAACACCTACATTTGTATATGCTTGTTTACATCAACTGGTGAAAAAGCCAGTACAGCTTCTTTTAAGTGAACTCACTTAAACAGTGAGGTTTGGGAAACTTGCCTTTTCCCTACTGTAGTGCGATCTCAGAGTTTTTAAATATAATTAGCAGGGAGTATGGGTGCACAGTCACCCAAATGGAGATTTTAGTGGGGATTGACTCTCTGTAAAAAAGACATTTTAATTTAGTTAACGTTTTGTGTTTTAAAGACTTAGATGTTCTCAAGAAGTGAGATAACTCAAATAATACAATGGAACCATAAGTCTTAACAAAGAAGAAAAATATTGAGATAAGAGTTTCTCAATCAGGGAAACAGTCTTCCTTTCTCTTTCACCTTCATTAACTATAGGCATCAGCTTAGATATGTGTTTGAAATATAATGTAGATTTTTTTCATGTCTCATTAACATGAAAGACTAGCGTTTAAAACAAATAGAAAGTAAAGGAGTTCCAGAAGCAGCTGTAATTGTGACCTCGGCTATTTTTTTTCTTTTACCCTGATCAACACACAGTACATTTGTGCATATTATTTGCACTTCTCTGTGGTTAAAATTCATTTAACATTTACTACAATTGTTAGCTTACTCCTTCTTTCTTTTATTATTCATCCATTTTTCAGTCTACATATGCAAAGCTACAATGAAACATCAAGGATAAAAGGACTTCAGAAAGTAATTTATTGTAGTAAATTCTAAAATAGTCAATGGAATTATCAGCTATACATTAAATTATTCCATTCACAAACAATCTCCGTTCTGAAAAAGTTACTATTTGAAAGCAGTATTGTGTACACATAAACTAATTTACTGTCATTTCCTCTGCTCCTGAAATGTCTTGTGTGCTTTAAGGTACTGAGCAGTGAATACTCTGTATAGCTTCTTAGTTGCTGCTTCACATCTTTTGGACTGCCTTACCATATCATTGAGATGGCCTGTAGAATCACTAAAAGCACTCCATTCTATCTGTGTCTTAGTTATCGAGTGTAAAGCAAAGTATTAATGTAGTTGATCTGTCTGTGCACCTGAATGTGTATGTCTATGCACTTTAATAATAAATGCTTTGCTAACTCAGCATGCTATTTTCAGCACCACTTTTTATTTTTAATCTGAATAGCTCAGAATGAATTTCTGATATTACAGCTTAATCAACAAGACTGAAATAAGGTCAGAAACAAATACCCATTGAATGGTATGTTAAGATATGGTTACTTTAATGAAAGCCCCGGTTTCACAGTCAGTTATTTCGTGTTTTGTGTACAAAAAAAAATCATTGTTTATTTGAAGCACTCAGTTGAAGAAAAAAGCACAATGAAAACAAATCACCTGATTATGCCCAGGACATCTCTGTGCTCCATAGTTATATGTAAGTATACTGGCATTTATTATGGCTCTAGGGAAAAGTCCATAAACGCATTTGTATACTAAACATCCATCTTAACAGTCAAGCATATTTATTTATTTATTTTTTTACATCATAATACTGTACTACGAAAAATTCCATTTGCTAAAGGCAACAGTGGCAGATGTTATTCCATAACAAGCAGTAATAATTAATTTGGTGTAAGATAATTGGAGACTCTCAGAGCACCCATCTAATTTCAAAACTCAGTGTGTGCACCTTAGCAAAAATAAAATGAGACAGACTAGTTTGCTACTGATTTCATGAAAGCACATGGTGGAAGCCATTTGTACTTACCCTTCATGCTACCATGTAGTACTAAGCAATCCTGTAGATTTTGCAAAATATAACAAAAAAAAAACAAAGAAAATGCAACCTGCATTTAATGCACTAGAGCAAGCTAGGATACTACAAACCATAATAAAGACAATATGCAAATGTGTCCTAGAAGGAAATCAGCATGGCCCTGAGCCAGGCTGCAGTAAAGCCAGCTTTCTGAACAGGAAATAATAGACAGATACAGACTAAACAGAGAGCTGGTTCATGCTGTGTGTAAGACTTGGGCACTCCACATTTACAGTCGCAACTTGTGGGGTAACCCGGTACCAGTGAAAACATAGTGTGTCTGACTCTGGGTATACTGGCCTGTCAGGCATTTCAGCAGCATATGGGTGATGCTGTAGGAGTCAGTCACATTCTAACTCAGCTCCTGGCAGTAACACACCCACTTTCCAAAAACGGTCATGGGTGGCAGAACTAGCATGCAACAGTTGTATGCCATTGCCCACTTCCCGGTGCTCATGGAGCAACTGACTGTACCTACATCTTAATCAAAACCCCAGTGGTACCCGAAGCTGAAGAGTACATTAATAGGGAGTGGTGGCCATTGATCAATTATCAGATGGTGTACTTCACAGATGGCCTCATTACCTATATCATTGCAACACACCCTTTTAGTGTGTATTATGCAGAACTTTGGAGGGAAAGTGCTCTGAGAGCTGCTTTCCAACAAGGCAAAATACCAGATGGTTTTCTATGAGGTAAGTACATGACTACTGTTATACTGTAAACAGGAGCCAGACATCTGAACTGTAAGCAAGATGAATAAATATTTGTTTTCATCCCCATAAAAGGGTGAATGCAGTTATCCATTGGAGCCTTGGCTTATGATGCCATACAGAGCCCCACTAACATCTGTTGAGGTTTCATACAACAGATCACACACACTGCAGCATGGACCACCATTGACTTTCTGTTTGGCACACTGAAGGCAAGATTCAGATGCCTGGACACATCCGGGATTCATTACAACACCCAGCAGAAAAGGCATCACAAATTATCCCAATGCGTGCTATGCTTCAGAACATGCTAACATTAAAACATGGTGGCCGAGTAGCCACAGGTGTAGGTGACCTACCCTAAGAACCTCAGATGTCAGACATAGAGCTATTAGAGCTGTCGCAGGATGATCAGGAGGATACAGGAGTGAGAAGAAAAAGGTGTGTTTGATGGTGACTGCAGCCATAAGTTGTAGCTTAGATAACACAGCAGCATCTGACTCACACTTCTGAGTCATGACAAACCACATGTACAGATGTGCACAGATACAACAGTGATATTCACACAGTGTTGCCCCACAACAACAGCACAGGGCATGACTACTGGTAACAGCCCATTAGCAGTGCACATTGAACATCATACATGACATAAGCATGTAATTCAAATGCAGTAGCTTATACGCATACTGATGACATAGCAAGGGACACAGCTGGATGTCTACAGAGGAAAACTAATACAAAAAAGCAGCACCAACACTATTTGAAGATAAATACTGGAAAAGTCATACACAGATATGTTAAATTTCACAACACAAAAAAAATAGAAAAACAAAGGGAGAAAATAGAAAAGAGGATTAGTAATGGAGAAGTTAAAGAAATAGAAACTAGAGTTATGGATTGCCTGAGAAGTTAAGGGTGTATTGTAGAAAATCCATATCTGGTAATGTCACAACATGATGGAACAACGAGTCCCAGATTAAGGAAAAACAGGTGGAACAGGAAGCATTTGATCACTTGCCACATGAAGATACTCTGGAGCCTTCAGAAAGAAACCAGTACAAAGGTTCATTTGGAGCTGCACACCAAGGGAAGGAACAGGAAACTGTGTCAACTCAGTTTATCTTCATGTGTGCATTTTGCACATGGGTGAACAGCACATGTTTGAAAGGACATTTGCAATGTATGCAAACATTGAACGCAAAAAGGTTCAAATGTGCAATGAGCGAATGCACAGTGACATTCGCTCCTTGCAGATTCGGCATTTTGGGGTGGATTCCACTATAGTGGGGATCAGAAAATGGTGCCTTTCCCCACTGTAGCGTGATCTCGGAGTTAGTATATTAAAGTAGGGGGGTGTGGGGGGTGTATGTTCGAAAATCAGCAAATCTGTTTTTCGATTTGCTGATTTTCGAACATTGGACTGTCACTGTTTTGGTTTTCGTGGTTACGATTCGCTCATATGAGCAATCGCATGAGTGTGTTTCTTGTATGTAAAGGTAAACCTGGCAACTCTGATGCAATCAGTGTTGTGGAGCAATAGGCCAATAAGGTCATGCATGAAAGACCAATGAATAATGCAGAATGTAGTTGAAGAGAATATGTCACAGGAAGATGTTCTGGATCATTCTGTAAAATGCCCACAGGAAATGGAGAACAAAGAATGTGCCCTCAGTTTAGAAGAAAAGGATTTAAGGGAAGAGTTACTTGATTTAATAGGGATGGATAAACATATTAAGATCAATGTAAGAAATAGATTTCAGAAAGTCAGTAACAACCAAAATGTTAGATGTCTGATAAAACAGATCAACACAGTAATCAAGACTATTAACAGAAATTCATGTGATATAACAGATGTAAAGAGGATATGTTACTGTGCTATAAATTAAAGCCAGATAAATTTGTACAGGAAAAATGCAGAGCAATAAGGGCAAGGAAGGGAAGAAATCAAATGCCAGTGTGGAAGCATCGAATAAAGAAAACTCTAAGGCAATTAAGACAAGAAGTGTCACTGTTAGAAGATTATAGAAGAGGGAATAGATCAATAAAAATACTTAGAAAGATAGATGTGATGAAAGCAATGTGCAGTATCAGAACAGACCAGAAGCTGTCATATACTATTGCAAATAATAAACTAAAGATATCAGCACAGAACAAGAAAAAACATAGAAGATATGCAAATAAATATAAAGGAAGAGTACAAACTAAGCAATTCATCGATGACCCAAATATTTTTATAGAGAATAAGGAAACAAAACAAAAGGAATAGAAACTCCATGAAAAAAGAAGAAATAGATACAGTTAGGTGAAATATCATCCTGTGGAACATAACAAAGATGCTGAATGAACAGAAAAAGTAAAAGAAACAGTAAGATGTCCAAATGTACAACATATGAAATGGGATGAAGTAACATCCTGAGAAATTGAAACAAAATTAAGAAAAGCTTGGAAATGGAAAACTCCAGGCCCAGATGCAATGGCTCACTTTTGGCAAAAAGTATTAGCATCTTTACATGAAGATTTAAGCCTGAGTAAGAACTATTTATATGTGCACCCAGTACTGACACCAACCAGGTTAACAACAGGAAAAACAATACCGCTCCTTCAGTGTGAACCTGCAAGATATCCTAAAAACTATAGACCAGTAACTTGTCTTCCGACGATGTATAAACTATACATGGGAATTGATACTGACGAGTTTATAGTCATATAGAAGAAAACTCAATCATGGCAATAGAACAAAAGGATCATTTGTTGTTAATTCAGAATGGAGAATTGTAAAAAAGGGGAAGAATTTAAGTATGGCATAGACAGATTACTAAAAAGCACTAGCTTTCCACGTTTGCATAAAGGAGTATTTACAAATACAAATGTTCCCTAAACTGATCAATTATATTATAATGACTGTGAAACAATAGTGAACCACTTTGCAGCTAAGTCATGATAAAGGACAAATTAATATCCCAGGGATAAAAATTGCCTATTTCAACAAAGCATTTCTACAACAGCTAGACACATTTGTTCCACTGTTCAAGGTCAAAGTTTGAACCTCTCAAAACCTCTGGCTCAGCAGAGAAACCAAACAAATCCTCAAGTCCAGAGACAATGCCTGGTTCCACTATCAAAGAACTAAGGACATACAAAGCCAAACTATTTATCGAGAGCTGTGCAACTGTGTAAAAAAATGCATTAGACAGGGCAAGAAATCTTATTATACTACATTGCAAAGCAAATACCAGCACAATCCCCAAAAAATTTGGAAAAAGTGTAAACCAGTTGCTAAAACCAACCCAAACAGCTACCCCGAAACTGACCACTCCCAATATTAAACTTCACATTGAAACACAATTCAACTCCCACTTTGTGAATTCAATTCTATGTCTAGTATCACAGGGACAATTCCAACCTCACTATCCCTTCCACCGCAAACAATACTAATACATGCTTTATCCTCAAAACAATCCCTACCAGCTCTATCAAAAATATGCTCTCCAAACTAAAAACCTCGTCACCCACAGCTGACCTACTACCTAGCTACTTCTTAAAACTCATAGCAGATGCTATTGCAATCCCAATCTCCACTCCCATAAACAGATCAATTGTCAAAAAACATGTTTGCAAACTCTGGAAAATATCCCATGTGACTCCCATACATAAAGGGGGGATGTCCACTGAACTGATTAACTATAGACCCATTGCATTAGTCTCTCCCCTGGCTAAAATCTTAGAAAAATGCATTCATACCCAGGTATTAAGATACCTCATAGACAACAATATCCTGTCCCCTACTCCACATGGTTTCAGACCTGCCCATAGCACCACTACAACCCTCCTCTGCTTCAGAGACACAATAAATCAACTCAGAAATAAAGGCCTGCAGGTGTCAACTCTCTTTTTGGATATGTCCAAAGCATTTGACACAGTATCCCACCAAATCCTGCTAAATGAACTAAACCAATGTAACCTAGCAAAGTCTATACTAACCTGGTTCCATAGTTGCTAAACTGGCAGGTACCAGGCTGTGACATGTGAAAATTCTCTCTCACCTCTGTTACCCATAAATACAGGAATCCCTCAAAGGTCTATCTTAGGACCCCTACTTTTCACAATCTTCACAAACAACCTCCATGCTTCCACATAGCATGCTTCTATCATTCAATATGCAGACGATACTACCTTAATCTGTGCACAAAATATTCCCACCCTCTTGCAAACAACTCCGCTAGCATTCTCTGAGGTAGAAAATTACCTTATCAAAGCCCAACTCATCCTCAATCTGAAGAAAACACAGCTAATGATTATAAACAACTCTAACTTAAACTACAATAGCAGTCAGTTCAACATCTACTCTACAAACTCTACTTCAGTCACTCCAGTGGCACAGGCAAAGCTACTAGGAATAACCATAGACTGCCACCTAAAATTTGATAGTCATCTAAACTCAATTATAAAAAGTACATGCCAAACTGGGATCACTCTACTGCATTAAACCATTTCTCACTAACAATACAAGATCCCAACTTCTATCCACTCTGCTTTATGCATCCCCCATTCTAACAAATCTCAATAAAACTGATCTAAGCAAAATGGAAGCCTGCTACAACAGAATTGCCCACTTTGCTGCAAATTCCCCTTATAGATCCTATCACTGTACTGCACTACTCCAGCTCCACTGGCTTGAACTGCCCATCCAACTAACTTATAATCAGCTCTGTCTCTGCCACTCTATCTATTACTTACCCAATAAGTGTCCTGTCCTCAAAAACCTAGTGTAACAGCACTCAGCCCCAAGGCCTCTTCGATCATCAAGAAAACTATTAATAGAAGTCACCAACAGCAATAATAGCTTTGGAGAGTCACTATGCAGTAATACAGTGGCCAAAAAATGGAACTCCCTTCCCATTAGCATACAAAACACATCTTCCAATACCTCCTTTAAAAACGTATCAGGCAACAACTGAAGCAAAGCTGGCTGTGCTATGACTGCTCCCCAGGCTAGAGCAATCTGTCAAGGCGCATATACCATACCCATCTTACTTTACTCTCACTGACAGCATAAAGTTAGATACTTAATACTTTCAAACCAAAACATTAATTGCTAAACAAAAAAGCAAGACCAATAAGATGTTATAGCAGGCTGCAACGAACTCCACTTTCCACAAAGTTATTAGCGCTTTCATCCACCTTTTATTTTGCGTGAACTTCTTCAGAAACATGGGAAATGACACAATAAAGACTTAAATACTTAATTTAACAGGAAGTGATCTCATTATTCCACCATAGTTTACATTTTTATATATAAAAAATATGTGTATAATAAGTGTACGTAAGTTACATAAAACAAAAATCAACTCAACAAATATTGTAAAATTGTTGTTACTAATTTTAAACTAATTTATATACTTGATTGGTTAATATTAACAAAACCACCCTTTAGACCAATCATTTCGGCAAAAAATTCGAAAACAGAAAACATTTCCATTTGGTTGGATAATATTTAATAAGAAGTTCACGCAAAATAAAAGGTGGATGAAAGCGCTAATAACTTTGTGGAAAGTGGAGTTCGTTGCAGCCTGCTATAACATCTTATTGGTCTTGCTTTTTTGTTTTTCAAGTTAACACGTTTCTTTTAAAACATTAATTGCTACTACCACTGTTCTAATTACAAAAGGTTACCATGAAACTATGTAATGATTTATATTACTAATGAAGGTTTGCATCCCCTACTGGTCTGTCTTCATACTAATGGAAAATAATCTAATGCACTATGTATATATTGTATTGTGTTTCAAACCACATCTGAATACCATGACATGTATTAAGTATTCTTGATATTATGACTGCTTTACTTCCACTGTACTGTGCTGTCTTCATACCACTGTAAAAGTGTCTATTTTAAAGTTGTAATGTATTGTGATGCTGTTATACACCTAAATATATCTGTAATTGTCTTTCTGTGTGGAGCTTTTCTCCCTGGGCCTCTGCTGAAAAGGGGCCTTGGGCCCAGTCAGGCACCCCAGTTAACACATGTAAAATAAATTAAAATAAATAAAAATAAAAAATAAAAATTCAAAGGGGGATATTTCAGTGTGACTCTTTGTCACCACTGCTCTTTTGTCTTGCCCTTAACCCATTAAGCTGTCAACTTAACGGATTACGTCATGATAATAATTTGGCTCCCAGAAAACAATCAAGTGTAAAGACTTCTTATCTTTTTGTTGATGAATTACAACTCTGTGGTTCATCACATGAGGAACTGAAACCACAACTAGAAGCGATTAAAAATTGTTCAGATAGTATAAAAATTTCATTTGGTCTTGATACATTTGCAAAAGGAATATTTAAAGTCATAAAGCTGCAGCACCAAGAAAATATCAGTCTGGGACAGGAATGTGATATAAAGCATCCTGAGCAGGAAGGTGTACATAAATATTTGGCAAATGATGAAGGATTGATAATAAAACATGAACAAATGTTAACAAAACTCAGTAAGGAATATCTTTGAAGACTAACATTAATACTGAAAACAGCCTTGACATCTAGGAACAAAGTCCAAATTATAAACCAATTTGTTCTTCTTGTTTTAACTTATGGTTTTGGGAGGGTTGATTGGTTCCAAAAGATATTGGGCAGGATTCACGAAGCCTTCATGTAAGAGTTACAAGGCTTACACAGAGGCTGCAGATAAACGGTGTGACATCAGCATGTCATGCATATGCATGAGGGCATGCTGAATCACACCTAAGGCTAACACGGTCCGTGGAAGACAGTAGGGGGCATGTCCGTAGGGCGAGCCCTGCAAACGGACACGCCCCCAGAAGAGTAAAAGTCCCGAAAAGTAAACCCCCATGACAGAGTCTGTGTAAATGTGAATAAACACAACACAACACATGCCCCCACAGACTATGAACATAAAATGTATAAATGAACATCTTATATATTTTTTTTAAGTTGTAAAGATGTTTGCCCATGAGTGTGCTCGTTTGCGTGGGCGTGCCCATTGCTTAGCCACAGTTGGCAGTCAGTGGAAAAGCATATAAGAACTAAATATGCAAAGTAAGCCAAGAAGCAATAGCGTAGCGCTAGAGATGTCGGCTGAAGAGGAGGCAGTCATGGTTTGAGCCCCCACAACATCAATTTTTATTTTTAGTGAAATAAGCATGAAACAAGTCCCTGACATATATGTACATATATAAAATTACATTTTATGTAAAATGTAATGAAATGGGCCATGTATTTTGAAGAAATGCGAGATAAAAAAATAAAAAAAAAAATGTGAGATGTGCCCATAGCTGAGCTACAGTCTAACAAGTTGAGGATATCTGCTTGTAGGTGAGCAGTGTTTTAACAGGTATAAAATGAGTGCCCGTAGGTGAGCAGTGTTACAAAAGGTGTAAAATGAGTTCCCGTAGGTGAGCAGTGGTTTAATAGGTGTAAAATGAGTGCTCGGGGTTGAGCAGCATTTTAACACGCTAAAACTGTGTGCCTGTAGCTGAGTTGAGCATAATATGCGTGCTGACAGCCAAACCACGTGTAAAGCAGCATGATCCGTTTGCGCGGGGCTGTGCACCGTGCCAACAAGCTAACCGACAGGCAACGTTGAACAAGCTGTATCAAAACTGCCTTTACACAGACACACCTCCTAGCCTGTGTAGACAGTCATAAAATATAAAAATCAATGGCCAGGTTTGAACCCAGGATACCATGCACCATAGTCAAAATACTGAACCACTAAGCCATGACTGTTGCACTTAGAAATGCAGTAATAGCATATATATAGGAATGAATAGAAAGAGGAGTATGACAAAGCAGGTTTTGTGAAGCTGATACAATTCCAAAATAGTCAATCACAGATAAGTGCGGGAAAAATGGCATATATAAGCCCCATAGGTGGGAATACACAGCATAACCGATTGTGGAACCGACTTGCAGCCAGGATGTCAGGTGTAGGTGAGGGTAGTTGCTTCCAAGCATAGAGGTGGGGCGTTGAGGAGTCCAAATATATAGTTTGGCTCCTCGTCCATAATCATGAGGCCCAACTCATGCAGGGCCAGGTCCTGTGGGGAGCATATAGGGCTGAGTCGTGGGACCGGTTGGCTCATGATCTCACCAGTGCCACAGGAATACCAAGGACTGGTGAGCAGGTCCGTCACCACCATGCAGACCTGAAGAGACAGAAGCAGGACCAACTGAACCATTGGATCCAGGAGGCCCGGCAAATGCCCAATGCCCCACTACTGAGTAAGTTACATGTAATTATTTATGTAAGAAATTAACCTAGCTGATATTATGGAGATGTGCATTCCAATATTACATTATTTATATTACAGCTGCAGGTGTCCGTTCTGTGAACTGTCGAGCCTATGGTGATAGGCTGGTGTGGTTGCGCCACCAGGCAGGTCAGTAATTCTCTCCCTGTAACTGTAAATAAATATATAAGTATGACAGTTAGCAAAAGAGTGCAGTGTAGTCACTAATTAATAAAATGTGCAAGTAACAGTATAAGAGGGTTTGCAAGTATTTCTTGATTACAAAAGTGTGATGCAGCCTGTAATCCAAACATAAAAATGAAACAAGTCTGAAATAAAGATGTCCCACCTGTAATATAATAGTACATAACCTGCAGCAGGCTGAAAAGTACAGCTACAGAAGCTGAGTAAAACACGTGTGAAATATATCCCTGTTGAAATACAGAAACATGACAGAAGTGAGACTGTTGGAAAGGATTGTTATAACTACAGGTAAAACATGTCAATAAAGCCTAGAATTAAGTACCATCCTGAATTGTAAAAATAAAACAAGTGAGAGAGTGTGAGAAAGAGGTATGAATCCACCAATAAAGTAGTAATAACTCCTGAATAAAGTATACTGCAGTCAGTACAGAATGAAATGAATGTGACAGGCAGAACCAAACAGTAACAAGTGTTGAAAACGGTACTGCAGCTGGAATGTGTGTCCCAAAATCCGGATATGTTGCTCTCAGTCTGCAATATGCAGATAGTATGGCTGTCTGAAATACCAAACATCCACAGTTGTCTATAGCTATATAAAGCTAATGTAGCAGGATGATGTAGCTGAACAGAGCCAGATATGAATGTATATGAATAAAAATGAAATGTATATTGATGTAGCAGTAACATTCCTATCACCAACCTGAAGTAGTTATCACATAGGAAACTGTAGGTAGAACTGTAGTGTGTATATATCTGCAGCTAGTAGAAATGTACAGCATATGTATTGGTATTTGAAGTTGTTAATTAAATTTTCTTCACCCTACCCTATAACCACATATAATCCATTCCACGTGAAATTGGTATGTGCAATCACAATTAACACCCCTGGACATTTGTCCTGTTGGTTCATACATATTTGCATGTACATTGATGCATCTGCCCTGTTCATACATCCAAACCTGATGGCCTGTTGCCATCAATCAACCCTGCATGTTGTTGGATTGTGTATTGCTGTTCAAATTATGCATGTGTTATGCTTGCTGTTCAATGGCTTGAATTTATGGGTGTTTGGTTAATGGGAATACTAAAGCATGCTGTTACAACTAATTGTGAATGGTATTTTATGTTACTAATCCAAACTGTCATAACATAATGCAAAACATAGGATGACAGGGAAGGCGGGTTCCAGAGGACCCACCTCTCCCTCCTCAGCTGGCGAGTGCACCTGGCAGTAGTGCCCAGGCCGGCCCCTCTGGCCCTGTGCCACCTGTGGGTGGAAGTGCTGCAGGGGATGGGGCTCATCCCCCCTCTGCAAGCGTGGCCGGAGGAGAACATCCACTCACCCTCCATAGTGTCCGGACTGTGGTGCGTAGGGAGATCTGGCATGCTGTGCTTGGGCCCCTACACCAGCTTGAGGCACAGGTGGCACAACTCATGGGTGTGCCTGCTGCCCAGCCTACACAGCCCCCAGCACAGCCTGTCCTGGGCAGTGAAGGCACAGTGGCAACTGCCCATGGGTGGGGATCTAAGTTCCACTGTTGCCATCTGTGGGCTCATGGGCTCAAGATATCCAAACATCCATCCCCGTCAATTGTGTAACCCCCCACATGTGTCATACACTGCCCCTGTATGCGTCTTGTTTGTCTTGTCTGTTAACCTACCCAACCTACCTCCCCAGCTATACCGACTTCCTGTACCTGACATACCACTCTCACCTGAAAAAAAAAAGGGCACTCTGTACCCACAAAAAAATTACACCCCATACATAGCTGCCCATTTTGCACACATAGACATGTAAACTGTCAATTACAATTGGCTGTACAACAAGTATTATTGTTGTCCTTACACCTCTCTCAGGGGTGGAAGGCTTCAAATGTCACACCAAATTACAAACATATGCACAGCTGTTGCTGATGAAGAAATGGGCAGCTATGGGCCTTACCTACATCCCTTCTGCAAAACCCGAGCTTGTTTCCCTACTGTCCTACCCTCTTTGTGACCCCTTTTTCACCACTTTCCTGTCTCCCCATTTTCATTTCTTTCAAAGAAATTAGCGTGGGTCTGCGCAAGTGTAAGCACTTTTAAGCAGTTGTAAGCAGGTATGCGCGGAGCTGAACGCCAGTGCGCATGTGTGAGCTCCGCGCTAACCAGCGCTAACCCACTTTCAACTGCTTAAAAGTGCCTTAGTCACTCTGAATGACAAGGCCTGTAGTCTGCTCAAAAGCAAAATAAAATCCCACTGTCAGTCCCGAACCCAGCACCTTGGAAACAGTAGCCTGCATGACTTACCACTAAGCCATGACTGCTATATAAGAGCATTGTGCTACAATAAATATATCATGCAATAGTAGGAATGAATGTAAAGGGAATATAGGATGTGTAGTACACAAAGCATGTCATGTATATTTACTGTCAAATGTAGTGGATTTCTATAATAGTAGTGTGTGAACAGAAACAGCCATGCTAGTTGGTAGCTAGTAGGTAATAATGTCACTGTAGCACCTTGCAAGCCACACACATACTCACAGCAGGATAATCACTGCCCATATCCCACAACCTCTTACAGTAAGACATCTGGACCAAGTAATAAAAAATGTGGAGCAAAGGCCCAAAAACAGGGACACATTCCAAATATTGCTCTGACAAATTTAGACAGTTGAGAGAGTAACAGGTTTTGCATTATTTTGGATGTTTGGAAGGGTGCGAAGTCTGAAACTGAAATGGTTGTCACTATAGTCTCACTTGAGCCCTGAGTGATTTGCCTGAAAAAGCTGTTTTATGAGATATGGACCAAAATATAAGGCAAAAATGTGGACATCCTGCAAATATCTGTACACTTGAGATGTCTGACACTGCCATATTTGAATAGTTAAGAGCCTAGACATAGCAACAGTGACTGAGTTACAGGGATGCCCCACAGACTCCCTGTGAAATGTACAAACAGTAGACAGAAAGGTGTTACAACACATGCAATGGTAACTATGAAGTACTGAAAGTATGCACCACTTGCACGGCAGAAATAGTGTAGTAATACATATGCTCATTCTAACCCACAGTCACAACTGCAGAATACCAGACAATTTAATGGGTGTACCCCACTGATATGTACCATTCCATGAGGCAGATAAAAGATGCACCTGAGAGTCTCTGGGGCCTGCTCAGCAGCATACTCAAATACCCTAATAGATGTCAAGGCCCACACCATGGCCAGACCACACTGCATGCAGTAACACCCTATCAGATATAGCAAGCATTCCAAGGTGTGAATGTACATGGAAAATAGGAAAGCCACAGCAACACACTACAGTCAAGACACCTAGCAGGCATACAAGTAGTGAATGTAAAGGGCAAATATTGAAGCCATAGCAACAAAGTGCAAGAGCCACTGCTATATACCAGTTACACCACATGTCCCACAGGAAAGCACACACACCCACATTAACAGTAGTAGTAGTCTTAGGTGTCAGTGTACATACACACTTAGTACAGGAAACTGGATAAATGAATGGAGAAATGTTAATCTACAACACAGCCGGAAATATGAGAGCGATACTAACCTTTACACTCACAGAACAGTGTCCACAGCATACCAGCATGGTCCCTGCCATTAAAATCTGAAAGGGTTACGCCTATCTCACATACCTTTTTATAGCACTGTCCTGAAATCACAGTGAGAACTGCAATCAGTACACAACAGGCTGCATGCAATTAGCAAATGCTGGCTAACAATTGGTGCAGAGGCCATCACATGGACATATGCAGATACCCACAAAAGCATGCTGTACTCCCAGTCCACACATGCAATACTTTCATTGCACACTCTGGAGGTTGGGAGAGAGAGAGAGAGAGAGAGAGAGAGAGAGAGAAAATACACAAACAAAAACACTTATTAACAAAACCTACTAGAAAGCTGTCATCTGTCAACTGGAGCAGCAGCAGGACACCGATCCAAAAGGCAACGCAAGCAGCTGTGACAAACACAGGTAATGTAAAGTAATACTTTAAAAGTCTACATACTGTGAACCCTCCATATGTGTCATTGGTCTGTAGCTATATGTATATGAAGATGTGCATAGGGCAGGGGACATACAGCAACTATCAGTGAAGGCTATACATACATATGCACGTGAGGGCCTCTATGTGCACATATCAATGTAGGTTGAATGTAGGTTGTAGTGCAATGTACAATGTAGGTTTCACAGTTATGTATATTTAGCAATATGTTACTGTGTGTATACAGTTTTGTAAACAAACATGTTGATATACCTATCTATCATATGGATACGTATGTATGTCAATATATGTATGTATGTATATATATATATATATATATATATATATATATATATATATATATATATATATAATATGCATATATGTATACATAGATAGAGAGGGATGTTGGAATACATAGACAGATGTAGATAGAATATGTACAAACATATATATGTAATACACACATATAGATATAGATATATGTAGATACATATACATAGACAGACAGATCTGACTATCTACAGATATGACTGTATATGACTATCTCACACTCCCCCTGCCCCACCCCCTCTGTCACTCTCACCCCCTCTCTGTCACACCCCCCTCTCCATATCTATAGCAATATATGTACATCGATATATATATGTGTATATGTATACAGACATATATATATATATATATATATATATATATATATATATATATATAGAGAGAGAGAGAGAGAGATATTCTGAGTGAAGCACATGTGTACAGATGTATTGCAACAGGTGCCTGGTGACAAAGGCATGGAGTGAACACCAGTGTCGAAACTGGAGTACCATACCCCATTTCAAATCACCTACACCAGTAACCACCAGATATGTGATTGGCTGCCCACCACTGCATGTGTCAGGGGTGAACAGGGTCATAAACATGTACAATAGGCCCGCCAGTGGTAGTCACAGTGGCACACTATTCCTGGAATACCTATACATGGTATGTGTCAGCAGACATGGTGTGTCAGCTATGGACATGTAGGTCAGTGTACCCCTCCACACCACACAATGTCTGCCATGGTATGTACCTCACAGGACAGCTACAGATATGGAGAAGGACACAGTGACATGTACGACACTGTGACAATGCACTCAAACACATTACCAATGCACAGTGACTGACAACACCACAAAGTGCACACATACTACCCACATAGAGGTTACCACTCCTGGATTTACATACTTAAGTCACACCCATGACAGATGTCCAACAACCATAGTAACACCTCACACCATCCACAACTTAAATGACCGCTGTGTGTCGTCCTTGACACCACAGTAGAGAGCACATGGCGAAGGTACAGGTTCCTACCCACAGATAAGACATACCCTGCAATAAACCACACAGCGTTAAGAAGCAAGACTCCCCATGAGTACATGTCACACATGCCCCTGCTGAATGTTAGTCAGATAGGTAATATGCCATATGAGTCACCCTGTGTAACTGTTTGACAGGAGCAGGTACCATCACATCACATGTGTCACAAGGGTCAGGGTAGCAGAACAGTATGCTGCTGTAGTCCCAGGGGCAATAGCATATTGTATTGTATTGTATTGTATTGTATTGTATTGTATTGTATTATGTTGTATTGTATTGGTATGTAGAGGTGCCTCATTTGTGGAGTGGAGCACTGCTGCTGTACGCCAGTGTACAGGTACATATCCTGTAGTCAGGCTAGTGTTACATAGCATTTCTATATGCGGGTTTAGCTCCTCTTGGAGTTCATGTAGCATGCAACCGGGGATACCATCAGGTCCCATTGGTGCTGTGTTTTTTGCTTTTCTGAGGGCATCTCTCACCTGGACATCTGTGATGACAGGGAGGTTACATTCAGCTGGGATAAGTATGTCTTTGTTTGGGAGAGAGGGAGGGGGGAAAATTGCACTGAACCTGTCTGCCACAATGTTTCCAATATCTGTGGGTTCAGTGAATTATTTGTTGTTGTGTACTAACTATGAGCATATTGGAGGGTTTCTGACCAGGTTTCTAACATAACTGAAGAAGGCCTTGTGGTTATCTGTAGTGTCCCCGGTGATTTCCCTCTCAAAGTTGCCCATGGATGTTTGTATGAGAGAACATAGCTCTTTACTAGTGCTGATCAGACATGCCTTCCCTTTATGGAATTATGCTCTGTCTTGCAGTAGCTTCCTTCTTTTGTTATACAATCTGTTTATGGCTGGGGTCCACCAGACAGGATGCTTTCCCTTTGTGGAGAGTGTCTTGGTCTTATATGGGATTGCATGATCCATGCATTCTCGGAGATGTCCGTAGAAATCATTTGTGAAGAAGTTAGCATTGTGGGTTGTGGCTTCCACTGGCCAGTGGGCTTAAAGGATACCATCTCAGTCTTAAGAAGTGTAAAGTTTGCATTTGAAATGTTATTCACTGTAGTTGTTTGTGCTGGTGGTGGAGGTGGGATATGTATATCCAGGGTGATTAGTTTGTGGTCAGATCACAGTAGTTGATGATATTCCCCATACAGTACCTTGATACAAACCCCCAGAGTGAGGAGGTGCTTTGGACCTGAATCAGTGTGCTGACTCCTGGGGTTTGGTAGTATGTCATATCGAGTGTGCCAGGTACTGTTGCACAGTTGTCGGCTGAGCACTGATACCTGGCCATTTACATGTGTATCCACCAATAGACAGACAGATGCTATATATGGGAGATATGTTATATCACAACAGTTGAGTAGCATGTGTAGTATGTGTGCCAAATTCTGCTGACATATTTTGCTGATATAATTTTATTTTCTTTTTCAGGGCCATGGTTCACCAGCACAATCCGGCATACTCTGCAGCCAAGGATGAGGAAATAAACCAGAGCCTGGTGTGGGATTTTGCAATACTCTTTTCCCGCACCAGCCAGAATCAGCAGGAGAGGGCTGCACTGTGGCAAGACCTGGTCCTTCGGGTAAATGACATAGGCACGCATAATAGGACATATGAGCAGGTACGACATCACTGCAGTGATTTAATCAGAAATGTCCGTCAGCGTGCGTCGGATATCCACAGGCAACAGGTTGCCACAGGTAGTGGGGTGGCTACACATCCCCCACTCACCAGACTGGAGGGACTACTCCTAAGTGTTGTGGCTCCAGCCCACCAACAACAACAATAGCAGCAGATCTGCATTATGATGGAGGCTGGAGCCACACAGCACCATGACTACGAGCGTGCAGGTAATATGCCATATGTATAGTTGACTGTTGTGTACACTGGTAGTTAATGCATGTGTGAGGTGTGTCCTTGGTTTGTAGCTGTCATCATAGTATTTAATGTGCAAGTGTGATATTCTCAATATCAGCAGCTGACCTGTGAAAGGCAACTGTTGTACTACTGACCTGTATCATACTCAGTAACAATGGCACAGTTGTGCCGACTGACATTAATTTCCTCACTTCTGCAGGTCCCTCCGGTGTAACAGCAATGCAGCCTATCCATGCTGATGAGTGTGTATTAACAATACCTTTAATAGTCTTGATAGTAATAGTAATATTAGGCTCAATCAGTAGTGCTCTGTGTATGCATGCAGGTGTGTCTGTGTCTGTGTGTTGATATCTCATATACTGAGTAGTGTGCAAGTGTGCAAGTGTGCAAATGTGCAAGTGTGCAACTGTGTGCATGTGTGCACCTGTGTGCGTGTGCGCATGTGTGCATGTGTGCATGTGTGCATGTGCGCATGTGTGCACCTGTGCATGTGTGCATGTGTGCATGTGTGCACCTGTGCACGTGTGCATGTGTGCATGTGTGCATGTGTGCATGTGTGCATCACTGGTAACATTGTGTAGACATTGTAAACTGTGTTTCCTGTTTCCCTCCCACAGGTTCTGGTGCTACTCTGGTGTCATGCAGCAGGGAAACTGAATCAGGTGCCACGGGTAGTGATAATGATGATATCTGTGTAATGGCACAGGAAGGTGTGCCAGGGTCTGTCATTGGTCAGCCAATTGACAGTACACAGCTGTCAACCCCATCAATGCGCATGGTCATCCTGCCAATACATCCTTTGTCACCAATGTCCCTAGGTGATGGACAGGATACAGTGGGCATTGACCAGGGTAATGTGGTATCTGTGGCACATGCTTCCCCACACAGCAGCCATGGGCATGGCCCTGAGATGGTACCACAAAGACAGATGTCCAGGGGTTCTCGTGGGAGCATCCGTGGGTGTACTGCCCCTGTCAGACGTGCCCACAGAGGTCTTACAACCTCAGCTATGCTTCGGGCTGTCATGCAGGCACAGTCAAGTATGGAATGGTACACCAAACAGGGTCTGAGGGAGATGACAGCATGTCGCCCAGCCATGAGTGACAGTATGCGTGACATTGCGGCTGCCATCCGTAATTTCACCGATGTCATAGACAGACGTTGTGGGGACATATTAGATCAGTTCCACAACTACATGTCCATGAGCCAGGGCAATGGTGGATGGTTGAGGCATTGATGTGGGTGTATGCCAGCAACAGCAGCAGCTGGCAGTCATCGCGGATGACAACAGGGCCGCGGCCGCTCCCATAGTGCCAGCAGCAGCCCCAGCAATGCTGGGTCTGTGCTGTCATCAGACCACCCCAGGAGACCACGTGCACATGGCTCTGGACAGGCCCAACAGGGATCTGTGTCCAGTCAATGAACACCTGATTCTGCTGACAGTACCCAGTCTGGATTAGTACTGGATACGGTCCGTAGCACCCCTGCAAGGCACAGGTACTGTGTCCGTGGCCAGAGACACTGATCTGTATGACCTGGAAGGTACAGTCTGTGGCTGTCCACAAACACCGGTATATGGCAACCATGAGGTGGAACTGTGTGCATCCATACACACATGCGAATTGACAACACCTAGGGCTACCGCATACATGCACACACTGCATCAACATTGCCCCACCTTGCACTGCTGCCCACACCAACACACATACACATACATGTCAATTGGTGGTATCAGTGGCAGACTCAGGCATACCAAGTTCACACCCTGTGCATATGATGAAACTGTGCCACCTCCTGCAATCTGTAACATCATTGCAGGTACAGGTTAACATGTTGCTGATGCACAGGGTGACTACATAGACGTGTAGTAATAGTATCATGTTGTTAACAGTACAGTGTGCTGATATAATTGTGGGTATATCCCAGCATGCCTTATGCAGTAAGGGTATGATTGTCTTGTACTGTTTTCTACACCCATGGTAAGTACCATAGTGTATCATCTGCACATGTTTGCATACTGGTGGTAAGGATGTCAACAGAAGGCCACATACATAGGTAGCACAGGGGATAAGGTAATGAAAGTATTTATACTCAATGATGGACATGTAAACTGAAAGTGGCATGTTGCCCACACTGGACTCTGCAATGCGGATGTTTGAGGATGTTGATATGTGTGCAGTACTACACGACTGGTACAAGACACACAGGAGCACCCTAACACAGCAAGCTCACACCTCATACCATGCTAGACAGCCCCAACACACAAAACTAACTTTCACAGGAGGGAGAGTCCCCATAAATGTCTGGGATACTGTGGTGGCAGGACAGGTAGCATACATTCTACTAAGTATGGAACCACTGAGTGAAGGCTCAGTGTCTGTTATTTGACGTGTATTAGTGCAGGTATGAGCACCTGGGTTTCCGTCCAGTTATTGCACATCCTGATGGTACATGGTCTGTACACTTGTGTGGGCTGAGACTGGACCCTGGCCATCTGACCTGTGTATTTCCATGTACATGTGTATAGTGCCTGCATATTTGCACTGTTACCTACTGGAAGTGGTGCAGCTTGTATGTTGTACAATGGACTACATGCAGCCCTGCGTACTGTAGCTTTGTTTGCATGCATGTTTGCTTGCAGTTACCCTGGAACACTGATTCCACCTGCAATGCAGATTTACAGAGCTTCTGTGGATTCCTAGTGACATCTGCATAGCTTACTATATGTATGTCCATGTCTCACTTGACAGAACATCACTGTTTGTCCTGTTCGCATGTACGTTGCCTGTGACACATTGCATATGACTTACCTGGCATTTGACCACGTGAGCAGTCATATATGCCAGCTCTAACTAATCACAGGCACTACACCCTCACATACTCACCTTCTGTACCTTGTTCACCAATGGCCCTATGTGCTGTTAATCACCATGGCAATCACAATACTATGGTAGCATGTGCAAAGGTCACTTGTCAGTCACCTCTATGGTACAGTTGTGGAATATGTGAGTCATGTGGCAATGTCACAGCTGCCACATGTACACAGTCAACCCTCTCCCCTACCCATGAACGTACAACACATGTGTGAGATGCAACCACATAGCCAAACTGGGGACTAAGCACTCTGAACCCAGTACTGGCATAATACTACAGTGAATACAATTCCAGTCTGGTGTAGACCTACACTGACAGGAATCCAAACACATGAATACACTGGGGCATTCTTGGAGCCTCAGAATAGCATCCTGCCTGAGCAGCAGACACCTCTGCAGCTGGCACACAGGCATACGTTAAACCGGAACACAGCACATGCAACACATAGCACACAAATCCTGTGTGCCAAACAGTCACAGCCTGTACGGCTAGACAACACACCTGCTACAGTTGTGTTAGGCACCTTTATTGTCCGGTACAGTGAGGTCCCGCTCATCAGGCTGGACAAGGTGAAGGTCACAGTGATATGCCCATGGGGCACTATGGTCCACCACATAACACAAGCATACAGGTCAGTCAGAGGCATGGACACATGACTCAGTCATTGTCCGTGCCACTATGGCTGACCTGTGATGTACCTCCCTGGACTACATGATAGGGGACATAGAAGGGCTCTCTGAGCATGTGGCACAGGCTGGTATGACCCTGACCTTGGTTGGCATCATACCCTCACCAAGAATGCTGAAGTATTACTGAATGCTGACAAATTACTGTAGCTACAACACCCTAGCTGAAAGGTTCCTAGCATGTAGTCACTGCATTGCTATGGAACAACTTGTTACCACTCCCACAACAGGTGAAAACATGCAGCACCTGTTCATCAACAACATGTAGACTATATTCCCTAGACCAGATGTGTATCACTCGCTGCTAGGATGATACCATATACAACTCACACTGTATATACACATACCACATGCAGCACCCGCACAGAAAACCACAGTCATAATGTTATCCAGTGCAAATACCATGTATTCACATGTGGCAGGCGTCAGACATGGAAACTATTGAAGATCACAGGTATATATGTGTATTTGCCACACACATACATCATATGTGTGCATTGCCATTACTGGTTTAATTGATGTCATGCATTATTGTGAACAACAATCCACACACATGGGCATTCTGTGTGACAAAAACACACGTGGCATTTGTGGAATTCAAAGCCATAACTAACTGTGCTATGACAGTAGTGAGAGACGCAGTAGCAGGGTGTGCTATTTGCATTACTGGGAGATTTGCCCTCTTCTGCTGTACCTGTAGGGTGCTGACATCATCTCTGTTTAGAGATTGGAATATGCAGCAGCTGGTGTGTTGTACTGGTTGCCAAAAGGGTCAGTTCTCGTGCACATGTAATTGCACACACCCTACTTTCACCCCTCCCCACACACACTGGCAGCATTCAAACCCCTATCTAACTATGACACTAGTATGAAACGCTGCAGCCAAGTGCGCTATTTGCATTACTGGGAGGCTTCTCTTCTCTGTCTATACTTATAGAGTGCTGACATCATTAGTGTTTAGAAAGAGGAATGTGCATTATGTAGTGTGTTCTCCTAGTTACCAGGATGGACATTTCTTTCATACAGAATTATATAAACACTAATCTCCCTCCACTCACTGAGCATTTGCAGAATTCAAACCCCTCTCTAATTATGTTATGACACTCGAGACGGACGCATTAGCAGAGCATGCTATTTGCATTACTGGGAGGTTTCCCTTCTCCTGCTGTACTTATAGGGTGCTGACATCATCAGTGTTTAGAAAGGGGAATGTGCATCCTGTAGTGTGCTCTCCTAGTTGCCAAAAGGGGGATTTCTCTCACACAGATTTGCACACACACTAACCCCCCTCAACCAAACACACAAACTGAGCATTTGCAGGATTTAAACCCCTACCTAATTATGTTATGACACTCGAGACAGACGCATTAACAGAGCACGCTATTCGCATAACTGGGAGGTTTTCCTTCTCCTGCTGTACTTATAGGGTGCTGACATCATCAGTGTTTAGAAAGGGGAATGTGCATCCTGTAGTGTGTTCTCCTAGTTGCCAAAAGGAACATTTCTCTCACACATTAATCCCCCTCATCCAAACACACACAGCAAACATTTTCAGGATTCAAACTCCTACTTAACTATGTTATGACAGTCGAGACAGACGCATTAGCAAGGCACGCTATTCGCATTACTGGGAGTTTTTTTTCTCCAGCTGTACTTATAGGGTGCTGACATCATCAGTGTTTAGAAAGGGGAATGTGCATCCTGTAGTGTGTTCTCCTAGTTGCCAAAATGGATATTTCTCTCACACAGAATTGCACACACACCAACCCCGCACACTGAGCATTTGCAGGATTCAAACCCCTACCTAACTACAGTGTTCTCCTAGTTGCCAAAAGGGACATTTCTCTCACACAGATTTGCACACACACTAACCCACCTCACCCAAACACACAAACTGAGCATTTGCAGGATTCAAATCCCTGCTTAACTATGTTATGACAATTGAGACAGACACATTAGCAGAGTGCGCTATTTGCATTACTGGGAGGTTTCTCTTCTCCTGCTGTACTTATAGGGTGCTGACATCATCAGTGTTCAGAAAGGGGAATGTGCATCCTGTAGTGTGTTCTCCTAGTTGCCAAAAGGGGGATTTCTCTCACACAGATTTGCACACACACTAACACCCCTCAACCAAACACACACACTTAGCATTTGCAGGATTTAAACCCTTACCTAATTATGTTATGACACTTGAGATGGACACATTAGCAGAGCACGCTATTCACATTACTGGGAGGTTTCTCTTCTCCTGCTGTACTTATAGGGTGCTGACATCATCAGTGTTTAGAAAGGGGAATGTGCATCCTGTAGTGTGTTCTCCTGGTTGCCAAAAGGGACATTTCTCTCACACATTAATCCCCCTCATCCAAACACACACAGCAAACATTTTCAGGATTCAAACCCCTACTTAACTATGTTATGACAGTCGAGACAGACGCATTAGCAAAGCGCGCTATTCGCATTACTGGGAGTTTTTTTTCTCCAGCTGTACTTATAGGGTGCTGACATCATCAGTGTTTAGAAAGGGGAATGTGCATCCTGTAGTGTGTTCTCCTAGTTGCCAAAATGGATATTTCTCTCACACAGAATTGCACACACACCAACCCCGCACACTGAGCATTTGCAGGATTCAAACCCCTACCTAACTATATTATGACACTTGAGGGAGACGCATTAGCAAAGCGCACTATCCGAAGTACTGGGCATCTGTTCTGCACCTGCAGTATTTATAGGGTGCTGACATCATTATTTATACAGAGGTATGTACATCTATTACTACCTGTCAGGTGGGGGATAGCATATATATGCATTTGCAGCCACCTACTTCAGGGTCAGATATGCACATCAGCACTGGCAGGTTATGTTTTATACCATGCTTCATGACCACAGGACCTGTAACACACAACACAACCAGTTCAAACCACCCCTCCCACATCCAGGACACACACTTTGCTTCCCTGGGAACAGTGCCAAGATATGAAGGTGTTCACATACACCATTCCAGTTGTTAATGTCAGGTACAGTTATATTGTGTGTGGGAACTACTCAGGCCTCTACAAAATTACCCTACAGCCACTACAATTTGTGAGTCCATGTGCTATGGCAGGACCACTCACCACAGCCACAAGGGGGAATACATATTGCACCTGACCATCTGCAACATGGGTACTCACTGTTCCACAGCAGAGGTAGACCACCATTGTTGATATCTGACCATACCCACCTTTCCCCGGACATCCATATCCCATCCCCACCCCCAGGAAAGGTTGTCACTGCAAACAAAGTGTATTTATCATAAGCAGACTTTGCACTTGTGAAGACTGGGGTGGAAGACTTCAAAGGACCCATGCTGGGGGAGTATACAGGCCACTCTGCATAATTCTTGACAACTGCATTCTATGAGCATGTGGAAGGTTTGCATTGATCATGCTATCCCAAATATACCCATGACTCCTCCACAACAGGACACCTGTCAGGTGTACACCAGCCATATATGAGCTGTCAAACAGACAGAGTGAGCTGATACATTGCAGAGCAGTAGCCCACAGAGGGAGGACATCTCTGAACAGTACTGGCACGACACTTCAATCCCTCATAATCATCACAACAAAGTGTTGACAGTGAAATTGTCCAGACACTGCAGATAAGGCTCCCCTCAGTCTGTTATTGATGCCCACTTACTGTTAGAGGTCCTCACCAACCCTCTTCCAGCAAACACCAGCCACATGGATGTGGCATAGCAAATTCAACCCCTGGGATCTCCACTGTGTCCCTGCTTGACTGAGGCACAGCACACTAGCCTCAAACTGTGCCTTATGTGACCTACTTTACAGTGGCACAGTAGGCTACTGTACTGGGGAGGCAGGCGCCAAGCACACTCTGGTTAAGCTTTCATTCCCTAGGGCAAACAGCCTAGTATTGACCTCTACACCCATATGTTTAATTGTCAGATGCACAATATTTGTTGCTGATAGACTGTTTGCAGGTCTTTATTGCCATAGCATTCCCTGTTTCTATGAACAACTTGTGTATCTGTGGAAGATGTTTGAATATGAGAGGGATCCCCTATATCACTTATGTCTCTGTAGTCATTTAACTGTGTGCACTGGGCAGATTGCTGTAATGTGGTTGGTTCCTGGAATAACACGTACAAATACCAGATATGTGTGGCCAACTGCTAAACTGAGATATGGCCTAGGTGTGTGAGCATGCCCAGTTCAGGCTTTCCATGGCATGTTGTCTGACATATGTCTCATTTATCAAAGTGTGCGAGCATGCCCAGTGTGAGCTTTCCATATGTTGAACTCTGGAGTCCACCACATTTGTGGATGAGTGTGAACTTCAACAATATCTCACGTTAATGGTTGTGTGTTGGGTGTTATGTTGTGTACTTACTGGCCAACTGCTTTGTGTCTGAACACAACAGGGATTATACTGTGCCTGCAGGGTTTGCATGGGATACTTTGCATACAGTTGTCAACATCCTTTCATACTGACCAAACACTGTAGTACCGTATAGTGTACTGGTTCAGTACTTTCACTGTGGTGGACAGTATCCTGGGCTTTAGTCCTATCACTGCTTTGAATTTTCATAGTGAGCACAACAGACTGGTTAGGGGCCAGTTGGACACATATGACCATGTTGCATTATGTTCAGATATGGACTACTTAAACCAGGCTTGTCCAACATTGGTAGTGTATTCCACAACATAGGTGGACATTGGCAAACACTAGTGATGTGCCCTAGGCCATTTCTAATGCTAGTCAGAGAGTGTGTTTGTCCTTCGACACACATTGTAACTGGAGTTTGCCATGACATATGTCATGGTTAGTATACTGTGCCTCCGTCTACCCATGACATAAAAGTGATACCCAGGGTAAACCTACCATCTCCCATCCACTCATCAAGATTCCTCTTGAGGAGAGTTGATGAGTGACTCTCTGGCTAACCTGTATTGGGAGTTTACTCAAGAGTGGGGGTGGCTTATGTGTTATGGATCAATCAGTACAGCATGTCCTATGTATGTCAGTGCTGGGGTTCAGGTTTCTCATGTGCATAGCTCACTGCCATTCAGATTGTACAAGGTGCAGCATGTTCATTGATTCCAGCTTGGACATAGCTTTATACATCAGGCACAGCTTGCCTCTGGGCAGGCAGTATGGCACTGTGTGGAGCTGCAGCTGGTTTAATCAGGCAACACATGGCATCTGTTCAAGCTCTTTGATACTCCTGGTGAGGTACTTTTGGGGTCTTTCCAGTTGAAGGAGGTGTCTGCTGAGGTACATCCCACAGGGGCCATTGTAGTCAATTGTGAGGCTGATGAAGGATGACTGCAGAGCCACAATGACCTCCCCTGATCTAGATCTGACTACCTCCATGATTAGGTGGGTATATGGTATGTTTCTGTAACCACTACAGCCACATGCTTGTCCAATGCAAGATATCTATCAACTTGTGTCCCCAGGTCTCTTATTACATCTTAAGTACTTAATGGGTTAACACCTATGTGGTAATTGGTGGGCACTTACTGTATATCCACAGGGGTTGACTATACACTTTTCTGCAATTAGCTTGCAGACATGGCTATGGCACCAGTTGTCTGTTTCTATGTGGCCCTTTTGTGCAATGCTTGTGTCAGCTGGAGGGTCAGATATGGTGGCCAGTTTGTAGTGCTCTGCAAACTTGGTCAGACACAGTCCTTCCATGTTAGCCTGTACCTATGGGACATATATACCAAACAAGGGAGGTCCAGGGACCGAGCCTTGTGGGATGCCAGTTGTATCTGGTTTGTAGTCTGACATGGCTGCAGCATTTCTGACCATGTAGTTCTGTTCTTGGTCTGGTTTGCAACCCCTCTACTGACATAGGGGTTTATATTTAAGCTGGTGAGCTTATCTATAATGAACACATGGGGTATTGTATGGAAGCCTTTTGCAAGGTCCAGCTAGGCTGTTTGGACCACATTCCCCTCATCAATGGTCTTAATGACTGTTTCAAATGAGTCAAAAATGTTTAAGGGGCAGGATCTGCACTTAAGAAAGCCACACTGGGTAGGGTCCAGTGTCAGTAGGTCCCCAATATCTTTATGTCTGAGGTACATGCTGATCCTTTCCATAGCTTTGCAGACCAAGCTTGTCAGGATTCTGGGGTGGTAGTTTGCAGTATCCATTCAGGCAACACCTTTGTAGAGAAGGACCATTGTTGTTGTACACTGCTCTTTGGGTACATATCCTGTGGTAAGGCTGACACTGAGCAGTAGTGTTATTTGGCGTTCCATTCTTCTTGGTGTCCATGTTGGACTCAGCCCAGGACACCATCTTGTACCATTGATGCTGTGTGTTTTGCTTTTAGATGCTGGCTGTTACCTCAGCATCTGCAATGTCAGGGGGCCAGCTCTCTGCTGGGATAGATATTTGGCATTTTGGGGGGGGGGGGGTTGCACTGCACCTGTCAGGTTGGATGTTGGCAATATGTGTATGTGTTTGGTATATTGTTTGTAATATTTGAACGATTCAGAGCATATCTGAATTTCCAACAAGGTTCCTACCATCAGTTAAGAAAGCCTTGTGATTATCCTTTGTGCCCTGTACAATTTGTATCTTCATAGGTTCATACTAGGCTATCCGCCCTAGGGCATTTATAAGCCTAGCCAGAGTGTGTGTGGCTTTCGCCACCCCTTGCTATGTGAATATTATGGCCATTTAGGATTTACTTTACTGTGCCTCTGTCTGGACGTGACACAGTGAAGACCCCCAGTGTACATCTATGATCATCCATCCACTTGGCAAGATTCCTGTTAAAGAGAGTCAGTGAGGGGCTCTGCCTAACATGGAGTGGGATTCCGTTCCAGGGTGTAGGGAGCCTCTGGGTTATGTATCTGTCCCTCCAGCACATCCTATTTCATTATGTGTTGAGGTTGACATCTCTCGCTCTCACAGCCCCGATGGATTTGGGTTTTCTGGGGTGGAGCATGTCCATTAATCCTGTGTTGGACATGGCCTTGTACAACAGGCATACAATGCCTCTGCATAGGCAGTATGTGACTACATACAGCTGGGGTGTCTACAGCCAGGCAGCATATGACATATATTTGAGACCCTTTATCCTCTTGGTGAGGTACCTTTGAGGTATTTCTAACTGCTGCAGGTGTTGGGTAAGGTACATCCCAAATGAGGCATTGTACTAAATTATGGGCCTGGTAAGAGAACAGTATAGGGGCACAATGACCTCTGTTGAAGTAGATGTGAATCCTTTCATGATAAGGTGGCCAATATAGATGGGCTTCCTAGCCACGTTGGCAATGTGAGTGTCACATGACAGGTTACTGTCCACTTGTGTCCCTAGGTCCCTGATTACTCCTTCCATACATAATGGATTACCACCTATGTGGTAATTTGTGAGTACCTTGTTTGGTATTTGGTGAGACATTCATACTGTCCAGTGTCTTCAGGAAAGCTGAGTGGGGTTCCTGTGTGTGAAAGTGTGGTCTGTAGCATGCTACAGACTGTACAGCAGTTTTGCCTACGGTTAGTTGCACATGGGTGGTCTCTGATGCTTCGTGCATTGTCAGTTACCTGGACGTGTGGGTATCTTTGCTGAATATGGATACTCCCCCTCCTTTTATGGTTTGGTCCAGGTTTTGGCGCCATAACGCATGATATGAGGTATAACCTGGTAGTGCTGGTGTGCTCTCGGGAGCCTTGCTGCTGGTTTCTGTCACTGCATGGACATCAATGTTCTCCATACTGGGGAGGGCCTCAGGAGCATGCATGTTGAGGTTTAGACATCTGGCATTGGGCAGCATTACCCTTATGTTTCTTTCCACTTATGTTTTCTAGGGAGGTGGGTTAGTCTTTTCAGCCTTGCCTACAAAAGGCTCTATGCAGGTGGCAAGAGCCTTAGCCAATATCCAGACACCCAGGGGTAACAGGTGCAAGCCATCCCTGGCAAAGCAACGTGGCTTGTCAAGCATGACATCCCAAGCAGACAGACATTGGATCCCCTTTGAATGACACCAGTAATTGTGCCACTTGTTAAATCTGATCATTATGTGTTTGTACTGTGGCATCATTCTTGGTGAGGGTAGGATGCTGCACAAGGTCAGTGTCATACCGGCTTGGACTACATAATCGGAGAGCTCATCTATGTCTCTTTTCATGTAGTCCAGGGAGTTACATCTCAGGTCATTCACACCAGCATGGACAATGACTGCATCATATTTGTACTTGCTTTGGGGTGACCTGTGTACTTGTGTTATGTGGTGTATTGTAGCAGCCTACAGGCAGCTTACTGTACACTTTCCCTTGTTCTGTCTGGTGAGTGGGACAGCAGTGTATCTGACTATGGAGTCACCTATTACAACTGTATCAGGCATGTTGTTTCTCCTTCTGGCCTGTGACTGTTTGGCACACCAGCTTTGTGTACTATGTGTTGCATGTGCTAAGTTTGGAGGTAGTGGTTGCTTGGGTGTCTGCTTTGGAGGCCTCTGTTGATGTGGTGTGTTTGTAATTAGAGCCTCTGAGAATATTTTTCTGTGTTTATGTCTTTGGTTTGCAGTTGTGATAGGTCTATGTGAGACTGGGTTTGTGGTGTGTGTGGTTACCTTATCCTCCTGACTAGTTTTGAAAGTACTGAGTTGAGAGAGCTCAGCCTTCGGTTTGGATAAAAGGTTGCATCTCTCACATATATTTGTATTTCTTGGGGGGAGGAGAGGGTTGTTTGTGTACATGGGGCAGGTGTAACATTGCCTCAAGATTCACAGATTCAACTTGTTGTAGCTGGCCTTAGTGGAGTGTATGAGTGGACATATTTTATCGCCATACTACTGATCAGAGATTACTTCCCTTTTTAGCTTTGCTCTGTCATGTAGTAGTTTCCTCATTCTCTTGCATGGTTTGGTAATGGCTGGGGTCCACCATGCCAGATGCTTGTGTGTATGGCATTGTGTCTTGGTTTTATTTGGGATTGCATAATCCATGCATTCCTGGCAGTGTTCATGGAATGCCTGTATAACGGGTTCTGAGGTGTGGCCCATATTTTGCACATGCACAGGGCCTTTAATGGATTCCACATCAGTTTAGAGGTGTGCAACATTTGCTTTACACATGTTTTTCACTGTGGTTTTCTGGTCAGAGACTGTGGTCAGGGTGTGTATATCCGGTGTGATTACTCTATGGTCTGATCTTACCAGTGAGGGATACACTTCTCATTTTGCCATCCAGTACCCATGTTGCTGATTATCACATCCAGTATGCTTACCCCTCTTCTGGGAGTGGTACGTTGTTCCTGAGCATTTTGGTTTATGGATTCTAGGAACCTTTGTCCTAGGGTGTTGGAGCTAGAATAATGCTCCCAGTCTATGTTTGGGTATTTTCAGTCACCCAATATAATGTGGTTTGGAGAGCTTGATATATTCATGTATTCCAACATAGGCCAAGTGCAGTTCCTGGTGTTAGGATGGTAGTCTGTAGCAGGCTATAAACTGGGAGGCAGTTTTAGCCACTGTTACTTGACCATGGCTAGTCCATGCTGTTTCTTGTTGTGGTACCAACATGGGGGTGTGGTTATCCTTGACAATTATTGCTAGTCACCCTCCTTTTGTAGCTTGTTCCATGTTTTGGGGCTGTACAGCACAGTATGAGGTGTAACCTGGTAGTGTTAGGGTGCTGTTGTGAGCCTTGACCCAGTTTTCTGTTACAGAACAGATATCAACATTCTCCATACTGGGGGAGTTTAGACTGCATGCATCTTGCTGTTTAGACTTCTGGCATTGGGTAGCATTACATCTAGGTTCTTATCCCTTGTGATACCTATGGAGGTGGGTTTGTGTTTTGAGCCTTACCTATTCAAGGCACGCTGGGGGTAACAACAGCCTTTGCCAGTATCCATAAGGCCAGGACTGATAGGTGCACGCCACCCCTAGCAGGTGGAACATCATGCCGTGCTCAGCATGTCATCCCAGGCTGCCACACATTGGATCCCCTTTGACTAACAGCAATACTTCAGCCAATTATTGCAATTGATCATCTCATCTTCATATTGTGGCATCATGCTTGGTGAGGGTAAGATGTTAGTCAGGGTCATCAAGTTTGCATATACTACATGGTGTTACATTGCTTAACACATGGCAATCATGCCTCAGGTGGTGCTGCAGGGCTGCCTATGTTGGATGCACATACTACACTCCCTGTACATGTTTGAAAGCAGGTTGTGTCAACTTAGGCGTCCCTTTTACTATATGTGTGAGTCGGAGAGAGGTATCATTTCCAGGGTCCCTACTGAGCCAGTGTATGTGCTATGCGTTGCCACTTTACCAAGGCCAAGGCATACTGGGCACACCTCCTTCTGCCTACTGGGGCAGGCTCAAGTTGTTCCTCCTCCGAGTCACGCTCTGCCTGTGATTGACTTAGCAATGGTGGGGGGCTGTATGGCCCAGCCCTATGGTGATCCTGCTGCAGCTGTTTTTGCAGATTCATATTATGTAGCATAGCACATACCATGACAATTTGGGTACATGTAGTTGGTGAGTACTGCAAGGCTCCACCAGATGTATCCAGGCACCGGAACCGTGACTTGAGCAGCCCAAACACACGCTCGATTACATTTTGTGTTTGTGCGTGTGCCTCATTATGGCGTTCCTGTTTAGGTGTGTGTGCATTTCTGATGGGTGTCATCAGCCATGGCCCCAGTGCATATCCAGCATCCCCTACTAAGTGGCCATGTGGGATGTCCCCACTGGCAAATGTTTGGTACAGCTGCGTCAGATGCCAGATATGGGAATCATGGTAGCTCCCAGGGCAGCCAGCACACACATTCATTATTATGCCCTGGGCATCACACACAACCTGGCAGTTGATGGAGAGGAAGCCCTTGCGGTTAATGTAGGCCCTACCCCACTCACCAGCTGGTGCTTTGATGCGTATATGCGTGCAGTCTATTGCACCCACTACCTCAGGGTATTCCACTATTTGCTGTAAGAGCCGCATATTGCTAGCCAATGCCTCACGGGAATTGGGGAAATATACATGATCTCTGACATGTGCTGACATGGCATCCAGGAACTGGTGCAGTACCCTGGATGCTGATGCCTGTGAGATCCCCATCATATCACCAGTTGGTCTCTGGAAGGTACCTGTTGCTAGTATTCTTAAGCCAACACATACCTTGGTTTCCACTGGGATGGGTCCCCCTCTGTTGGTTCTGTGTGTGAGGCATGGCCTGCCCAGCTCAACAATTTGCTGCAGGAGGTCTCTGTCCACTCTATAGCACTCCACTATCTCCAGCTCATGTAACCCCTGGTAGGTGACCCTGGGCCTGTACACTCCGTCTCCTCACTGTGGGTTGTCTGGCACCATTTGCATTGTCACCACCCTCAGCAAGTCGCCTATGTCTCCTTATGACAGTTATGGCAGCCCCTAGCATTTCTGCTCTGAGTTAAGCTTTTTCAGTTTTCACTTCTAATAGCTTACTCCTGTCTTGCAGTGTCTCTTGAGAGAAACATCCTGCACTGCTGTTTGCAGAGTTTTAAGTGCTGGGCTGGGCTACTATTCTGCCTGTGTAACTGCCTGCTTCTAATTGTTTTCACCTGCTAGCTCCAGCAGTATTCCCTGCTAGCTTCCTACTATTTCTGTTGCTTCCTTTTTCCTTTCTGTTTCCTCAGGGGGGAGCAATGCGCATACCAGCGGAAACACGCTCACAGTGGCTTACAAGTGTGCACACATGCTTACACAGTTTAGAATCTACTTATTCGGGTTAAAACACACCCACACCAGTGCAAACAGTCTTACAAGTCTGCCAACAGGCTCCCACATGCTCAGTCTGCCTTACACGCACGCACACTGCCCTACTCGCGCCTCCTGCCGTGCACACGTGCGCATGCACGCCCAACAAGAAACTTTGGTGTTGGCTACAGTGTACACCTTCCATTTCTTGACTTTCTCATGCTTATCTTGTGGCACTCCTCTTTCCATGATATGTGTCTGACATCTGTCACGTAACACTGTCCTCCAATTAACTACATTTCCTTCTGCCATTCCCCCCTGTGATGTCACCTATCTCCTACTCTGTTCCTCCCCCTTATGTAACTCTTACACTACTTGGAATGTGCTCATTTGCTATGTGACAGTGGGATTCAGTATCCTAACACTCATTTACATAGGATTGCCTACTAATGCTTAGTTACATGTCTTAGACTCAGCTTCCCCCCTTAGCAACCACTAAACGGTGGCCATGTTGTTTTTGGTCTGCTGGTCCCTGCATTGTAAATCCATGTATTGCATAAAACCCACATTTGTGGGTTTATAACCTTCATTTTTATGTTTTATATAGTGCAGCCCGTTTGTGCGGGGCTGCGCTGCGTTTAAACATCGGCGATCGCTGAAAAAATAAAATTACTTTTTTCTCATATTTGCATCGGGGTACCTTGCCAATGGCCACATATTTGGCCATTGGCATGCTGCCTGACACATATGCACCCTTTATTTGGAGCTGACATGGCTCCATTGTGTTATTTGCAGAAACGTACTCAGTTGTCAACTGAGTGCATTTCTGCAGCTAATACGACTCTTACACGGGCTGGTTTCAGCTTCGTGGATCACTAATCTACCTCATTTGCATGCCTTTCGGCTGCAAGTGAGGTGATTAGCATATCCACGCCCAGTCCGTGTAAGAGACATTTTAGCTGGTCTCTTACATGGAATTTCGGGCTGTTCCTGGATCGCGAGGGCTGCATCGAGTCTTACACGACTCTTAGACTTAGACTCTTAGACTCCGTGCAAGCCTTCGTGAATCCTGCCCACTGTATCAGTCGGATTTGAAAACAACAAAAATGTTATTTATTTATTTTTATTTATTTATTTTACATTTGTTGACCGGGCTAGTCTAGCTGGATATATGTCCATTTTCAGTAGAAGCCCGGGGAGAAAAGCTCCACGTAGACTTACACAAACAGTACATTAAACATTAATTACAATAATCTTGTGAGATGATAACATGTGTTCCAAGGTAACAAAAACATATAAAATTTTTTTTTGTTTGTTTTTTTTTTATACTGTGAGAAGAGGGAGAGGGATTTAGAAGTATGTGGTAGACACACAAAGCAAAGTGATGAGCAGGAATAAAAGAACAAAGTAGTTAAAAATGGGATTGGAAGAATTAGATGTAGGGTAGTAAGTTGTTGATAAGACAGTAGGATGGCCAATTCAGTTGTTCCTAGTTACAGTAAGTCAGCCTAAATGGTAGTGGACTTAAAGTTGCAGAAAGAGAGATATAATAAAAAAAAAAAAAGATGTTGGGCAAGACTAACAGTGGGAGATGGGTTACAGGGACATAGCCAGTGAGTTGTAAGGTATGATTTAAGTTTCTTTTTAAATAGTGAAGTTGAAGAAAGAGATGTAAGTTCACCAGGAAGTAGGTTCCAGCCTTTGCCTACTGTGTTAGTGAAGAGGGATTTTCCTGCTTTATTGTTAGATTTTTGAGTAGAGATGAGTAGTTTGTTTGCAGAGCGTAGGTTAGTAAGATTTTTATATGGGCAGATTAGACTTTTGAGAATTGGTGTGCTACTTGGATGATACAGGGTTTTATGGGTAATAGTTAGTTGGTGAAGTAGAATATGATTCTGTAGTTCCAGCCAACCCAGTTGTTTCAGATTTTGGCAGTGATGGGATCTAACAGGAGAGCCTTTAGCAAATCTGGCAATGTTGTTGTAGGCGATTGACAGCTTGTTGAGGTTGCTTTTTGATAGATTAGTATATATAGGGGATGCATAAAAGAGTGTTGAGATGAGGTGGGTGTGGGTAATAGAAGTTCTTGCTATGGGAGTAAGGAAAGGTTTAATTCTATAGAGGGAGCCAAGTTTTAGGTTAACTGATTTTATTGTGGTGTTAGTATGAGTATCAAAGTTAAGGCTGTAGTCAGTTGTCACTCCCAAGAGTTTAGTGGTAGTGTCAGGGGATATAATTGCACTATTTTTAGATTAAATAGTGAAGTAAAGTGGGGGGGACTTGAGTGTGGGAGTAAACAGTAGAAGTTTAGTCTTTTAAGGGTTAAGGAGCAGGCAATGCTGTAAAAACCAATCTTCAAAAAGTTCAAAGACGTTTTGGGTGAGTAACTGTAGTTCAGATGATTCAGTAGCTGAGGAAATTAAGGTAGAGTCATCTGCATACTGAATGGATACAGCACGTGGGATGCTAGTAGACAGATCATTTATAAAGATAGAGAATAGAAGAGGGCCCCGAATAGAACCTTGGGGTACTCCAAGAGAGACAGGAAGTTGGGAAGATAGAGTGTTGTCCCAGAGTACTGCCTGTTGCCTGTTGTGTAAGTAGGACTTGAACCACTGTAGAGCTTGACTATCAAGTGAAAGGGACTTAAGTATATTCAGTAGAAGGTGATGGTTAACCATATCAAATGCTTTTGAAAGATCTATGAAGATAGCAGGGGACAGGGTGTTATGGTTACGGTTCTTGTTAATATGGTCAGAGAATTATAGGAGGGCTGTAGTGGTGCTGTGGTAAGATCAAAAGCCATGTTGCGAGTTAGCTAAAAGGTTATTATGGAGGAGATGATCTAACAGTTGACGATGGATGCACTTTTCCAAGATTTTAGCTATGGGAGAGAGTAGGGCAATTGGACAGTAGTTGGAAAGTTCTGTTGAGTTACCACCTTTGTGTAGGGGAATTATATGTGAGATTTTCCAGATGGATGGGGTGGTGCCTTCAGTGATGGTTCTATTAATTAGGATAAAGATAGGGTAAGCAATAAATGTTGCTGCTATTTGAAGATACTTAGCAGGTAAGAGGTCGGCAGAGGGGGTAGAGGGTTTAAGCTTTTAAAGGAGAGTACAGATAAGGGATGCTTCATGCTTATCAAATGATATATAAAAATCTGTGTATACCAAGCTTATACATTCATTTTTCTGAAGGAGGTATGTGCCTCCTCAAAACTGATTACATATACAGATCTGCAATCATAGGACTGCATTCATATCTGCTGACCTCACAAGATCCAAATATAGTGAGCATTTTAAAATGTGAGGAGAGCAAGTCTAAGATGACTTCCCTGCTTAGTTCAGCAGCAGCATATTATTGTCAAGTGAAAATGGAAATCAAACCAGAAGTAAAAAAAATCAGGCAGCAAATCAATGTGCAAAAAAAAAAAAAAAAAAAAAAAAAACAAAGGAAAGAATATAAGGAGAAAGATCAGATGAGAAAGCAAGAAATAAAAGACATAAATATAGGTACAAGTACAGTAGACTTGTGGAACAACCTCAAATCAGTCAGGATTTGATGCAGGAATGGTTAAGGAAAGGTGACTTTAAACTAAAAGATGAAAGGTTGATATGATATTGGTGGCCCAGGATAGTGGACTACATACACGGTGGTTTACAAATTTTATTGAACAAGTGGGTGAAACAGACACATGCAGGTTATGTAAAACAGAACTGGAAACAGTTGTACATCTTGTTGCTGGGTGTGATACATTAATAGCAGCAGGCCTGTATACTGAAAGATATAATAACTGTTGTACTGGAGATTCTGCAAACATTACAATATTTAAGTAGCAGAAAAGCATTGAAAACATAAGCCACAAAGCATTATAGAGAATGATGACATTTATTTCACATGGGATTACCCATTACTAACAGTTTAAAAACAGATACGAGAAAATCAGATATAGCAGTCCATGAAAACTAGACAAAAATGGTGTTGATAATTGAAATTACTACATCCAGTGATTACAGTGCCCTATGTACAGAGGGACACAAAGTCATAAAATGCCAGGATTTGCAGGCAGAAACAAGGGTAATGTAGAAGGATAATGGGTCTCATAAAAAGAATTTAAAATCATATTTACAGTAGATATGCTAACATTATTTGTAACTCCATATGAATTATAGAAGGAGTCAGCTGCTGCGAAAAGCAGTTTTGGTTAACATCAAAAATTGAAACAAAACTAATTTCATGAACTTTAATCATACTTTGACTTATGAATGGGGTCCAATCTAGTCATACTATTAGAAAACCAAAAGACCTGGAAGAAAAATCACCACAGGAATAATCTCTGGAAGATACATCACCAAAGAGGACCACACTGGCATATGTGTGGCATGCGAGAGGTACACATGAAAGAAGGCGTTGTCCAGGTAGGCTATCATCATATAGGAAAATAGCAGGAAAAGTTAGCTATACGGCAGCCAGTAATATGATAAATCTAGGCTAGGCCCATGCAGTGTATGGGAATGTATCAGCACAGAGACAACCTAATTGCTGGGCTGGTACTGTAACACCGATGCATCACACACAAGCGTAGTCATGGTAACAGTGTCATACAATGCATTATGCAGCTTAGAACAGCATAAGTACTGACATATCAAGGACTGGACAATACAAAACATATTATGTCACAAACAAGTTTCAAGTTACATGCCTGACAAGGCAACACTACATTGCACAACTGATTGCTGCAACATGAGTTATTTAGATATAAGTATGTGCTCAGTCATGCAGAGCATCAATGATAGGCAGTACACATCAGCCATGGAACATGCATCATTGTTCTGCATACAGCAACATGGGTATACATTTGTGAAAGCAGGTAGATATGGGAAGGCACACATGGGAAGTACATGTCCGCAAATGGACAGCAAAGTGAAATCTGTAACCATAAGTATGTATAATGCTGAGCGTAAGGCATGTACTGTAACTTATTAAAACACCACTTGTTACACACTGTACTTGCATACAGAGCTATACTTCAGCATACAGATGTGACAGACAAAAATGAAATGTGTAAGCAGTACTGGAAGAATAAGATAACATTCTGATGATCATAAGAAATGATTGCTGTATGTCAAATATCAAGAGATGCGCAGATGGAAGCAGGGAGTATCATACAGAGCAGTGCAGTGGTCAATATCCAAACTAACATATAATGATGACAAATATGTACAACATAACACAAATTGAAGGCTGTCTCCAAAGGCAGATAAAAGATCAGAAAATGTATGTGGCATCAGACATTTGAGAATCCATATACAGATTCAGTAGGCAGTGGTCAGCACAGTGGTCATTATTACCACAGGGGTCAGAATGATGCAACAGGGCACACATTGGATCAACTGTCAGTGTTACTGTAATGCAGTCGCAGTCTAGGGTGCATATGCTAATGGTTCACACTATGGTCCTTGCTTGTAATCATAAACCTATATATGGGAAAAACCTCACTGATAATGATGGACATGTATCTGTATGTATGCATATTGGGGATGTATATCCCCATCCTTCATGTACCTGACATATTCATGTGCAAAGAATTTCTCAAAGACAAAAAATGCATGAAATGTGAGTTACAAATTTCATACATACCACTATGAACATACTACAGTGATAATGAGCACTGCATTTCACAAAAGCAATACAAGCAGCTGACCTCATGAAAGCTTACCTTTTGGATAATTGTAGTTAGCCAGCTACACCTAACAATGAGTTTAGCTCAGTGCAAATGCCTATTAAGGACCATTTGTGCCATGCATAATTAATGAGCTTCATTAGCATGCAATGTTTTGTAATCCTGTCAGCGAACATCTGCATACGTTCATGAATCTCAATGCATTAACCAATAGCTCGGTGTAATTGTGCAGTGCTCAGCACAAATGGCCAATATTTATCAATGAATGAGAACATCAGAAACACATGCCCGATGCCCACCAATAGTCTGGCTACAACCCTATATGCACCACTTTTAAAATGTTATATTGATACATTTTTCTGATTGCTACCTGTGAATTGAAGGCAGTTTTGTACATCTTTACCAAAAATGTTAAGGTTATCTCAACAGAGAGGATGCAGTGGCACATGCAAGTGTCCAATGGACTGATGGTGAGACCTACCAGATTCTAGCCACCTACAGTGGACATCAGAGGAGGATGTGAGCACGTTCCAGGAATTTCAGTCAAACTGACATTCAGAACTGGATTGCAAGGGTACTCTAAGTATGTACCAGGATCTACAAGACAGGCATGCAGGTCTAGCATTGATACAATTATCTTCACCATAGAGACATACAAGGCAGCAGAACAGGATCTCAGAGTTTCAGTGCCAGGACCTGGATGCTTACAGTGATTTCCATAATTTACACCTTAACCCCAGTACTTATTGTTAGCATTTACTGAACATATGTGGTTAGATGAAGTAGGGTCCATAGTTATTAAAGATCTAATACATGTATTAATATGAACAGTGAAATTGTAATGGAATTAAAATGTTATGGTTAAATATTTTAGACATCTAACTGTGCATACTGAAGTTATCTGCACACTAGCTGGGACAAGCGACCAGGGGTTCAGGATCTTTACATAACAGCAGGTATTATGAAGGGATGCAAGTATTTTACAAATCCTAATAAAAGTTCTAGTCATTAGCAAAAGTGGTTCATGCGTGTAAAGTACCACAATATCCATAGTTGATTAATGTATATTGATGTTGATTATCTGTAGATTCAATTCACTAGCTCCTTGATCTCCATAACATATATGGATAATGCATATTGATTTTCTTTAGTTAATAGGAGTTTTTTTTGCAAGATTATATACTGACTCTGGAAGTAATCTGTATGGCCATTTCATTTTTGGAGTATATTAACATCTATAGCACATAGTCTGCAGATGACTACATATTTTGTCATTCTAGAAAAATCTTCCTGAATGTGCTATGTGGATGCAATCTGTGTTGCCTCTGGCATGGAACATCATTGACATCTGGATACCATTAATTCTGTCCTAATGATGTGTATACTTACTGGTTTATTACATAGCCACATATTCTTTTGCTGAAGTACAGCTGCTTGGCACTGTGCTAGAAGTCATGTTATATGAAACCAGGTCTTGTAATTATAGGAGGGATTAAAATAATACAAACATGAGATTTTTGACACCAGAAAGCACTTTACTAAAGACAATTGCATATATTTATATATCTATCTATATGTAACGTGCAAATATATATATATATACACACACACACACACACACACACACACACGCACACACACACACATATGCACACACACAAATACGCACACAAAACATGGGTGTGCATGCATGTTTGAGTGCAAGCGTGCTCAGAAAACATGAGCATGCCTTAGTTTCTTTCAACATCTTATATGATTTTTACCCATTTGTACATTTATCACATGCATTCTTTAATGTTGTTACTCTATATTCTGGTAGACTATTCCTACTAATAAGCACTTATTCTGTGAAATAACACCACCAAGTATTCACTGTGATCTTTTGCTCTGATACGGTTTTCTTTCTTTCTTTTTTCTTAAACAATTGTACTCAGACACAATGGCTTGTTATGTATTATGATACCGCTTAGTTTTATGCCACCAACAAAATGCACACATGTGTTTCTAGTTCTTCTGCAGTGCTAAATATATGGGACAGACTAACTCCAGTGTTACATTGTGCTGCATTTATTTATTTATTCATTTTTTTATTGCATAGTTCCAGGAGCCACAACCTATTTTCAGGGGAAGCCCAAAGTGTATTTAAACTGACTTGTGGAAATGTGGCAAGAAACCAGACAACTCTCCAACTCCTTTTAATATGTACCAAGATCTTTTACATCCTCTTGCACTATCACCAGTTTAGAGAGATGGGACCTCAGTTTAACATAGGTTATAGGTTATAGGTTATAGTACTAGGCTAACTGCCCTTGTGAGCCATTGTAAGCCTAACCAATTATCCCTTGTGAGACTCAAACCCTGCACCTTGTGTTTGTAAGGCAAACACCTTAACCATTAGGCCACCCTCCCAACATTTCTTATCAAGGATGGTACCACAGGAATGCCGCAAGTTTTATGCTGTTCTGCTGTGTCACTACTTAAAATGTATCCATGTACCTTGGGCATGCACAGAATCTACATTCTTCTCATCTTCAAGCATCAAAGATGGGTGTGCTACATGTTGAACCACTGATACTGCACCATATTATTTCTCAAGTGGGTAGGAGGATAATGGGTCAATTATGGATGCTACTACTTGTGCCTGACATTGAGCTTGATGCTCAAGAAGAAACTTGGAGAATTCTGCTTGATTCAGCATCTGTCATTCCCTGAAGATGATTCTCTTAATGATAACATTGATTGGAGGGCATTGAAGGTTTGGTAGGTTCTATATGCTTCACTGAATATTGTTATAGCAGTCATCAGTGCATTTGATGACCAATGGTTGGTAAGGATGAATACGGAGACAGACTTTTAGTTTCTGCTGGTAAGGAAATAGGAATGATGTAAGTTAGGGAAGACTGTAGTGGGACAGTATTACTTCAACAGAGTTATGCTTATGGGTTGTACAATAGTCTGCGGTACTTCTGAGGAGTTTAATGTAACGCTACAATGGATTTGGGAACAGAGCCATTTGGGAACTGACTCATTACACTTGATTGGAGGGTGTTCCATTATCTAGATAACTTTTTTCCTGGTGGGTGAGAGGGTTCAAAAGGTGCTTGATGTGTTGTGCATTTCTTTTTGTTTTAGAAATATGCGATGAGCTAGGCAATCTTCTAGCTGTGGATAAGCAAGAAGGCCCAGCTAATGTTATTATCTTTTTGGGTTTGGTTGTGAATGCTGAATGAACTTGCTTCAATTGTCACAGGATAAGCTGGAGAGGTTGGAAGTAAAGATCAAGGACTAAGGGTGTGCAATTTACAGGTTAAGGATACAGCGGAGCTACTGAGCTTGCTAGGTCCTGTCAGGGCATTTATTAGGTGAGTGGTAGAAAGAAAAAATATCACAGCATGAGAACCAGTAAAATGGTTAAGTAATTTCTCAGCATTTGAAAGGTGTTCCTAGAACTTTAATGGACAATTATGTGTCAGGATGACTGTGTGTCATAAGATGATCTACAGTTGTAGATACAGCTGGAGGGTTGGGATGGGGGATACTTTCAAGAGAAGTTGTTTGCAGCTAGTTGATGTAAGGAATGGACATCAAAACTGAAGATGAATGTCACACGTTTAGAGTTAATGCCAATTAATATTGCAGAGGTAGTTTGGAAGAAGTTCCTGTTAAATAAAAAACGTGTTTTTTATTCTGACAATGAGGTGGTGATGCACATGCTGTCTAGGAAGTTAGCAAGGTTGATGGCTGTTCAGGTTTTGATGAGGAACTTGGCCTTGCAATGTTTGGGTATTAATTTATCATTGCCTGTTATCTCATTGCTTCCTACAGATAGTGTACTCATCAGGGAAATAGAGATCCTGCGTATCCTGGAAGAATATACTCATCTTTCCAGGAGACTTCTCTGTACTCATGAAATGAGTATATTCATCACTGTTTTCAAAGTTTAATTTCTGAAGTCCTGTTAAAAGGTACATATATAAAACTAAGTCATCTGCAAGCTGACATGATTTGCTAATCACGACAGTGAAAGGGTCAACATGGGATGTATAGAGAGGAAGTTATCAAGAAGTTTTTGTAAAAAGTTATGAAAAAATTGGATATTTACATCTTTACATTAATAATACAATAACAGAGTGTGGTACTGTTGTGTTAGATAGGGTATTTAAGCAGTGGGTGTTACTAATAATGACATTAAAACACGGTAGGTAATTTGAAGTCATTTTAAGATGTAAATGCTCTTTTGGTAAAGCAGTTATTACTTTTGCCCATATTCACATAACAGCATTAATTTCATAAAAGCTGTGTGACCTACAGGTGAACATATAGTACCATCTTATGCAAAACATTTAGGCTCACAATGTTGTTAATGATATTTGCTATCTAACAGATACAGGGCCGGATTCACGAAGGCTTGCACCAAGTCTAAGAGTAGAGTAAGACTCCATGCAGCCTACATGTCTGCCGAGCGATCCCAGTAGGGGCATGTAACAGAGCTCCTTAAACTAGTCCTACACGGACAGGGCTTGGATATGCAAATTACCTCAATTGCAGGCAAAAGCTATGCAAATGAGGTAAATTTGCGATCCAAGAAACCCAAACCTGTCCGAGTAGGATTAGTGTTATTTGCAGAAATGTACTCATTTGACAACTGAGTACAGTTCTGCAAATAGCAAAACGGAGCCATGACAGTTCCAAAAAAAAGGATGTATTTACAGGAGGAAGCATGCCAATGGCCAAAGATATGGCCATTGGCAATGTTCACCGATGCAAAATTAAAATAAATCACTTTTTTTTTTCATCCCGATCTCCGGGGTTTAAGCGTAGCGCAGTGCTGCGCAAACACGCTGCACCCTAAAAAACAGAAAATCAATAATTATGATCCACAAATGTGGATGAAGCTTCAAAGCTTGACAACAGTGTTAAAGCTGACATTAACTTTCACAGATACAAGTATGACTACCACCGGTCATTCACTAGCATTGATTCAATGCTAGTTAAATTAAAGGTAAATAAAGTAAAGAAACTTGAGAGAGACAGACAGGCGTACCAGAATAAATCTGCTTTCCCCAACTTGATCAGAAAATTTAATAGATTGGGTATTCATGAGGAAACTGAACCAACTAGTTTCCACAATTCTAATGAGGATGAGGAAGCACAAACTGTTACTCAAGTTGCCTCTGAAAGTGATCAGGGTAACTTTTCGGCTGCACAGGGCCCTCGGAGAAGTAACAGGATCAAATCATTCAACAATAATAAAAACAAGAACAGCTACCAAAAGCCTTTTTTAGGGAAGAGCAACCATTTTCAGAGGAACAAGAACAGGAATTAAACCTTCCACTGATAGAAGTTACTACACCCCAACAGGCTGGTACAACTGGCGAAGGGGGTTGCCCGACAGTGTTTTCAAATAAAAAAGGTGACTTCTTTATTTACAACTTTTCTGAAGTCATTATTGATCAAGAATTAATAGAATTACTAGCTAAAGGCCTGAATTTTGTACCTGATCACCCTTTCAGACTAGCCAAAACACTCATGGACTTAAAGCTCTTTGTGCGTAAACTCAACCTGAACATCTTTTTCAACAATGATTTGTCTGGTACTGTTCCTGGTTTGAGGTTACCCAGCACCTTCAATCCCCCCTTACATCCTGGCCTACTCACGTTTGAAAAAACTTGTGAATTGGATTTTAGGCAACTACACACCTCAAGGGGAGTTGATAGAACTTGCAAGAATACCTCCCCAGACCAATTTCTGGCATTAAACAAAATAAGTAATTCAGCAGTAAGGGTGATTAAGCCAGACAAGGGTGGGGGTCTAGTCATTTTTGACAAAGTTGAATACACCAGACGTATGTCATTAGTACTAGACACACCCGCCTATGCTAGCTCTTCCTTAAATGAATTAACTGGCAGTTACAACAGGATCAAAGGATATTTTAGGGATCTCTACCTAGAGGGAAGAATAAACATAGACACGTATAACTTCATCGACATCTCATACCCAAGGGTACCTGTCATGTTTGGGATCCCTAAAATGCATAAAAGCCTCACTGATCCTCCAATGAGAGCGTTAGTAGATGGCAGAAGTTCCATCACCCACCCCTGTGCCCGTCTCATTGAAAATGTCATTAGCAAATTCTTAAAGAATATTCCCCAAATCTGCAAAGATTCTTGGTCCTTCCTCAGCTTGATTAATGACACCCACTTCGATTCCAGTTATAATTTCTTAACCATCGACGTGGTTGACTTGTACACATCAATACCACACGATGAGGCTGTCGAATGGATCGAACTTATGTTGCGGGATTGTGGAGCATCCAACAACGACATCTACTTGGTTACAGTTTTGCTAGACATAGTGTTGTCTTCTAACTTTTTCATGTTTGACGGGCAATATTATCTGCAAAAGAAAGGCATAGCAATGGGTTCCCCATGTGGCAGCAGTGTTGCTAATATGTTTGTTGCCTACTGGGAGAAGAACTTTTTATTTAACTACCCACCATTTGTTCAGAGATCAAGGATTTACACTCGGTTTCTTGGTGATGTTTTTGTGTTATTTCAAGGTAGTGAGGTTGATGCCTCAAACCTATTAACACACATGAACTCTACCACTGAGTTTTTGAAATTCACCCATCACTTTTCAACATCTACCATCGACTACCTGGATGTTGAATTACTCAAGGACAATAATAACAACAGATTTTGTTCATCTATCCACAGGAAGGCAACATATTGTAACTCTTTTTTACATTTTACCAGCTGCCACCCTTGGAGGCAGAAGAGATCTATTGTCAAAGGGCAACTGGTAAGGGCTGCCCGCATGTGTAGCACTACTGATGCCTTCGAACAGGAATGTTCACTACTTGCGGAGATGTTTGGAAGCCGGGGTTATCCTGAGGATCTCATTATTGACCTGATTGGCGAAGTGTCACTAAAACGAAGAAAAGGTTTTTATTTACCACTACTTCTACCTAAAGAACAGGATGGGCTTGTGGAGAACTTTGTACAGCCAGTAGGGAATTCACCCTTAGTTGCTGATAACAGCTTGGAGGCTAGTGTGACCTGTAGTAAACCCAACTTTGCTATAGCTTTCGTTTCCCCATTTAGTTTACATTCAGGTCTCTTATGTTCCATTATACGCAAGAATTGGTACTTTATCATCAATGCCGGCTTGCACGACAAGCTGGGTAACACTCCATTATTCACTTTCAAAAGAGACTACAATCTCAAGGATTTGTTACAGAGAAATAGTTCAACAGACCTTATGACTAGACATAAAGGCACCTTCATCTGCGGGTGTTGCAAATGGTGTATACACCTACGGGTAGGCAACTCCTTCACTATTGGTAAAAGGAAGTTTACCATTAACCATAAAATCAACTGTAACACCAAATCAATTGTGTATCTAGCCTTCTGTGAATGCTGCAATGCATTCTATGTTGGTAAGACGGACTGCCGTTTCAGGGACCGTATTTACCAACACTTATACGCCATCAGGAATCAGAGGAGTGACAATGCCCTTTCCAAACATATATTAAACAACTGTGGTCATAGTTTCAAATTCATGGGTATTGATCAAATACTGTGTGAAAAAAAGGGGGGGCCCTCAGGCACTACTACTAGAGACCCGTGAGTTAGAGTGGCAACTACAACTAGATGCCTTCTCTTACCCGGGTCTCAATGACAATTGTAATACAGCCTCCATTTTAAAGTACAGGAGCTATTTAAGGTAAGGGGTCTTGGTAACTAGTACCCATATTAACAGGGTGTATGTGATATACATTTTTTACATACATACACTCTTTACACACATATTTTTATTCTTTTACTTCTCATTTTGTATTTTTTTGCCCTATTTATTGTTACTAGGCCATTGAGTTATCTATCATGGCTTATGTACTACTTTTATATAGATTTATTATCTATATTTTTAGAAATTCAACTAGGATGTAATTTTTATAAAATTCATTACAGGGTAAAACTGGTGAAGGTATTTAATTCCCAGGTTTGGTAGGGAGTTTTATTTACTAAGTGGTGTTTTCTTTATACACCTAATTTTACTTTATTTTTACTGTATTTTATTCTTATTTTTATTGTTATTGAATGAGTCCATTTTGTCTTTTTGTAAAAAATTTTTTAACAAAAAGCTTAAAAGATTTATTCAACTTTTGCACTCATTATACATTCTCCAAGTGCTACGATTGGCTTGCACATGGTTATGTTTTTATTTCTCAGCTCACTGATTAAGAATGTGGTACTCTTTCTTTAAATCTTAAATGGTTTAAATTAATTACCTGCTTGAAAACAGTTTAAAAGATGTGAGCTTGTGGTTGTTGGCATGCTGAAGAAGCTTCTGTTTAACAGAAGCGAAAACGTTTGTTTATTTTTTGTTTAAATAAATTACGTTACATTGCTTGGAAACCTTGGCTTGTCTGAACACCTTTTTCATCTTATGATCCACAAATGTGGATTTTATAGCTGATATGAATTTACAATGCAAGTGAATGGAAGGCTGAAGACAACATGGCCACCGAGTAGAGGTTGCTAAGGGAGGAAGCTCAGTCTAAGAGATGTAACCAAGCATTAGTAGGCAATCCCATGCAAATGAGGGTTAGGATAGTGAATCGCAAGTTTACATAGCAAATGAGCACAGTCAGTGGAGTGTAGGAGTAGAAGAAGGGGAGTAACAGAGTAGAAGATAGGTGACATCATAAAAGGGGCATGTATGAAAGAAGTGAAGCTCATTGGAGCTGAGTGGCATGTGTCAGGTGGCATTTACATATCATTGAAAGAGGTGTGTCAACAGGTAGGCTAGGTAAAGTAAAGAAATCGAAGGTGTATGCCGTGGATAACACCAAAGTTACTTGCTGAGCGTGCATGCGCGCGTGTGCACGCCAGTAAACCCGAGTAAGACAGTGTGCGCGCGTGTTAGCATGTGTGCGCGCGTGTAAGCTGGAGTAAGCATATGTAAGGCTGTGTAAACAGTTGTAAGCATGTTTGCACTGGTGTGCACATGTTTTAACAAGAATAAGCAAGTTTTAGTCCATGTAAGTATGTGTGCGCACGTGTGAGCTGGTGTGCGCTTGTTTGCACTTGTGTGCGCGGCGCTCCCCCCTGAGGAAACAGAAAGGAAAAAGGAAGCACACCAAATAGTAGGAAGTTACCAGGGAGTACTAGCAGAGCTAGCAGGTGAAAACAATCAGAATCAGGCAATTACACAGGCAGTACACTAGCCCAGCCTATCCCAGCACTTAAAACTCTACAAACAACAGTCCATTATGTTTCTCTCAAGAGACACTGCAACACTGCAGTAAGCTAATAGAAGTGAAAACTGAAAAAGCTTTACTGAGACAAAGAAATGTTAGGGGCTGCCATTGCTGTTATAAGGCGTCATATGCAACATGCTGAGGGTGGTGATAATGCAAATGCTGCTGGACAACCCACAGTGAGGAGACGGAGAAGAGTGTACAGGCCCAGGGTAACCTACCAGGGGCTACATGAGCTGGAGATAGTGGAGGGCTATAGAGTGGACAGAGACCTCTTGCAGCAAATTGTTGAGCTGCGCAGACCACGCCTCACACACAGCACCAACAGAGGGGAACCCATCCCAGTGGAAACCAAGATATGTGCTGGCCTAAGAATATTAGTAACCGGTACCTTCCAGAGACCAACTGGTGATATGATGGGGATATCACAGGCATCAGCATCCAGGGTACTGCACCAGTTCCTGGATGCCATGTCAGCACATGTCGGTGATCATGTATATTTCCCCAATTCCCGTGAGGAATTGGCCAGCAATATGCATCTCTTCGAGCAAATAGTGGAATACCCTGAGGTAGTGGGTGCAATAGACTGCACGCACATACACATCAAAGCACCAGCCGGTGAGCGGGGTATGGTCTACTTCAACTGCAAGGGCTTCCCCTCCATCAACTGCCAGGTCATGTGTGATGTCCAGGGCATAATACCGAATGTGCGTGCTGGCTGCCCTGGAAGCTACCATGATTCCCATATCTGGCACCTGATGCAGCTGTACCAGACATTTGCCAATGGGGATATCCCACATGGTCACCTAATGGGAGATGCTGGCTATGCACTGGAGCCATGGCTGATGACACCCATCAGAAATGCACACACACCTGAACAGGAACGCCATAATGAGGCACACGCACAAACACAAAATGTAATCGAGTGTGTGTTTGGGCTGCTCAAGTCACGGTTCCAGTGCCTGGACACATCTGGTGGAGCCTTGCAGTACTCACCAACTACATGTACCCAAATTGTCATGGTATATGCTATGCTACATATTATGATCCTGCGAAAACAGCTGCAGCAGGACCAGCATAGGCCTGGGCCAAACAGCCCCCCAGCATTGCCAAAGCCATCACAGGCAGAGCTTGACTCGGAGGAGGAACAATCTCAGCCTGTCCCAGTAGGCAGAAGGAGGCATGCCCAGTATGCTTTGGCCTGGGCAAAGAGGCAAAGTATAGCACATACACTGGCTCAGTAGGAACCCTGGAAATGATACCTCTCTCTGACTCGCACATATAGTAAAAGGGATGCCTAAGTTGGCACCACCTGCTTCCAAGCATGTATAGGGAGTGTAGTATGCGCATCCGACATAGCCAGCCCTGCAGCACCACCTGAGGCATGATTGACATGTGTTAAGCAATATAAAGCAGTGCTAAACAGCATTTACCACCATGTAGTATATGTAAAGAAAATCGCACACACCAACTAGCACAACTGTGGTCAATGTTGAGTAATATTGGGCAGTGTCCAGCCCTGTTGGTTAATACTGAGCAATGTTGGACAAGCTGGGTCTAAGTATATGAAGGTCTCTCCAAACACCATTATATTGGGTGACTTCAACTACCCAAACATTGACTGGGAGCAGTACTCAAGACCCAACACCCTAGGCCAAAGGTTCCTAGAATTTATAAACTCAAATGCTATGGAACAACTAGTCACCACCCCCACAAGAGGTGATAACATACTGGACCTGGTCATCACCAACATGGGGACTCTATGCTCCATACCAGAGGTATTCCCCTCAATGGTAAGATCGGACCATACATCAATTCCACTGGATAGCCACATCCTGATCCCACCCACAGCGCAGAAAACCACAGTGAAAAACTTCTCAAAAGCTAATGTCACACTTCCAAAACTGAGGTGGAATCCTTCAAGGCCCCCGGGCCAGTGGAAAGTATGGTTCAAATTGCAGAATACTTTATAATTGCATTCTATGGACACCTTCAGGAATGCATGGATCATGCTATCCCAAACAAAACCAAGACCAAATCTTTCAAAGGCAGGTGTCCTGCCTGGTGGACCCCAGCCATAAATAAGCTGTACAACAGAAGGAGGATGCTACTACATGATAGAGCAAAATCCCTAAAAGGGAATGCATCTCTGATCAGTACTAGTAAAAGACTATGATCCCTCATAAAATCATCCAAGTCCAGCTTCGAGAGAAAAATTGCACAGGACACTAAAGATAATCACACGTCCTTCTTTAGTTATGTTAGGAACCTGGGTGGCAACTCCCAGATATGCTCAGAGTTGGTCCAAAATGACAATAAATACACTGAACCCACAGACATTGCCAACGTCCTGGTAGACAGGTTCAGTGCAAACTTATACCCCCTTCCACCCTTAAGAGCAAATATCTATCCCAGCAGAGTGCTGCCTCCCTGACATCTCAGATGCTCAGGTGAGAGCCGTCCTCTCCAAAGCAAAAAACACAGCATCAATGGGACCAGATGGTGTCCCGAGCTGCGTTCCACATGAACTCCAAGAAGAGATAAACCCCCACATACAGCTGCTGTTCAATCTCAGCCTTATTACAGGATATGTACCCAAAGAATGGTGTACAGCAACAGTGGTCCCACTCCACAAAGGTGGTGCCTCTACGGACCCTGGAAACTATTGCCCCATAAGCCTAACTAGCCCGGTCTGCAAAGCTATAGAGAGGATCATCATGGAACTCATAAACAAAGACATTGGGGACCTACACACACTGGATCCTACACAATTTGGCTTTGTTAAGGGCAGATCTTGCCTCTTAAATCTGGTCGATTTCTTTGAAACAGTCACCAATGCCATTGATGAGGGGAAGGTAGTCCACACAGCCTACCTGGACCTCACAAAAGCCTTCGACACAATACCCCACTCGGGCATCATAGATAAGCTCTCCAGCTTAAATATAAACCCCTATGTCATAAGATGGGTTGCAAACTGGCTCAAGGACAGAACCCACATAGTCAGAATTGCTGGAGCCATGTCAGACTCTAAACCAGTTACAAGTGGCATCCCACAAGGTGCAGTCCTAGGACCTCTTATGTTCGGCATATATTTTTCGGAGGTACAGGCTAACACGGGAGGACTGTGGCTGACCAGGTTTGCAGATGACTGCAAACTGGGCACCATAATTGACTCTCCAGCTGACACAAGCATCCTCCAAAAGGGTCTCATAGAGATGGATAACAGGTGCCAGAGCCATGGCCTAAAGCTAAATGCTAAAAAGTGTATAGTCATACCCTTTGGCAAAAAGAAAGTGCACACAAATTACCACATAGGCGGGAATCCATTAAGTATGGAAGAAGTCATTAGGGACCTGGGGACCCAAGTTGACAGTAATTTCCCCTTTGACAACCACATTGCCAAAGTGGTTAGAAAGACCTTCTATATAGCCCACCTTATCATGAAAGGATTCACATCTACATCGAGGGAGGTCATTGTGTCCCTTTATTCATCCCTCATCAGGCCCATAATTGAATACAATGCCCCATTTGGGATGTACCTTACCTGACACCTGCAGCAACTAGAAAGACCCCAAAAGTACCTCACAAATAGGATCATGGGACTCAAACAGATGCCATATGCTGCTTGGTTAAAGAAACTACAGCTCTACTCAGTTGCATACCGCCTACTTAGAGGCGATGTATGCCTGACGTATAAAGCCATGTCCAACCCAGAATTAATGAGCATGCTCCACCTCAGAAATTCCAAATACCGTATAGCTATGTGCTCGAGGGACATGAACCTGAGCACAGAAATAAATTGGACATGCTGGAGGGACAGATTCCAAACCCAAAGGCTCCCTTCACTCTGGAATAGAATCCCAGTCCATGTTAGGCAGAGCCCCTCACTGACTCTCTTCAAGAGGAATCTTGACAAGTGGATGGGAGATTGTAGGTTTACCACGGGGATTACGTTGGTGTCACTACTAGACAGAGGCACAGTAAACTAACCTTAAAAAGGGCACAGTAAAATCAGTTCAGAGGGTGGCAAAAGCCAAACACACTCTGGCTGGGCTTGTAAATGCCTCAGGGCAGATAGCCTAGTATGAACCTATGAACATATGAACCTAAGTAGGGCATAGCTGAACAAAAGGCAACATGCTCATATTTGATCTACTGGCCCTTAAGCAGTCTGGTCTGCTCAGTATGAAAATATAAAGCAGTGATGGTCCTCAAACCCAGGACACTGTGGACTATAGTCATAGTACTGAACCACTAAGCCATGACAGTATCGCGGTGGTCAGCCTGTATGAAGAAATGTCGATAAGTCTATGTTAAGTATTCCATGGAAACCATGCAAGCACAGCATAACTCCTGTCGAGTTATGACACAAAGGTGAGTCCCGCAGTAAGAATAGAACCTGACTTTCAACACACACAGTAGAAATGTTAATATTGGACATGTATACATATATCAACAGATGTAGTGGACCTCAGACAGCAACATACTGAAAGGTCACATTGGGCATGCTCACACACTTTAAATGAGACACATGTCAGGCAACAGAACACTTACAGTCTGAACAGGGCATGCTCACACACTTAGGCCATGTTGGAGTACAGCAGTGGGCCACACATATCAGACAGTTGCATATGTTAACCCAGGAACCTCTCACTATCCAGCAATCTGCCCTGTGCACACAGTTATAGGACAACAGACACATATATAATATAGTGGAACCCTGTCATTATCAAATATGTTCTGCAGATACCTAAGTTGCTCATAGAAAGTGGGAAAGCAAAGACGATAAAACCTGCAAACAGTATCAGCAATAAACATTGTGCATCCTGAACATTAGCATAGGTTCAGAGGTCGATACTAGCCTATCCACCCTAGGGCATGTACAAGCCTAGCCAGAGTGTGTTTGGCTTTTTCAACCCTGTCAAAGTAGAACACTGTGCCTGTGAATAGTACATCACACAAGATAGCCCATTTACATTTAGTGTACTGTGCCTCTGTCTAGCAGGGACCCAGAAGATATCCCATGGGTAAACATACGATCACCCATCCACTTGTCAAGATGTTTCCTGTAGGTGGTCAGTGGGTGGCTCTGCCCATGCAAAACCGGGATTACAATCCGGAGTGAGTGGAGCCCCTGGGATAAGAATCTGTCCCTCCAGCATGTCCCATTAACATCTGTGCTGAGGTATATGTCCCTGGAGTATGTAGCTCCAAGGGAGTCGGATATCCTGAGGTGGAGCATGTCCATTAAATCTGGTTTGGATATTTCCTTAAACTACAGGCACACGACACATCCGTGTAGGCAGTAAGCGACTGAGTAGAGCTGGAGTTACTGTATCTGAACTGTGCAGGGCATCCATGTGAGTCCCTACATCTGCTTGTTGTGGAACATTTGTAGCCATTACAGTTGCTGCAGGTGTCGGGTAAGGTACATCCCAAATGTGGCATTGTAACCAAGCATGGTCGTGATGAGTATAGGGGCACAATGACCTCACTTGATCAACATGTGAAACCATATGGGATAAGGTGGGCTATATAGAAGTTCTGTCTAACCACTTTGGCAACGTGATTGTCAAAGGTGAGAGTACACAATAGTTGTGTCCCCAAACCTGTAACAACTACTACCGTATGTAATGGATTACTACCTATGTGGTAATGTGTGGGCATGTTGTTATTCCCATAGGGGATGACTATGCAACTAATGGCATTTAGCTGTAGTCCATGGCTCAGGCACCAGTCATCCTATCTCTGTGAGACCCCATTTGAGTATGCATGTGCCAGACGGAGAGTTGATTATGGCACCCGGTTTGCAGTCATCTGCAAACATGGTCAGCCATATTCCACCTGTGTTAGCTGTGCGTCACACAAATATATATACTGAACAAGAGAGGTCCCCGGACTGAGCCTTGTGTGATGCCATGTGTAACTGGTGTATAGTCAGACATGGCACCTGCAATACTGAGTATGTGGGTGCTATCCCTGATCCAGGTAGCAATCCATCGTGTGAGATATGTATCGATATTGACGCCAGTGAGCCTATGCATAATGGCCGAGTGTGGTATTGTGTCGAAGGGTTGTGCAAGGTCCAGGCAGGCTGTGTGGATGACCTTCCCTACACCGACTGACCTGGTAACTGTTTAAAGGATACGAACAGGTCCAGGAGGCAAGATCTGCCCACAACAACGCTGAAATGTGTAGGACCCAGTGTCTGTAGGTTCCTGATGTCTATGTGCATGAGACCCATTACAATACACTCCATAGTTTTGCAGAACAGGCTAGTTAGCCTTATAGGCCGATATTGTCTGTGGTCCGTTGTTGCAGCAACTCTGTGGAGCAGGACCACTATCACTGTACGCCATTCCGTGGGTATATATCCTGCAGTAACTCTGATATTGAACAGTGACGTAAAGTGAGGGTTAGGTCTGTCATGAAGCCCGCGTAAGACGCAGGCCAGGACACTATCTGGTCCCATTGATGCTGTGTTGTCCGCTGTGGGGAGGGCATCACTCACCTGTTTATTTGTGATGTCAGGGAGGTTACACTCTGTTGGGATGGACAGTAGTTCCTTAGGGGGGATGGGGGGGGGAGACATCTGCACTGAACCTGTTTGCCAGGATGTTGGCAATGTCTGTGGGTTCAGGGTATGTTTAGTCAGTATGCAGTAACTCACAGCATATCAGTGAGTGTCCACCCAGGTACCTGAATTAACTGAAGAAGGGCTTGTGAGTGTCCTACTTGTCTGGTGCAATTGTCTGTGAGAAGCGGTCCTGACATAAATACATGAGTAATTGTAGCTGTCTGGTAGTACAGCTCACAGATGCCTTCCCTGTCTGGGATTGTGCTCTATCATGTAGTAGCGTCCTCCTTTTGCTGTATAGCTTATTAATGGCCAGGGTCTAACAGACAGGTTCCCTGCCATTGGAGGAGTGTGTCCAGTTGTTATATGGGATAGCACAATCCATGCAGTACACTAGGTGTCCATAGAATGTGTATGTAAAGGATTCAGCAGTCAGAGCCATACTTACCACTGTCCCAGGGTCTCTGAAGGATACCACCTTGGTTTGGAGAAGTGTGACGTTTGCTTTTGAGAAGTTCACCAAGATTACCCAGAATAGGTGTGTGGATGGGATATGGATGTCCAGTGAGATAAATGTATGTTCTGACCTTACCAATGAGGGGTATATCTCAGGTGTGGAACATAGAGTCCCCATGTTGGTGATGATCATGTACAATATGTTGTCCCCTCTTGTGGATGTCGTGACCGGTTGTGCCATAGCATATGAGTGTACAAATAGTAGCAACTGTTGGGCGAGGGTGTTGGGGCCTGAGTACTATCCCCAGTCAATGTGTGGGTAATTGAAGTCACCCAATATAATGGTGTTTGGGGAGACCTTCATATTGTCCAGTGTTCCCAGGAAAGCCGAGTGTGGTTCATGAGTTTGGGGGGGTGGTCTTTAGCAGGCAACAAACCAAAAGGCAGATATGCACAATGTTAGGTGCATATGTATGGTCTGTGATGCTTTGTGCAGTGCTACCAACCCGGTGGTATGTGTATCTGTCATGTATATGGATACTCCCCCTATATGTGTTGGCCATTCTGAGTTTTGTGGTCAGAAAGCATGGTATGAAATATAACCTGGTAGTGCTGGTGTGCATTTGGGAGCCTGAACCAGGTGTCTGTTAGTGCACAGATATCGTTGTTGTCCATACTGTGGAGATTCCAGAGTGGTCGCAATTTGAGGGTAACACATCTGGTGTTGAGCAGCATTACCCTCAGTGTCATGTACTCTGTAATGTCTATGGAGGTGGGTTTGTCTTTTGAGCCCCGCTTAAAAAAGGCAGTATGGTGGTAGCAACTGCCTTAGCCAGTACTCAAAAGTCCAAGGGTGACAGGTGCAGACTGTCCATAGGGAAGCTACTTGGCATGTCGAGCATGTCACCCCAGGCTGACAGACACTATATCCCCTGTGAATGACACCAATATGTTAGCCAAATGTTACACATCATCAGTTTGTTGGTATACTGTGACATCATACTTGGTGGGTGTAAGATGCTAGACAAGGTTAGGGTCATACTGGCCTGGGCTACATGATCAGAGAGTTCCTCTATGTATCATGTCATGTTGTCCAGGGAGGGACGTCTGAGGGTGTACGCACCAGCATGGACAATGCTGGAGCCAGTCCTGCACTTGCTGTGGAGTGACCTGAGTGCATGTGCTATGTTGTGGATCCTGCCACCTGAGAGACAGCTCAAAGTGACTATTCCCTTGTTTGGCCTGGTGAGTGGGACGTCAGTTTGTCTGACAATAAGTGTCACCTATTACAAGTGTATTAGGTGTGTTGTTTAGCCCGAAGGGCAGTGACTGTGTGGCACACTGACATTGTGAACTATGTAATATGTGGGTATTGTAGTGGGATAGCAGTTGTTTGTGTGTCTGCTTTGGAGGTCTCTGCTGCTTAGGCAGAGTTTATGTAGATCCTCTGAGTATGTTTATGTGTGATAATATTGTTTGATTGCTGTCGCTATAGGTTTATGTGAGACTGATATGTGGTGTGTGTGGTTACCTTCACCACCTGATAGACTATGCCAGTCATGGGTCAAGAGAGCTCATCCTCCTGTATGTCAGTATTGTTGCATCTCTCACATATATCTGAGTTTGTTGGGAGGAGGAGGGGGCTGTCTGTGTACATGAGGCAGATGTGACAAGGTGTCGAAACCACAATATTCACTAGCTGGACTGGAGAGTACACACGAGACTGACCCCTGGACATGGCAGGATATTATGTTGACATACTCCGTAGCCTGATCGCAAAGGATCAGTAGGGTGCTAAGTGTGTAAAAGAGTATAACAGGGATTAGTGCTCAGGTTTGTTGTAAAGAGTAGCTGAGAAGAATTCCAGACTGAATCATGACACCTCCTTCAGCTATGTCATAAATAGCAATGTACACTCATATATGTCTTGAGTCAGGGCCAACTGTACCTGACTGACAATGCTGACATCCTGTCAGACAGGCTCAGATAGACATACACACCTCCCACTGACCATAGTCCCAGTCATCATACCAGGGGATATCACATGTAGAATGGCTGAACAGCTCCCCCCCAAAGCCAAAAGTATGGCAGCAATTGAATTACATTGTTTCCCAATATGTGTCATGCATGAACTACAGAACAAACAGACCCTGCACCTGAACAGTCTGTTGAGCCTCACCCTCTTCACAGGATCTGGAACCGTTGAATGTGTTACAGCAACATATGGCACTCCCCACAAGTGGAGGTGCACAACACACCATGGGAAGTATAGTCCAGTAAGCCTATGAAGTCTGATCTGAAAGGCCATGGAGTCCATCATGGTTGAAGTCATACACAGAGCTATTGGAAGCTGACAAACACACAACCCTACCAACTGTGGTATGTGCATGTGCAGATCATGGTTCCCAAACATGCTAGACTGTTTGTAAGGCAAATACCCAGGATATACATCACTGAACAGAGCTACACATGTCCCACATAGACTTTGAATAGCCCTTTATCAACACCCCTGACACATGTTGTATCCACAAAACCAACAATCTGTGCATAAATATGTGTTGACATATGAAGGGATGTCAATGTGTCCACAGATAGATCACACAAGGTGAGGATTATGGGGTCCTGTTCAAGCTGTTGACACCTGCCGACCCACATGGCTCAATCCTGGGATTGCATAAAACAAAGTGTACACACATTACCATGTCCAGTCTGATGATGTCAGCATCCTACAAATATAGCAGGAGAATGGAGACCACCCAATAAAGCATATAGCGCACTGTGTTAATGCGTATGGCTCTAATGTCATAACATAACTAGGTAGGGGTTTTAATCCTGCAAATGTGGGCAGTGTGTGCTTTCCTGTGATAGGAGTGCCCTTTTTGGAGACTGGGAAAACAAATTAAAAGCAGTATATTCTTCTTTGGAAAGTCTGATGATGTCAGCATCCTACAAATATAGCAGGAGAATAGAAACTTCCCAGTAAAGGATATAGTGCGCCGTGTTAAAGTATATTTCTCTAATATTATAACCTAGTTAGGTAGAGGTTTGAATCCTGCAAACACTGACTGTGTGTGATTTCCTGTGAGAAGAGTGTCCTTTTTGGGGACTGGGAAAACAAATTAAAAGAGGTACATTCTTCTTTGGAAAGTGTGATGATGTCAGCATCCTACAAATATAGCAGGAGAAACAAAGCCACCCAGTTCAGCATATAGCATGCTGAATTAATACATATGTCTCTAGTATCATAACCTAGCTAAGTAGGGGCTTGAATCCTGTGGACGCGGACAGTGTGTGATGCTCTTTGAGAAGAGTGCTGTTGTTGGAGACTGTGAAAACAAATTAAAAGAGGTACATTCTTCTTTGGAAAGTCTGACGATGTCAGCATCCTACAAATATAGCAGGAGAATAGAAACCACCCAGTAAAGCCTATAGCATGCCTTGTTGATGCATATGTCTCTGTTATCATAATCTAATTAGGTAGGGGTTTGAATCCTGCTAACAGTGTATGTGTGTGATTTCCTGTGAAAGGAGTGCCCTTTTTGGAGACTGGGAAAACAAATTAAAAGAGGTACATTCTTCTTTGGAAAGTCTGATGATGTCAGCATCCTACAAATATAGCAGGAGGAGAAAAACCACCCAGTAAAGCATATAGCATAACCTAGTTAGGTAGGGATTTGAATCCTGCAAACACTGACTGTGTGTGTGTGTGTGTGTCTGTGTGTGTGTGATTTCCTGTGAGACGAGGGGGGCTGTGTATGTGTGTGAATTCCTGTGAGAGGAGGTGGGCTGTGTATGTGTGTGATTTCCTGTGCAAGGAGGGGGGCTGTGTGCGTGTGTGATTTCCTGTGAAAGAAGTGCCCTTTATGGAGACTGGGAAAACAAATTAAAAGAGGTACATTCTTCTTTGGAAAGTCTGATGATGTCAACATCCTACAAATATAGCAGGAGAAAAAAAGCTCACCCAGTAAAGCATATAGCGTGCCATGTTAATGCATGTGTCTCTAGTATCATAACCTAATTAGATAGGGGTTTGAATCCTGCAAGTGCTGGCTGTGTGTGTGGGAGGCTGTGTATGTGTGTGATTTCCTATGAGAAGAGTGCCCTTTTTTGGAGACTGGGAATACAAATTAAAAGAGGTACATTCTTCCTTGGAAAGTCTGATGATGTCAGCATCCTACAAATATAGCAGGAGAAAAGCAGCCACCCAGTAAAGTATATAGTGTGCTGTGTTAATGCGTTTATCTCTAGTATCATAACCTGATTAAGCAGAGGTTTGAATCCTACCAACACTGACTGTGTTTAGGGGGTGTTGTGTATGTGTGTGATTTCCTGTGAGAAGAGTGCCCGTTTTGGAGACTGGGAAAACAAATTAAAAGAGGTACATTCTTCTTTGGAAAGTCTGATGATGTCAGCATCCTACAAATATAGCAGGAGAAAAGCAACCACCCAGTAAAGTATATAGCATGCTGTGTTAATGTGAATGGCTCTAATATCATCATCTAGTTAGGTAGGGGTTTGACTCCTGCAAACACTGACAGTGTGTGTGGGGAGGTGAATGTGTGTGATTTCATGTAAAAGGCGTGCCCTTTTTGGAGACTGGGAAAACAAATTAAAAGAGGTACATTCTTCTTTGGAAAGTCTGATGATGTCAGCATCCTACAAATATAGCAGGAGAATAGAAACCACCCTATAAAGCATATAGTGTGTCGTGTTAATGTGTATGTCTCTAATATCACCTTACTAGTTAAGTAGGAGTTTGAATACTGCAAACGCTGACAGTGTGTGATTTCCTGTGAGAGGGGTTCCCTTTTTGGAGACTGTGAAAACAAATTAAAAGAGGTACATTCTTCTTTGGAAAGTCTGATGATGTCAGCATCCTACAAATATAGCAGGAGAAGAAAAACTACCCAGTAAAGTATATAGTGCGTCATGTTAATGCATGTGTTTCTAATATCATAGCATAGTTAGGTAGTAGTTTGGATCTTGCTAACAGTGTGTGTGGGGGGTGGTGTGTGATTACCTTTGAAAAGAATATCCTTTTTGGAGACTGGGAAAACAAATTACAAGAGGTACATTCTTCTTTGAAAAGTCAGATGATGTCAGCATCCTACAAATATATCAAGAGAAGAAACACCACTCAGCAAAGCATATAGCGTGCCGTGTTAATGCGTATGTCTCTAGTATCATAACCTAGTTAGATATGGGTGTGAATCCTACAATTGCTGAGTGTGTGTGTTTGACACAGTTGGTCAATGCAGTGTGGGTTTTGCTTTTACTATGGTATGACATGTCATGATTAAAACAGTATGTGCATTGCACACATCAGGTATCTGCGTGGCAAATAAATATGTGTACATGTGACCTCAAGCAGTACATAGGTGTGAAGCCTGCATACTACATGAATACATTTGTTACCTTTGACAGATTGTGCCACTGCTTCTCAGATCGTAGGTCACATATGTATGCATGTGACAAGCCCAGCCACTGTAGTGATCTGTGTCCAAGGTCATCTGTGCCACACACACCCCCATGACAGTTACTATAGAGTACTGTGAGTGAGGGTACATGCCTGGGGTATATGTCAGACATGTTCATACACAACAATGACTGGCAATAATGGATAGTCATCATAGGTGTACAACAGCCCTGTGGATATACATTCAGGCCCCTAATGTCTTATGTGACACACTGAGGGACTCCACAATACCTATGGATATGTGGATACCAAGGGACAGATGACATAACATGTGGCTATATGTACACATCGTTACCCAACATCCATGTTGAGGGCTACTACCTTTGTGGTACTGTCGGGATAGTATGTATAGTAAATGTGGATGACTATGCCATAGTTGGCTTATTGCTATACAGCATGTATTGGACAACAGGTATCTGCAAGTATGATACCCTTGTGTAGGATATGCATCCCATCCAGGGAATGCATTGTAGGCCAATGCATGCATTTCCAGATGTGGATGGACATATCCCTAGTGTGTTTGCATGTACCTAAGAGGGCTATATGCCAAACAGGTGTGGTCCCAGGTACGGGTGGTGGTCAACACCAGTGGTCACTGTTATAGTATAGTACCAGAAGGACCCAACTGTTACTGCGTTCCCTACAACTGTGTGTCATTTGTCAGGACATCATCTAATGAATGGTTATATTCATGCTGTTGAGGTTGTGTATACTACCAGACTGCGAATCATTGACATGTATCAACAGTATCACCCACAGCATACTGTCAACCCATGTCACACACATGTGTACCCATGTTAGTACATATCTGTAGTAGAATGCATACTGGCCATCGAAAGATACTATGAGATGTTAACAATGTGTACAACAAGGTATGTCACACGTTTCATGTGTCCACTATGCACGCACATGCAGACAGTGCACACCCACCATGTTCACATATGTACACCTGCTACTCTGTAATGCAAACAACACACATCTACTGTTCACTCACTAACACATGCTGGCAACACTGTACACTTCAGCCAAGTGGCACATGGGTGGACAATACATACTTAGACCTAACACTGGTGTAAACAATGCTACATTGACAATCAGAGCTGTGATGTATAATGCCTGCTTAGATATACCTACAAGGATATCATTACACTTTCCTGTTGACAACTTGCTAATATTGCTACACTGCTATAATGTCACCCTGTGCATCAGAACCATGTTAACCTGTTCATGCATCAATGTTATAGATGACAGGAGGTGGCACAGGTGTCATCAAATGCACAGGGTGTGTTGTTGGTTTGCCAGAGCCCAACATTGACCCATCCAAGCGACATGAGTGTGTGTGTGTGTGTGTGTGTGTGTGTGTGTGTGTGTGTGTGTGTGTGTGTGTGTGTGTGTGTGTGTGTGTGTGTGTGTGTGTGTGTATATATGTGAGGGACAACAGTACAGCATGGGCCAATGTTGATGTAATGTGTGTGTATGTGTAAGCCCTACCTGTTTGGTTACTGTGTGTGTGTGTCTGCATGCACACAGCTCCACTATGTGGCTGCCATATACTGGAGGTTGTGGGACAGCCACAGACTGTACCTGCTAGGCTGTAAAGATCACTTTTTCTGGGCACGGACATGGTACCTGTGCCTGGCAGGAGTGCTACAGGCAGTATCGGGTACCAACCCTGACTGGGTACTATCATCAGAGGCAGAGGTATGATGACTGGACCCTTGTCCCTGCTGGGACTGGCCAGAGCCCCGTGCACGTGGTCTACCAGGACAGGCAATAGACAGGCCAGCCACAGCATTGCTGGGGTTGGTACTGCTACTACGGGAGCGGCTGTGATCTGTGTGCCAACCGCGTCAACTGCCAGCTGTTGCTGTTCCTGGCATGCGTCCGCATTGACATCTCACCCATCCCGCACAGTCCTGGCTCATAGAAGGGACATAGTGAAGGACATCTATTGTCTCCCCCCAACATCTATCAATGACCTCGGTGAAATTCCGGATGGTACCGGCAAGGTCACGGATGCTGTCATTGATAGCGCTGTAATGGGCCCTCTGTGCCCTTATTCCCTGTCTGGTGTACCTTTCCATATGTGCCTGTGCCTGCATTACAGCCTGGAACATACTGGAGGTTGTAATACCTCTGGGGGCACATCTGCCAGGGGCAATATGACCAGTGGTGCTCCCCCGAGAACCCCTGGACATCCGCCTATGTGGTACCGTTCCAGGAATCTGGTTATGGCTGCTGTGAGGGGATGCAAGTGCCATGGGTACCACACTCTCCTGGTCAATGCCAACTGTATGCTGTCCTTCAGCTAAGGCCATTGGTGATGAGAGATGTATCGGCAGTATGAGTGTGCGTATAGATGGGGTTGAACGCTGTGTACTGTCGATTGGTGGACCAACGACAGACCCTGTCAAACCTTCCTGTGCCAAAATACATGTCTCATCATCTCCACTATTAGTGGCAGTGACTTCAGGTTCCCTGCTGCTGTCAGCCACCCGTAACTCAGCACCTGTGAGAGGAAGACAGGAAACACACTTTACAATCTATACATGATGTTAGCACACATGCACATATGCACACATGCACACAAATACACTCCTAACTACAGCACATACACACACACACATACACACACACACACACAAACACCCACACACACCCACACACACACACACACACACACACACACACACACACACACACACACACACACACACACACACACACACACACACACACACACACACACACACACACACCAGCAATCCAACACATACTCAATAATGGGTGAAGGTGGGTGCTAGTATCACAAGGCAAACAGTCACCTCACACATGTCAGCATGCAGAATATGTGTTACTTAAGACCATGCAGTGCAAGTGTAGAGGGCCTTATTTAATGACATTATACATGGCTTTGATGCATGTGTGTAGTTGTTCAGTGATTGGCAACACCCTGGAACACAATGTGTACATGGACACAACATTGCTGTGCATGTATTATCAGCTCTGCAATGTCCTGTGCACCATCACTCACACGTATACATACCATGGCTGCATGTGTTATCTGTGTGTCACATAGATTGCCATGTGTGATTACAGTGTCTGTGTCCATAGCAGATAATAGTGGGGACAAGTGTAGCATATGCATGCTATGTACACACACGGGATGAGTGGTGCATGTAGACGTGAAGGAATCCCAATGCTCAATATGGCAGTTGTACAGTGGTTATGGTTGCAACATTAAACACCACACATTCCCAATGTGTGTCATGTGACCTATACACCCAATAGCATTCAAGCACATATATGTGACACTTTGTACAGATGGCGACTGCTGTGCATATTGTGTATACTGGCATATGTAAGCACACACACAGCATGCTATGCATATTGTGTATAGGTGCATATGTTTGCACACACACAAGACTGAGGTGCAAAGCAATGACTGCTATGTGTAGTACTATGGCCACTGTAACTGGATGGGTTGTAGTACCATGTGCCATCATCATCATGCATCTTTTGGTCACTCATGGCTACTAATGTGTGACAGACCTCTGCCTAGCATGCTGTACCTGAACTGCAGTGTCGTGGCTACGTTCACAATTACACAGCCACTTTGTACATGGGTGTGTGAGGTGTCCAATAGGGAGCATTGCCTAACACGGCTGTGTTATGTGTTGAAGAGTGTTGCACAGCTCCATGATAGGCCTCTACCCCTGAGGTACATCGTGTGTGTGGATGACATGTGGGATACTGAAGTGTGACCTTACAGCGGGTGTGTGGTAACGCCATATGTAGCATGTTTTTGTGTACTGTGTATGATAAACGTGTTATGTTGTGTACAGCTGTAGCAACTATGCCTATCCAATGTGCAGTACGGTGTTGCCACAACTGTGTCTGATGCTCTGTGTATTGCATGTCATTGAGGCAGCTACTGACATTACAGAGCTGTGCAACGTCTTACAGCAAACATGCACGGCATACATTATGTGCAGGTGTGTTACGTGTACTTGGCCTGCACCTCACCTATGACATGCACATTTAATTACCAACATTGCAGGTATACCACACTCACCAGCATGGATAGTCTGCCCTGCTGTCTCACCAGAGGGACCTACGAGAATATGAGAGAGTTCGTCAGTGACCACAACTGTGGCATTGCTACAGTGGGTATGCTAAACTACAGTGGAACAACAGTCAACAGTCACAGGTGTGGAGATAATATTCCAAATATCAGTATTGCATAACACTAGGCAGCACAACTGCTAAACACGCAGTACACATCTCACGTAGACATAATCTAACAATACAGTTAACTGTAGTCTACAGATAGGGCATGTTACCTGCTCACTCCATGTGAACAATGCTGGGTGGCTCCGGCCTCTATGACAACACATGTTACAGATTGTTGCTGCTATTGTCCAGGAGCCACCACGCCTAGGAGCAGCTCCTCTACTCTGGTGAGTGGGGGATAAATGGCCACCCCACTACCTGTGGCAAGCTGTTGTCTTTGGATATCAGACGCATGCCACCAGACATGTCTAATTAAATCACTGCAGTGATGGCATACTTGCTCATATGTCCGGTTATGCATACCTATGTCATTTACCTGACAAACAAGATCCTGCCACAGTGCAGTCCGCTCCTGCTGGTGCTGGCTGTTTTGGGTAAACAGTCTAGTTTACTGCTGCACCAGGCTTTGGACGATTTCCTCTTCCTCTGCTGCAGTATATGATGGATTGTGTTGGTGGGCCATCTGGCTGAAAAAGATATGAACAATATGTGTGAGTGAGTCCTGTGGCACACTTTAAACCTTTAACCAAAGATATCACTTTAGTGACATATATACCATCCATTTCTCTGTCAGGGGTTACACACATTCACTATCACTTATTGGTTCTGAGGCCACAACTGACTAACAGTGCCTGGCATACTCCATGTATCACAGCACTATACAACAGTACCCGGCACACTTTTTGTGACACAATGCACAACCTCGACACAGTGGTATATATCATGCCAATGCACGAACAGAGATGTCATCCATTGCAATGAATGTAAAGTACAGTTACAGTAGTACCATTCAACCACACTAGTCATTGATGCCATAGCCCTGCCTAACATATGTGTACAGTTGTTACTATAGGTGGCATACTGCTGTCACAGAGTATATATGTTGCTGGATACACACGTATACCCTGTAACACACATATGGTTGCAGCCAAGGTACAGGCATAATTACACACACATCAGACAAACATACAATGCACCACTGTATGCCAACACAGATGAGCATTACCTGTGTACCATACAGTACTGTGTGCCACTACTTACAGACCCTTATGCCTGAGATTTGTCCTCTGTGCAGACTACAGGAAACACACATGACAGTGTTTCCAAGCAATGTGAACACACACCATACTGTGCTGTTTAGGCCTACAGCTTCAGGTAGTACTACAGTTCCTATGGGAGTTGGATTCACCAGCAGTACCACTCACTAAGCATACATGTATTGCTTTAGCCTACAATAAGACACCACTGTCGTCAACAAGGAATTATGTCACATTGTATGCCATACTACTATGTCTGCCTAACAGTACAATACACATCTTTCACTGGCTTTACAGCTAGGATAGAGACTACCATGTCAGATACAACTTCACACTAACCTATCACACCTTTACAGACCTTGCACACACTCAGCATTACACTTATTCAACCTCACATAGCAGGTATTGCACTGAGTACGTGTGAGTGTATAATGTCATGAGTAGGTTATATGCTATTGGCCCTATGGCCTACGGCAGCCTAGCCATATGCTACATTGGCCGTTTTCACACATGTACTTTGATTTCACTTGCCCCTGCCAACCAGAACCACAGAGGGGGTTCCTGGGATGTATTACCGATCTCCCAAACACTCCTCAGGGGTATTTATGACAACTGCTGATGGGAATCCATGTTTGCTATTGCTAGGTGGTCTATTCCAGTGCATGGCATATCTCTGAGATAGGAACCTATCCCTCCAGCATGTGCTGTTTAGTGAGCTGATGAGGTTTAGGGCCCTAGGGCGTGTATCCCGGAGGGATTGTGATATGTTGCCACGGTGGTTGTCACCCAGCTATGGGTGTGACATACCTCTGTATGTCCAGCAGAGGTCACCTCTGTGTGACCGGTATGCAATACAGTCTGGATGTGGTTTTGTGAGTCAGTCTGCATAGGGCATCTTTCTGTGGCCAGTAGTACCCTCTGTGAGGTATGTCTGTGGCCTTTCCACATGCTGCAGTTGTCATGTGAGGTACATACCACATAGGGCATTGTGATGAGTAGAGGGGAACACTGACCTATATTTCCCTAGATGACACACCTGTTGTCATGACACATACCACCTGTGTCCAATGTTCCCTTATCACACCTTCGGTGTTGGGTAGATCTCTACCTATGTGGTAGTTAATGGGTACAGTGTTTTGGAAAAGAGGAATGGCACTGCAGTAACCACACTTGTCTACAGTCCATGCCTTGGTCACCACACACCTGTTGCAGTACATATGGCCCCATGTCTCTCTCTCTCTATATATATATTTATATATATATATATATATATATATATATATATATATATAGATATATCTATATCTATATATCTATATATATATATATATATATATATATATATATATATATATATATATATATATCTATATATATGCATACATATCTATATACATACATGTACACATCCATTGCTGTACACATAGATGTACATATAGGCACATGTACAGTCCACCTTTCATGGTGGGGATATCAGTTATGCGACAGTTGTAGGATGTACAGTTATGTGATTATATTGCACAGTGTTGTGCAGAATGCATGTGGGTGTCCTTGGCCCATGTAGCTTTAGCAGGCCTCACTGGCTCTAACACAGCAGATCTGACAAATCAGTCCCACAGCGTTTAACTAGCACATTACATATATCAGCACTGCATGCTGTTTTCTATACCACACACTATGACCTACATAGATATATGCACATAACCACCTTCAACAACAGATATCTGTCCACCCTTCACTAACAGTTGCAGTATGTCCCTTGCCGTATGCACATATGCAGATACAGATAGAAATATACTGCTGCCACACATGGATGATTTGCAGTGTGTAGACTACTCTTCAGAAACATCTACTACATGCCAACACATACATATGAGTTACACATACCTTACCTTTGTATCTCCCTGCTCCTTCTGTTACAGTTTTGTAGGTTTTTTTTTTGGGTTGGTTGTTTGTTTTGGGTTTTCTCCCTCTGTTTCTGTTTCTGTCTCTGTTTCTCTCTCTGTTGTCTGTGTCTCTGTCTGTGTCTCTCTCTTGCTCTCTATCTCCCTGTACCTGCAATGATATTATTGCATGTGTGGACAGCAGGTACAGCCTGCTTTTCTAGGTATCTGCACTTGTGCATGTGACAGCCTCTGCACCAGTTGCTGCCCACCATTCAGTAATTGCATGCAGCCTGCTGTGTGCTGATTGCATTACTCACTGTGATTGCAGCCCACTGCTATAAAATGCTAGGTTAGGTAGGTGTAGCCCTTTCAGCTTTCCAAGGTGGGGCTCATGCTTGTTTGCTCTGGACACTGTTGTGTCAGTCAGAAGGTTGGTATATGTCTCTTATCTGAAGCTAAGGTTGTAGCCAGTGATATGCATGTTGTACTCAAACCTGAATGTTGCTGCTTCCAGTACACACTTCTCAGTGTAGACATGTACTCACGCCTCCAAATGCTGACACAGGATACATGGGAGTATGTACTTTCTTTCCGAATTAGACGTTTAACTGCTATACAAATGTGATTAGTGCACTGTATTCCTGTGGCACATGCAGTGTTTGTGAACTGCTATACTGTAATTATTACTTACTCACCTCTGAACAGTTTGTGGTTTGTTTTTGTTGCAATTAGCACAGGCTGCTCAACACAACTGGACATATTTCAGTACTGAGTACGCCTACCTACACCCTGTTTTTTGCCTGAATACAAGGTTGTGTTGTACCTTTGGGTAGGGGTGCAGAACTGCAAAGAGCAGTTTTTATTATCATGTGAGGTTTATCTTGCTGAACATACAGGATTGCTGTGTACCTGTTAGTCTATCAAGGCAAGTAGTCTGTCTGCGTAGCTCCCACCTGTGGACATATCTAGATAGTAGCTAGAGGTTAGGCTATTATATTTTGTCTGTGCACCACATCAATCTTTTCAGCACTGGCACATTGGCATTGTCACAGTTGGTTGTTAGCAGTACATGGCTACATCCTGTGATATTTCTGTGTTGTACTCCTACATAAGGGCATACTTGTGGAACTCCTTCCAAAGCTATTTGCAGAGTGTATAACAGTAGTAATGCTGATATGCCTGTGTGTTTCTGCCTCTGTCAGGCCTCAGATACTCTCAGGTATGTATTTGATTGGCCTCAGTAAAAGGTACATATACGTTAGATATACCTGCAATATATTACAAACATATTGCAGTTGAGACTTTCTTGGGAATCAGAGCATATGTATACCTACACCTTTTCTGACATGCAAGCAGTGTCTACTCTCACATATTGAGATTATTCATTACGTGTGATTCCACACTTGTCTGCCTAAAGTTAGTACTTTCCAGAGTGATTCACTGGGGCACAGCTAACATTTGTTTACAAATTAGGGGCATCCCTGTAAAGCAGTCACAGTTGGGGTGTCTGCCCTCTGCCCTAGTCAACTTTGCCAGTATTTATTCTGGTCTGATACTGTGTGGTGTATGTAAGGTGCTACTGTTACATTATTCCCTGCTTGGATGGCTGGTTCTCTTTTCACAGTCATGTCATGCAATTCCACAACAACTGATGGTAAAGACCCACAGAACAGGATTTGTGTTATACCATTCCTAATTTCCATTTACATTCCCTCATTGTAATGTATGATATATTTATGTCAGCACCAAGTTATTTGTCTGTCTGCTTTGGCTTAGTGGTAATTCATGCAGTCTATTGTGTCAATGGTCTGGAGTTTGAGAATGGCAGAGGTCTTTTCTTTTGCTGCTGAGCAGAACAAGGGCCCTTCCATAAAGTGACTAAGGCACTTTTAAGCAGTTGTAAGCAGTTTTTGCGTGGGTTTGAGTGACGCTTAGCGATGCTTAAAAAAGCGCACACATGTGCACACTCACTTAAACCCACTTACTACTGCTTAAAAGTGCTTACTCCCGCTAACCCCCACCCTAATTTCTTTTAAAGAAAAGAAAATGGGGAGATAGGAAAGTGGTGAAAAAGGGGGCACAAAGAGAGACAAACAGTAGGTAAACAAGCTCGGGATGTGCAGGAAGGGTGTAGGGAAGGTCCATAACTGCTCATTTCTTTACCAGCAACAGCTGTGCATGTGCAATAAATTTGGAGTGAAATTTGAAACCTTCCACCCCTGGGAGAGGGGTGAGGACAACAAAGTATGTTGTATTGCCAATTATAATTATCAGTTTAGATGTCCAGTGGACATGTGTGCAAAATGGGCAGCTATGTATGGGGCATAATTTTTTTGTGGGTACAGATTGCCTTTTTTTTTTTTTTTTTTTTTTTTTTTTTTTTCAGGTGAGAGTGGAAAGTGAGGTAGAGGAAGTAGGCGTGTTCGGGAGGTAGGATGGGGAGGTAAACAGACAAGACAGACAAGATGCATACAGGGGTGGTGTATGACACATGGGGTGGGTGAACAAAATTGACGGGGACGGATGTTTGGAAATTGCAAGCCCATGAGCCCACAGATGGTAACAGTGGAACTGAGATCCCCACCCATGGGCAGTCACTACTGCATCTTCACAGCCCCAAGGGTGGCTGTGCTGGGGGCTGCGTAGGATGGGCAGGCTCACCCGTGAGATGCGCCACTCTAGCCTCGAGCTGGAGTAGGGCATCAGTGACTGAATGCTGGATCTCCCTATGCACCACAGCTCGGACCCTTCGAAGGGTGACAGGTGGCCCTTCTCCGCCCACGCTTGCATGGGGGGATGATCCCCATCCCCTGCAGCGCTTCCACCCGAAGGTGGCACAGGACCAATGGAGGAGGGGAGCCCGGGCATTCCAGATTAGTTGTAACAGCAAGCAGTAATATTCCCATTAACCCAACACGCCACGGTTCCAACAGATGAACAGCAAGCATAACACATGCATATATTGAATGACAGTGGCTATTCCAACAGCATGCAGGGATGTTTGGTAGCAACAGGCCACCATGATTGTGGGGTTTGAACAGGGCACATGCATCAACGTGAATGCAAATATTTATAGAACAATAGGACATATGTCCCAACAAATATTTAAGATTACACAAACCCATTGAGGTGTATAATTGCATGGTTTATGCACATACAGTAGGGTGTAGAAAAAACCTCGATTAACATCTTACAATTACTTTTACTCTACACTACATTCCTAGTGACTGCAGGTGTATATCCCCTACATGTATAATAACACTTGCCACCATGCATTAGGTTGTGTAATGGGTTTGGCTAGTTCAATATATGCCTGACCTATATCTGACATACTAACTGTCCAAGATGCTGATGTTACTGCTACATATTCCTTGATTACATTTATATTTCTTTATCTACATATCTGGATGTTTTCGCATGACATTTTCACTTCTATTTGTACAGAACCCTGCATTTCTTGACACACACTTACATTTCTGGGGAACATATGAACATGCTACTCGTGTGCCAGATTTACTTATGCATGCCAGCCAGTAACTGACTGTTGAGGACTGTATATATGCTTCACAGATACTAGGACTTCCATTAGCCACTTTATATGGGATTGCACAACTCTGGGTTGCCAGCACTTTTTAAAACAGTACTATTTGTATAATGCAAGGGTACAACAACATTTCACACTAAGTGACACAGATACACTCCGGGTTTTAGACCTTTATTAATGACATTACACACTTTTCCACAGGCTCACTCCTTTATTTGTTATAGCGGTGCATATGGAAGACATATTCAAGACATATACCTTTATTAATAGGTTAGAACACTCTTTTTCAGGCTCACTCACTTATTTTATATGACAGCACCTGCAGAGATATTATTCCAGACATATGTTACCTTTCTTAATGGGTTACTACACTCTTTTTCTGGCTCTCTGACTTTTTTATCTGACAGTACATGCAGAGGAGTTATTCAGGCCATTTATGGCTGTATTATTGGACTACAACACTTTATTTCATGCTCTCTCCCCTATTTTTTATAACAATACATGCAGAATAATCACTAACCTGCCTGATGGTGCAGCCTTAGCAGCCTATCTGCATAGGCTTGCTGATTCGCAGCACGGTCACCTGCAGCTGTAAAGTAAATTAAGGGATATTGAGACATACCTATCCATTATACAGAATCAATTATTAATTCCTACATACTGCATTCCATGGCTACCTACTCAGTTGTGGGGCATCCTGCATCCCACTGGCCTCCTGTATCCATTGGTTCAGGCGGTCCTGCTTCTGTCTCTTCAGGTCTGCATAGTGGTGACAGACCTGCTCACCAGTCCGAGGAATGCCTGTGACACTGGTGAGGTCATGAGCTAACCAGTTCCAAGCCTCTGCCTTGTTCTCAGTCCCTTGGAACTGGCCCTGCAGGAGTCTTGACTCATAACGGTGGACAAGGAGCCAAACCATGTATTTCGACTCCTCGATGCCCCAACGTTGCACTCGGAAGCGTGTGCCCTCTCGTGCACCAGCCATTCTAACTGCAGGTGTGAGCTACAATCAGTTATGGTGAGTATTCCCGCCTATGGTGCTTAAATATGCCACATTTCCCGCACTTTTTTGTGATTGGCCGTTTTTGAAAATTCTCGGCTGACTGCAGACCTGCTTAGTAATGGTTAATCTACCATTACTAAGTATATGTATGTTAACAGTGGCTGTTTCTCCTAAGTTGTCATCGCTTAGTGGTTTTGTGCTTTGATTAGGATGCACAGAGTCCTGGGTTCGAACCTTTTCATTCATTTTATTTTCATACTGTCCAGACAGGCTAGGGGGTGTGGCTGCGTTTAAGCAACTTTGCTCTACGTTGCTCCACATTGCTTTACAGTGCGCTAGTTGCTGCAGCGCTCACATCTGCGCAAATAGATTGCTCTGGTTAAAGTGCTATTTTGCTATGGGCACCTCTATTGCACTGGGTAAAGCGCTATTAAACTATGGACAACTCTATTGCGCTGGGTAAAGAGCTGTTAAACTATGGACAACTCTATTGCGCTGGGTAAAGAGCTGTTAAACTATGGGCAACTCTATTGCGCTGGGTAAAGCGCTGCTTAACTGCAAGCAATTATGTATCAGGATCCTTTAAAAATGTAATATTTTGTTCACTGATACATTGGCCATTTCACTGCTTTTTACTGATATTTTAATCATATGTGTCAGGTATTATTCCATGTACTGATTTAAAACAAATAAGAAGGGGAGTGATGGGGCTCGAACCGTGAATGCTTCTTCTTTGTGTGAACACTCTACCATTATGCTGTTGTCATTTGGTGTGATTTGCATAAACATTCTTTCTTATGCTCTTCCATGTCGGAATTGCTAACTACAGCTAAGCAATGAGCACACCCGTGCACACACGCGCAAATATGGGCAGCTATTTCGGGAATTTAAAAAAATAAAATTAATTTTTTACTTTTCATAACTGTGATGGGGGTTTACAATGTCAGGGAGTGTGGTGTTTGGTGCTAGGACATTTGAGCGGACTCACTCTTGTGTGCTTTCATTTTCCTTTTACAAACCTTGCAGGGGCGTGGCCGTTTAGACTACTCGGCAGTCGGACACACCCCCTGCTTTCCTACCTGGTCCGTGTAAGACTTAGGGTTGAGTCAGCATGCCCTCATGAATAGTCATGGCACGCTGACGTCATACCATTCAACTGTAGCCTCCGAGTAAGACTTATTAAGTCTTACATGGAGGATTCATGAATCCGGGGGATAGTTTTGTAGATTAAAATTGCTGTGAAATATTGTGAAATTGCCATATGCATAATTTGCATAGATCTGGTAATATCACAAAACATCAGTGTGCCATCCCCTCCAGTCATAACTTATTGGAAAAGCTTTTGAGCAGGTGTATAATTCTCTCACTGATATTTTGAATCCTTCCTGGATTCTTAAAAAACATAAACTTTGGTTTGACCATAACATTATTATTTTTTTGCAAACCAAATACATTTTATTCCCACAGATATGCAATATAAGATCAGCGTCTATAGAACTTTGATACTAACATCATTGTATAGCCCATTGTTTACCAAATAGTTTTCATATTTTCATTTTTTTTATAGCTCATATCATTCAGCAGATAGAATAAATCTAATAAGTTGTGTTTTCAGTAGACAATTTTAAAGAAAAGCTCTCAGGAAGTGAGTGGTTTTCTGGCTTTGAAGTTCTCAGGAAGCAAATGTGTTAATCAGCCTCCTGCTGTTCAGACTTAAGTGAGTTAAATATATACTTAGCAAGCTTAATATAGTGGCTGATAGTTGTTCTTGAGTTTTAGTTCTGCAGGTTTTGACCTATCATGCCGGAGGTGAAAAAACAACTTGCAATGATCACGGGAGAGGTGTAGAGCATTAGCAGGCTGTAGTGGTTGGTTTGTGCAATGATTATGGTTTACATCCACGAAGAAGGTCTACAATGTTTCATTGAAGGCTTTTGCTGTACTTGTTGGTCAGTTACTTCTCCATGATAGATGTTGGTCATTGGGTCTTCTGGCTAAGTACTTCATTCATAAATAGCAATTTGGTGAGGTGGTAAGATCTGTTGGGGTGCACTTATATAAGATGACTGGGTGGTTTCTCAAATTGAGTAATTTATATATTTGTTTCTTGTTTTAGGGTGCTGACAATTAATTATTGTAATGCATTAATAATTAAATTCTTAACATATATCGGGTGGAGAACTGAACAGCAGTGAGGCCTTGGGGTTGTGTTCTAAAACTTGACCCCATCCAGTGGGTAATCTGCTGGAATGTCATCAGATGTGTGCAATAGTCTTAGCTTTGGTGGTGGATGAACTGCAGTGGAAGTGTTCTAGTATGGATATCATTATTGTACATTTGTAGGAGGGGGATGCTTTGGTACTTATCCTTAAATGTAAGCTAATGTCATTGATAGTTAGGGATCTGTTATGGTTGAAGCAAAGGCTTTCTGGTGTAGTGATTGTATGGCCTGCTGTCATAGTGAGCTTGAGTTGTAGGGGTACAGTTACGTTGGTAGCTGTTCCGACAGTAAGGCTTTTTTATAATCATATGGGGGGGTTAGAGCTAGAGGTGCAGCTTCAGTAGGTTTTGTGGTCCTTGAACATTGGGACTTCAGTGATAGGGATCTGATGTGGCATCATGAAGATGGAGTGGACTTGAGTGATGTGGGACGTGACAAACCTCTCAACCTCTCATCACATGAATGCTGGACAAAGCTAAAACTAATCGGGGACAAAGGCTCAACATCAGGGAAAATGTTATTTATTGCTCTTATGAATTTTGAAGGTTTCTGGAATAGTAAACTCCAATAAACACCAAACACGAGAACACACAGCCATGAGCTAAAATTATTATTTAATAAAAATAAAGAAGAGTAAGTGCTTTCGCAATAACAATTGCTTCATTAGACTATCAGTTACAAAAAACAAACAGATATAGTACAAAATAACCTATCAGTATCATAATTAGTAACAACCAATAGAGTCTGAACTTCAATCAGTCCAATTAAAAGCAGCATCACTCATTAAGAATGCTAGTGCTAAAACAATGTTACTGATATAATAGCAAGAGGAAGGAGTGTCAGCATTTGTATATTAATGCTTCAACCTCCGTGCTCATAAAAAAGGTTTTAGTGTAACTGCATCATTTATACCAGGTATTTTATCAGCCCCAAATCTATCACTTAAGAGACAACTTTGTTATAAACCTTACAAATATGGCACTTTAGTTGATTCTCAGTGGCTTGGGATTTATCCCTGCAGGGGATGCTTTGCTTGCAGTTATATACATGCAGGATCTAGCTATAGGCAGCCCAGTGAGGGTTTCCAAGCAGAGTGTCAGTTTTATTCTGATTGTAAAACCCATAATGTAGTGTATTTTAGTTACTGTATGTCCTGTCATGTTTATTATATTGGCAAGACAAACCACTCCTTAAAAGAACGTATCCTTGAACATAACAGGGATATCAGGAACAGGAAAGACAGTAGTGCCCTGGCTAAACATGTTACAGGATTTGGTGTAGAGCATATGCTTAGATTTTTGTGCTAGAAGTTGTCACTGAAAGTGTTAGAGGAGGTAATATTAAGGACAGGACAGAATCAGCTGAACAGAAGTAGAGTCTTCAGTTTTTGTATTCAGGCAAAAAGGAGAAGTTCACTCATGAATTTGTATTTTGCAAAAAGCAGAACTTTGAAACAGTCTACACAATATAAAATGACATTAGCAAACAAGACACCATAAACATGTATTTTGGATATTATGCAATGTATCTGATGTTCAGTGACTTGTAGAATACCTGGAGTTTGAAGATATACATCGCAATGTCACAACACATACCAGTTATTATGCTACATAAGGCAAAGTCTCATTTATTCATCATTTCTTATAATTTGGCCCATTTTAGCTCTTTGTATTAAAGTGATATTGCTTGACTTTGATCCAGCAGCAAACTGAACACAACACCCAAACTAGACCCTGGATAGAACTTTGGACTACTGTTTTTTTAAGATGGGAGAAAATTAAATTGTTGTTTAGTATGCATGATCACAAGAAGTAGTAGAGATATTTTAGATAGCAAAACTTGCTCTTTATTATAAAAGATACAGATAAACAAGTGCTGAGTATGTATGGGGAGTGATTTTCTATATGAAATGATGCTGCCTGAAAACAAGCCTTCTCGATGTAAAGTGTCTCAAACTTGTTGTTTTCTAACTTCTGAGCATTCTAATATGAATTTTCAATTATTTTATAACCTGATTTTAAATAAATGTTCTTGACTGCTGATCTGGTTAAATGATATGCTTATAGTTACACAATATATAAATATAGTGGCTCTAGCTGAAATCCACAGGATAATAGTTCCTGTCTCTTGCTGTCTATTCTAATATTCATTGCAAATTATTTTTAAACATAATATACACATCTGAAATTCTTGCTTTGACAATGCCAATTCCTTTGGCAGTAACAATTGCTGCTGAGGCAGCTGTATAATATTTATTTACACAAACAAAGTTGCTTACCTTAGAGGACAGCCTGCTTTTGGAAATATACACTAAAATCCTGAGCAAGAAAGTAACCCGGATCTATTTACACTAGTGTGATGACCTGAATAGTGTAAGTAAGTGTCTGTATGCATGCTGATGTGGTGCATGCAAGCAATACATGCCTCTATAATATAGGTTACTTAGCAAGTGTAACTAAGTATTAATAACAGATTAGAGAATGGGTGAAATGTAGAGTCACCCAAATGAAGAATAAATGTTCTTCCATTGGGTGTTAATAAACAGATGTCACACAGTAAAAAACAAGCCCATCATTTCAAAGCAGCATATTAAGCTACAGTGAAGCTTGGTCATAAAAAAATAAGCAAACAGCTGACATTTTTGCGCTTGCTAAATGTACCTGTTTAGTGGGTGTTTACTTAAAAGAAATGAAAAAAAAAAGTACCACAGCTATGAAAACTAACTGCAGTAGCAGTTAAAACAGTTTGCTGTTTTACTTTTCCATCACTAAGCACATCTTGCTTTTAGCAATGTGGAAAAGAAAATTAAGAAAAAAGTAAAGCAATTCCATGCACATGAAAGTTTGATTGAGTATGCGCGAGTGTGCGCAGAGTCAGATTCAGCACTAGGTGACCTAAGCAACTCCTAAGGCTGTGTTGACTGGGGGAGGGGCTGTCTTCAGTATAAAACAAATAATGTACTCCTGAATAAAAAACAAGCAAACAAAAAAAAAAAAAAGCAATCAAGTGTTCTGTAAATAAAACAAGCCCAAGCGATTGATGTCCATAAACACAAAAGGGCTTTAGGACCTGGCAGGAGACTTCTGTAAAGAACAGCAAGTCCCACTAGCTTTAGTGTTAGGATGTTGTCCTAATCTCATTTTAAGAAAGCAAACCATGGGATTTTTAAATAGGTTGGACAGGAGAGAGCTGCCAAGCAAATCTTTAGATTATTCCACAAGAGATGCTACAAATGGAGCCACTCCAGTGTGTGTGAAATGGAGGAAATATAGTGCTGCTGTATATAATGCCTTAGTTAGTGGGGCTGTCTAATTAAGTGAATTTGCTCAGAGTCAATCCCTGGACCTTAATACTGACAAGCAAGTGCCTGAAACCTCCACACAAACTACCAGGTCTCCTTTAATTTTCTTTCTTTATTTTTTGTTTTGTAAGTTACTGAGGATTGCAATCTGTCAAAGTCAGTCAAAGAGTTGCAAAGTTGTTATTCAGTGTCAGTAGTGCAGCAGGTCGCACACCTTGATTTACGTGTAGAAGGCTGTGAGTTCTCTTCCCACACCAGACTGATTGCTGACATTACAATACAGTATAAGAAGGGGGAGACAGGTTTTGTTGCACTCCTTTCTGTGCCCTCCTTTGGATGAGACGCCTAATAACTATAGACCTTGTGATGATGCGAGGTATTGCCATCTGTGCCAGGGAGAGTAGGGTAGTGCATATGTAACAAATGCCAGCATAGTTAGCTGGAGTTTTGTAAATAATTTTGTGTAATTTGACTTTCACACAGATTTGTATAGATGCTTGTGTTAAAATGTATCAACAGTGTTATTATAACTAATTTAATGTTTATGTTTAAACAAATAATTCTGGATGGGAATAGTAAAAGTTTTTGAAATTGTTCTGTAGCTTTCAGATACTGCAACATATCTTAGAAAAGCTCTGAGTGTATATTGTACCAGAGTTAGGTGATCAAATGTGATGTCATTCTATAACCAGCACTGAGAGGATGGAACTCACACAGCAGTTTGTTTTGTTTTCTTTGGAACCTGATTTAAAGATCTATGTCGGTTATCACAGACAGTTGAGTTATCACAGTTCAGTTCAGTTCAAATTAGTTTGAAGCTTATCACAGCGCTTTGTGGAAGAAAACATCTCAACATCTAAACTTTCCTTGCTGTATTAATTAAGTTATCTAGGGAACAGTTATTCTTTAGACAGGAAATACAGTGAGATTAGTTAAGTATTGTTTTTCTGCATCTGTTTGAATCTGTCCACTGTATTATTTTTATTTCTCCTGAGATTGAATCTCTGGTGTTTATTGTACTTAGATATTTAGTATTCTCATGTTTTCTACTTTATTATTTATTATTAAATATGTTCATGCCTTTCATTGTGGCTGGTCTTTTAAAGAATACTTTTAGTATCTTGAGACCGCTTATGCTTATTTTAGTGATGCCTTGGCCACTCTAAAAAGCTTTGCTGCTTTGGTTACACTCTACCGTTTATAATAGTAATGATTTTACACAGTATATTTGGATATCCTTGTATGAGCCTTAGAGTGGTTGACTGGTGGTAGTGTGGTTACCTTATAGTATGGGCAGAACAGGTACAGCTACTACATTTCTGCCAGCCTTTCCCAGGAGTGTGTGTGTGTGTGTGTGTGTGTGTGTGTGTGTGTGTGTGTGTGTGTGTGTGTGTGTGTGTGTGTGTGTGAGAAAATCAAATATCCAGGTGTGGGTGTGTGAACTACTTTGAATTGAACTGAGACACCTTGCTCCAAAGTGAGTCTTGTTTTGGATCTGGAGCGATAGAAAGTCCAGTCCTAGGTCTGAAGCATGTTTCCTGTGTGCTCTTGGGAGAAACTGTGCTTGATACAGAGAGTTACATTTGAAAATACTGTGTAAATTCATTCCTATTCTTATTGACCATCTCTCACTGGTGTCAGTGGTGAGGATTGAGGCTCCTTCATTACTGTCCTGAGGTAGAGAGGCCATCACAAACCTGTCGAGGATTTGCTGCCCATTCCCTATTGTATAGCACTAGTACACCAGTGTTTTTTATGTAAAATAGGCAATTTATTCTTCAAGGGCAACACACCCTGAATTTGTAGATAAAGCACTGAAAAGCAAAGCTGTTTGATGGCAGTAACCTGTTCACTGGGTACAGTTCTCTTTAATGTTGGATTATTCATATGACTTTTACTTCTACAAAGATTGTGCATATTGATTGACATTAGTGGATTAATATGCCAAGCAGTTTGACTGGCCTTTTATATAATTGAGGTGTTCTGAAATGGGTAGTTTTGTCTTTATTAGTTCATATGTTATGTTTCCCCGGCTTACTACAAAATGTTCAAAACTACAAATGTAAAACACCCACTATCAAAGGTTGCTGTATTAAACAAGGAATATAATTTAATACAGTCAAAAAGGGGAATTGAAAAACACATGCACTTATGTATGGTTCTAAAAATCTGTGTGTGGGGGGGGCATACTTTGCAAACAGCCCGAAGGTACACTTAATCCAGTTTCCAAACAGCCCAAACGTACACTTACTCTGCCACTGGACAAATGCATTTTCTATGAATGTGGGTTTCAATGCTGATTCAATGAATGTGAGTTTCAAGGCAGAAAGGTTTACTATTGCTCATGCTATGTCTGTTTTCATTGTGAGACTGCATTGTTTTGTTTTATTTAGCAAATGGCTATTAGTGATTGTGCTATAAAACTTGAAATACAAGTTTTAAATTAAATACACATATTTGTAATCACTGTAGAAGTAAAGAAGAGAATAGTATGCACACAGAAAGGTTTGAACAGTGTTTATGGCAAATGGAGAGAGACAGCAAAGTAATGGAACACCGGAATGGCTGGGTTAAAGGGAGTGGAGAATTCCTCATCCATTATCCTGCCCAGGGCCTCATTTGACCAAGGTCTGGCTGTGAGTTTGTTTATGTGTGTGTGTGTGTGTGTGTGTGTGTGTGTGTGTGTGTGTGTGTGTGTGTGTGTGTGTGTGTGTGTGTGTGTGTGTGTGTGTGTGTGTGTGTGTGTGTGTGTGTGTGTGTGTGTGTACATGTTTGTGCACATGTGTTTTTGACAGAGAAAGAAAGTGAGAAAGAGAAGACTGCGTATCTTTCTTAAATTTCTATGGCATGACCGTTTCCATCAGGACACATTATTTTCAACAAAAAGTTTGAACTTCTAATGTCTGCCAAGATCCACACAGTGAGAATTCCTCCAGAGGCAGAAGAGGAAATTTCAATGGTAGATGTCAGCCTAGAGGCAAGAGAGGTTCACAGAATCAGGGTTTAGGCACTTTTTTTCAGATAGGCCTTTTCAGTGCTACTGAAGTGCTGCCCAACTGTCCAACTCAGGAGGCAGTCAAGGGTCATTTCTCTTTGAACCCAGATACCTGGGCAAGTATAACACAAGATACATGGGTGCTAAGCATAATATCCAGGGGTTATTGCATACCATTGCCCCTTCTTTCATCTTGCAGAAGGAAGAAACTTCTTGATATTCCACTCAGTCAGAGGAAGGCAGCAGCAGAAAAAAAATCCAAAAGCTGCTAGACAAAAGAGTCATCCAAAAGGTAATTCCACACCTTCAGAACTTATTCATGCTTCTTTTTAGTGCCAAAGAAAATAGGGAACCTCAGACCCATTTTGGATCTGAGCAACTTAAATCAGTACATAAAGAATGCAAAGTTCAAATTGGTCATGGTCCAGTCCATCCTACCCTTTCTATACAAAGACAATTGGATGTACTCTATAGATCTTCAGGATGCATACTATCTTATGAAAATAGACAGGTGATCTAGAAGACATCTGTGCTTACAGCTGGTAGCCAGTCATTACCAATTCAGAGCCCTACGCTTTGGACTCACCTCAGCTCTCAGCATGTTTACCAAATGCAAGAAAGTAGTGGTAGCTCATTTGAGACTAAAGGGATTTCATGTGTTTCCATATCTAGAAAACTGGCTTCTCGCTGTTCCCTCCAAGCATCTACTTCTACATGCCAGGGACTATTTGCTCCAGATTTGCAATTCTTTGGGCATAACTATAAATCATGCCAAGTCAATAACCCCAGACAAGAGCCTGGGGTTCATTGTTGCGCTTCTAGTCAAAACAAAACAGATAGCCTCTTAGCCTCCTCATCATATCTCCACTATAAGGAGTCAGGTCCATTTTACTCCTTGCTCATTCAACTCCTCCAGCAAGGTCAGTATTGCAGGCATTAGGTTCTATGGCAGCCACCATTGTAGTACTTCCTTTGATATGCTTCTTTATATGGTTCCTACAATGGACTGTAGTGTACAATGGTCCATTTTGAATCAATCCCTTTCCTTTCCAGTCAGGCTCACTGCAGTTTGCAAACAACACATGCAATGCTGGGTACAATCAGATGAGCTACATCTAAGCAGATCATTTGTTCTACCAGCCTCAATGGCCAGAGTGACCATGGATGCTTCTCAAATGTGGTGGGGGGCATTTCTTAGGCAGGACAGTCCAAGGCACATGGTCCTCCCAAGAGACCAAGTTGCGTACCAGTGTCCTAGAGATGAGAGCTGTTCTATTAGCATTGCAAGCATTTCAAGATGATCTCCCATTGGGGACTATTGCAGTTCAGACCAGCAAGATGTCTGTAGTTTGATACATCAGCAAACAAGGAGGAATTCAATCTTTTCCCCTTTGCAGAGAGACCGTCAGTGTCTGGGAATGGGCACTCTCATCAGACTGCTTTCTAATTGCAACACACATTCCGGGGAAAACCAACATGCTAGTGGACAAACTAAGCAGATCCATTTTGATGCCCCACAAGTGGTGCCTCAATCAATCTGTGGTTGAGATGATCTTCCAGTGTTGGGGCTACCCTTGCTGCAATCTATTTGTCACTCCCTTCAACAACAAGTGCAGCAGGTCCTTTGCTCTGATCCTCCCTCATGGGGAGTCACCCAGAGATGCTGTAGTTACACTTGACCCTCAGGTCTCCTTTATACTTGCCCTCCTCTTCCCCTGATTCTCCAATTTTTACAGAAAGTGAACAGGCTGAAAAGCTCAGTAATCCTAATTGCCCCATTCTGGCCTCAACAAGTATACCTCCTCTTCCTATGGTCTCATCTTCATTATCCTCCATGGATACTGGAGACAACTCTGGATTTCATGCCACACCCATTGGGAATCCAACATCCCAACATTCAAGTCCTAAGTCTAACCTCATGTTTTCTCCACTTACAGTAATAGTTAGACAGCCCAGGCTTTCTTCCCCTCTATGTGATATTATTTTGGCTTCTCAAAAAAAATTTTCCAGAAAAATATTTTATTTATTTATTTTATTTAACATTTGTTTACTGGAAAAGCCCGACTTGGAATGAGCCAATTTTCAATGGAGGCACTGGAGGTTCAGGGAGAAATGCTCCAGACGCATGTCTTTGTAATGTGGGAGGAAACTGAAGCACCCAGAGGAAACCCATACGAATGCAGGGAGTGCATGCATACACCACACAGAAGGTACTCCAGCCAAGAATTGAAATGAAGAACCTCTTGCTGTGAGGTGATAATGTAAACCGCTGCACCACTGCACCAAAAGGAAATGGAAAAGATTATTCCTTTGTCTTAGAATAATATCATTGATCCCTTTTCTGCCTCAGTCTTTATCCTTCTCCAATTTTTGATAACTCTTTTTGAGGAAGGAGTTAGTTTCCCTACAATTAAACTTGATCTAGCAGCTACTTCTAATTTTCACATAGGGGATAGACATTTTCCTCTGGCTTCATCTAAACTAAGTAAAGGTTTCATGAAAGGAATATTTCTTCTAAGGCTTCCAATAAAAGATCCCTCACCACCTTGGGATCTTACTGTTGTTCTACAAGGCCTAACACAGAAACTTTTTGTGACTTCAGCTAAATCTGATCAGAAGTTTCTATCATGGAAACAGTTTTCTTGGTAGCCATCACATCTGCAAAAAGAATATCTGAAATCCAGGCTCTCTCTTCAAAATCGTCTTACATAATTTTTCATATGAATAGGGTTTCCTTACAGACTAACATTTCCTTTTTACCTAAAGTGAACTCTGAGAATAGCATTAACCAATCCATCCATTTACCAGTTTTCATTCCAAATGTTTTACAGTAAAGGAGAGTACATGCTGCAACTTCTTGATGTGCACAGACAATTATGTTTTTATCTTCTCAGGACAAGATAATTCAGAAAATTAGACAAACTCTTTGTTTTTTTGTCTCCAAAAAGACCATGTTATTCATTATTCAAAGACATTCTTGCAAAATGGATTAACAGACTGTATTCCCTGGATTTATTCTCAGAAAGGCATGACATTATCTAAACCTACCAATGCTCATTCAGTCAGATCCACGACCACATCTTCTGCCATTTGGTCAAGAACATCTATTGATGACATTTGTGTTGCAGCTACATGGTCCATTGCTCATACTTTTGCTACTCATTACAAATTAAACATTATTTCTAGAAACAGAGCAGTCTTTGGTTTGGTGTTACTCCAGAATATCCTTCCATGAAGGCCACCCAAGATCAGTGTTGCTGGGGACTCTGTCCCATACGTTGAGGTAGAAAGAAAAGAACATCAGACTTAAAAGTTATGTTCTTACCATAACTTAACATACCATAAGAGAAAAAAACACAAGAGGTGTGAGAGAACACACAAAAGAGGATCTAGGGCTGGAATCACTGCAAGGCTAAAGGTAAATCCCTACAGGCCTATACTCGCATCCATTCTGCTGGCAAATGTTCAATAACTGGAAAGCAACATGGGCTATATAAGGCTGGAATTATCTACTCAGAGCAAAGTGAGGAAATGCTGTGTGCTTATTTTTACTGAAACCTGGCTAAACTCTAACATTAGTGACAGTGCAGTCCATGTAGAAGGGCTATCACTTTTTAAAGCAGACAGAATACATTCTCTCAGTGGTAAGTCCAGGGGGAGAGGGGTCTGCATATACACCAATAAGAACTGGTGTACTAGTTGTGAGATAGTAGCCTCACACTGCAGATAATCTAGAGTTTTTGTCACTGAAATGCAGACCCTTTTATTTACCCAGGGAATTTAACAGCATCTGCATCACAGCTGTCTACAGTCCTCCCAGTGCTAATCCAAATGAGGCAATGACCACATTATACCAAGCTATAAATGAACTGCAAACAGGAATCCAGACTGTGTTCATACAGTGACAGGTGACTTTAATCAGGCCAACATGAAAACAGTTCTGCCTTACTATTTCCAATATGTGTACTTTGCAACAAGGGGAGAGAACACACTGGACAAGGTATACAGCAATGTTAAGGTGATATTTAGGCCAGTGCCTCACCCACACCTGGGAAACTCTGACAATATGTCCATATTGCTAATACCAGCATATAAACAATTGCTAATTAGAGGGCGATCAACAGTAAAACAAGTAAGAGTACGGCCAGAGGGTGCAGTCCAGGACTGTTTTAAGAGCACAGACTGGAGCATATTCAAGGAGGTGGCTACTGAGAATCAGTGTATCAACCTGGAGGAATACACTGAGGCAGTGATGTGCTACATCTCAAAAAGTGTGGATGATGTGACAGTCACCAAAACCATCATCACACGAGCCAACCAGAAACCCTGGTTGAGGAGAGAGGTGTATGAACTACTGAAAGCAAGGAATGCAGCCTTCAGGTCTGGAGACAGGGAAACCCTCAGAACAGTCAGAGAAAATCTGAACAAGGGAGTGAGGGAAACAAAATGCACCTATGGCAGAAAGATCCAGGGCTACTTCTCTGACCAAAAAGACCCCAGGCACCTATGGCAGGGTATCCAGTCCATAACTGACTGCAGACCCCTGTCTTCACAGTGTGAGGACAACAAGGAATTCCTAAATAAGCTGAATGTCTACTTCAGCAGATCTGAGGAAGGGAACAGAACAGCAGCAAAGAAAATGCCCAATGGTCATGAAGAGAAAATGCTCACCCTGAACCCAGCTGATGTCCAGAGGGCACTGCCCAGAGTTAACCCAAGAAAAGCAGCTGGGCCTGACAACATCCTAGGGCATGTGTTCAGGGACTGTGCAGTGCAACTAACAAATGTCCTCATGGATATCTTTAGTAACTCTGAGTCAGCAAATAGTTCCGAAATGCTTCAAGGACATGACAGCCATTCCGTTACCAAAGAAATCTCCACCACCTTGCCTAGATGACTATCGTCCTGTAGCCCTCACCTCCACAGTGATGAAGTGTTTTGAAAAGCTGGTTAACATCTGGACTGATTGCTGATCTTGACCCTCTGCAGTTTGCTTACTGAGAAAACTGCTGTATGGCATATGCCATCTCTCTAGCACCCCCTATATTGCTGGAACACCTTGAGAATAAAAACACTTATGCAAGGGTACTATTCATTGACTTCAGCTCTGCTTTTAACATGGTCATCCCTTTTCATCTGGTAATGAAGCTGGATTCTTGACTTTCTCACAGACAGACCTCAGAAAGTGTGCATAGGAAATAACTCCTCAGATAGCATCACTCTTAACACTGGAGTTCCACAAGGATGTGCACTAAGTCCTTTGCTGTTCACCCTGTTAACACATGATAGTACAGCCAGGTACAATACAAATCACATAATCAATTTGCTGATGAAACAACTGTGGTGGGCCTCATCAGTAATTACAGTGAAACAGCATATAGAGATGAGATGGATCAACTGATTATCTAGTGTGGAAATAACAACTTAGCACTAAATGTGAACAAGACAAAAGAAATAATTGTGGAAAAATCGCAAGGAACATTCTCCCCTCATCATCAATGGGCGACAGTGGAAAGAGTGAGAAGCATGAAGTTTCTGGAAGGGCACATCGATGAGGACTTGTCTTGGAATGCAAATACAAATGCCATAGTCAAGAAAGTGCACCAGAGATTGCACTTTTTAAGAAGGCTGAGGAGAGTGAATCTCCCATCGACAGTTCTCACTACCTTCTACAGACACATGATAGAAAGCATCCTGACGAACAACCTCATAGTATGGTATGGAAGCTGCTCTACCTCTGAGTACAAATCCCTCCAGAGAGTGGTGAAGGCAGCCGAGAGGATCATTAAGGCCACCTTACCACCTATCCATGACTTGTACTTATCCAAATGTCTCAGCAGGGCCAGAGGAATAATTAAAGACTGCACTCACCCTGCTTACAAACTGTTGCTGCATCTATCATCCAGAAAGCGCTTCCGAAGCATATGTTGCAGAAGTATGAGATTCAGGAGCAGCTTCTTCCCTAGTCATCAGGCTGCTGAACTCTAGTAACCACTGCACTCCATGATGACCAACTGGTCAGTAGAAACTGTTTCAAATTGTGAATTAACCTGTTTACTAGTCTCATCTAATACTTAGTGCAATATTCACCATGACTGTAACTTATAGGCCATCTAGGGCAGTAGTAATGCAGTAAAATATCTCTTCTTTCAGTGTAATACATGTTGCAAATTCATAAATTATCCCTAGTGCAATACTCTAAGGTCCATAGTGCAATACTCTAATGTTCACAGAGCAAAACTCAAATGTCTCTTTCTGTGCAAGAATCAATGCAAGGTCTTAACCACGTACCTGTGCAATACTAAAGTCTCATGCAAGTAAGTGTTCAGTTCAAAAAGTGTTAAAATGTGTTTCTAATTATGTGCAATATTAGTCTGTCTACCTGCATGTCCATGATGCGATAGCTAGGTGTTATGTGTGTAAATGTCTGTGAAAATAGTCTATTTGTTGTCTGCACATTGAATCCGGAGACTCGGAATTTCATTCAGTTTTTGCACTTGTGTGATTTCTAAATGAGAATAAAGTTTACTTTGACTAACTAGGCATCTGTGTTGTCCATTTTCATTTTTTCTGAACTTCCCTCCCATCTATCCCCCATCTGAGTTCCTGGAGATACCTACTGAACTGTACTGGAACCTACAGTTCCAGGTTTAAACCCGGTCTTTCTAGCAAACTATTCCTGTCTCTGTTTTTACCATGGAGATGGGCAGCAAACTTGATCTGAGGCTTTAGGGATGCAATAAAACATTATGGGTAGAGGGAAAAACTCAAGAACTGGATCCTAAGTCTGGAATAAGAGGTCGAGTCAGATCCGATTGTCAGATCTGAACCCATACATTGAGGAAGAGTGAAAATGGACAACACAGATGCCTAGTTATGGTAAGAACATAACTTTAAAATAAATATGTTCATGCAATGTGGTACTATCACTTCATTGTTTTTCATCTTCATCTATGTTGGTGACATAACTGTCCATTTGCAGACATGTATGATTTGTTAAATTACATTCTTTATTTTCTCTGTGTGTTAAAGTTCAGAAATACTAGTCATTGTTAATCATAGTGTACCTTCTTTTACAGTTATGGACATGTTACGTGCTGATGGTCTACTAAAAAAGTTGTGTGATGTGTGGGAGGGGAGGTGTGAGGTGTGTAGAAGAGGTGATGCAACCTCTTTCCCTACTTATTGCATTCAGTTGTTTATTTTAGCAATAAACCATGACTGGGTATGGGTAATGGCTGATTCACAATAACAAAGGTAGATTGACAAAAAACACTTGAAGTTAGATCTAGAGAACTCCACTACCTTCCAACATGTGCCCTTTTAAGTGACCTTTTGATTTTCCTCACCATCCTCAGCCTGTTTCTAATATATCCCTTTGTTCTTATGTTGTTTCTCTTATGGATAAAAGGACGTCTGGTAAATAAACTAGTACCTTGTGCACATGTTTGTAAGTAAATCTGTCTTGGGCTTTACAATTCAGTGTTTAATGGAGTCTAATGAAAAGTGGACTGAAACTCTTCTGGGAGGGAAATGACAAGAAATAAGGTTAAAGAAAAAGGTTAATCTGTTACTCATTTTACTGTCCTAGATAGAGGATTATAGGATCATTTCAAACATATGCCCAATTGCAAAAATATTTTAAAATGTTCTGTACAGCCAGTGTTTTCAGTACATGTTAACATATTGTGTACTCCCTGCACAGTAACATAGTTTTCAAAATACAATATGATCACAGCTACCTACAGACTGACAAACCATAATATTAAGCACATGGAATAAGGCCTTTTCTGGGGACATTTTTCTTGATCTGGAAAAGGCTTTTGACAATGTAAATTATGGCCTTCTTTTAGAAAAGCTTTATAGTTATGGTTTCCCTGAAAGTGACTGCACTTGGTTCAAAAAGTATCCGAAAACGTTGATCATCTCCTCTGGTCAATGTCATTCACAAGCAGGCATCCTTTTAAAAGTTGTTCCTCGAGAGTCTATAATGTGCCTCCTTCATTTTTCAGTATTCATTAATTCTCCCCACAGAGCAACTATATCTAATTATATTGCTTTATGCAGATAGGATTACTAACTACATCATATACATTTGATTCCTCATTAACGTGCAGTCTGAATTTTGTCTACTCTATAACTAATTTTGTAGAAAAAAGTTAGAAATAAACATTCAATATGCTAATGGTATACAGCTGTGTACTACAAAAAGATTAAATATTTTGCATCAGACTTGTACTATCAATCCTACCATCCCTAGCCTTTCGAAAGTGACAGACCAAAGATATTTTAGTATATCAGTTTCTCAAATTGTCTTCTTTGAAGCCCATACAAAACAACAGTCTCAAACAAATGCTGAATCAAATGAACCTTACCTTTAAAACATCTAACCTTCTCACTGAGGTTGCTATAAGCCCATTGCTCTTAACATCCTCATACCAAAACCTGAATATGGGCTTCACATTTTTGCCCTTTGTTACTTTTACAATGCTTCTGTTTTGCAGAAGGACAAAAATAGAATACTTACATTTATTTCCCTTGCACATAACAAGGTTTACCATCGTATTTCTATTAAAAAAGGAAAGCATTTACCAACAGCATAATGACATTCAAATAATGGAGTCAGCTGAACAATGATCAATGAACTGAAACTCCCTGGAAGGCAAATGACAAAAAATAAAGTTTAAGAAAAAAAGGAAAGAATCTACCTGTTAATAGCTTTACTGACCTTGATAGAGGATTATAGGCCCATTTCAAATATATGCCCATTTGCAAAAATCATTTAAAAAATTCTGTCCCACCAAATTATTCAGTAGATATATGATGTACTCTCTGCACAGCAGCAGTTGGGGAAAAGCCCTTTTCCAAAAATTGCAACTGCTTCCAGGAATTCTCTCCCAGCCAATATTAGTCTAATCGCTAACCTTGTACATTTCAGGAAGGATCTTTAATTTTACCTCCAAAACAATTCAAATGCTCTTGCTTTATTGACAAAGGCTGATTATCCTAGTTAACACTATGACATCATCTAACATTAATACTCATCTATTAAACTTGCCTGCTTTTCATCTTTGCATACTAATTGCACACAGATAAATTCACCTCTGACATATATACTGCACCATTTCTTCACAATGACCTGTCTGTACAATGTACATCAGCATATGTATATCTACAGCCACCTGTCATTGTAAATGCCATTTCTAGGAACCACATTTGTTATTATAATGTATATTTCACTTGTATCACTATGCATTTATTTTATTTATTATGTTATATAAAGGCCATAGTATATCAAACATAATTTTATTTCTGTCTTGAACATGTAATGCTGTTGCTTGACAAATTGTAAATGTTCTTGTCTTTGCCATTGGGATAAGGATGTGACTGAAACGGTCTGTGAACCAGTTTACTCTGACAGTTAATACACTCAGTAAAGTTAAACTTAAATAAAAAAATTAAATGAAAACAACATACAAAAAGCTAAACCTGGAAAGTGGTCTCAATATATTATATATGATAGTGCTTATTTTGACAGACCTTAGCTTCAAAGTAAACAGGACTGTGAAATGCAGGAGTTGGGTTCCTAATAACAAAAGAAAGGATGTATAACCTTTTCTACATCATTCCTTTTAAATCACTTCAAATGAAATTGAAAAGCAATTTTCAACTCTCTTTCACAGGAACCACAATTATTGAGAAGTATGACAAAGCCGAAGCTAAAATTATACAACAGATATGGGAGAAATTACATCTGAAGAATATTTTTAGTCTTCAGATGATCATCAAGGGGAAGGAGTATACAGGTATTACCTTCTATGTCTGTAAAATCTTAGAATGTATAATAAGCACTGTTTGTGTATAAATGTAAATAGAAATGTAACTGCTCTGTGTTTAACTGAAACCAAGTATAATGCAATGTAAGCAGAAAGAGCTTTTTCTCCCTGGGTCTCCCCTGAAAATGGGTACTGCCCAATCAGACTTTCCTAGTAAACAAAAATAAACAAATGCATAAATAAATAATCATCTTTATTAGAAGCAGCCCGAGTCTCACCCAGAGAAAATACGCAAAGCTATGAGTTACTAGTTTTACTGATCTTGACGGAAGATAAGACAAAGAAACACCAAACACCCAATCATTTCACAGGACAAGATATCTCATGGGGCCTTCAGAGTATTTCATTACTTTGTTCTACATGAACTACAGAGTGAATTGGCACCTCACCTGTGTGCCCTGTTCAGTCACAGCCTCACCTCAAGCTGTGTCCCTACTGAATGGCACACTGCTATAGTCATCCCTCTCCACAAAGGAGGAGTGACTACAGACCCTGAGAATTATTGCCCCATTAGCATAACGAGTCTGATATGCAAAGCTATGGAACCCATCATCATGGACCTAATAAACAAAGATATAGGGAATCTCCAAACTCTAGATCCCACACCATTTGGTTTTGTGAAAGGTAGATCATGTCTGCTCAAACTGGTTGACTTCTTTGAATCAGTCACCAGAGCTGTGGATGAAGGCAGGGTGGTTTATACAGCCTACCTTGATTTGGCCAATGACTTTGATACCATTCCCCACTCAGAAATCATAGAAAAACTCACTAAGCTAGGTATCAATCCCTATATCACTAGGTGGGTTGCAAACTGGCTCACAGATAGAACTCACAGTGTGAAAGTAACTGACTCCAAGTCAGACTGCTGACCAGTCACACATGTAGTCCCACAGGGTTCGGTCCTGGGTTCTCTCCTGTTTGGTATCTACTTCTTTGAAGTCCAGACCAACACAAAGGGACTCCGGCTGACAAAGTTCACAGATGATTGCAAGTTGGGAGCCATAATTAACTCCCCAAGTGATGTTGACATCCTACAGAAAGGCCTCACTGAGACCAACAACTGGTATCAGAACCATGGCCTTAAGCTCAATGCCAAAAATTGTGTTGTCATCCCCTTTGGGAAAAACCCAGTTCCCATGAATTACCACATCAATGGTAGTCCACTGAACACAGAAGGTGTTATAAGAGATCTGGGAACACAGGTTGACAGCGACCACTCTTTTGTCCACCACATTGCCACTGTGGTCAGAAAGTCCTTCTATGTGGCACATCTCATTACTAAGGGTTTTGCATCCAGAAAGAAAGAGGTCATTGTCTCCCTCTACTCTTCCGCCATTAGGCCAATAATCAAGTACAATGCCCCATTTGGCATGTACCTCACTAGACACCTGCAACAACTGGAGAGGCCACAAAAGTACCTCACAAAAAGGATCCTGGGCCATAAACACTTGTCCTATATGGACAGACTCATAAAACCCCAACTATTCTCTGTCTCATATTGCATACTTAGAGGTAATCTCTGCTTGACTTACAAAGCCATGTCTAGCCCAGCTCTGTTAGAAATGCTACATCTATAGAAATCCTAATTCCTCCACACTACACGCTCCAACTATTCTCTGTCTCATATCACCTACTTAGAGGTGATCTCTGCTTGACTTACAAAGCCATGTCTAACCCAGCACTGTTAGAAATGCTACATTTAAAGACATCCCAATTCCTCTGCACTACACACTGCAGAGACCTCAACCTTATTACCACAATCGACAGAACAAGCTGGAGGGACAGGTTCATAACTCAGAGACTGTCCATGCTATGGAACAGACTTCCCATACATGTCAAGCGGAGCGTCTCACTGGCCCTCTTCAAGAGAAATCTTGATGAGTGGATGGGAAATAGAAAATTTACCCCTGGAATCACTCCAGTGGCTCTACTCAACAGAAGCACTGTGAACTAAGGTCGGGTGGCACAATGCCAGGGTAATCCTAAGGCTAGGCTTGTAAAGGCTCCTGGGTCATTAGCCTAGTACACACCTATCAACCTATGAGCCTATGAACCTATGAACATTCTTCATTAGTCATAAAACATTTATAATGGCAGGGAGAAAATTAAGTGGACCCAAGCAGCCTCTGAACACTCTAGCAGCCTAGAGACATAATGCAAGAAGATTATGCCTACTGGATATGATGACAGATGGCAACAATGACTGTGTGTGTGTGTGTGTGTGTGTGTGTGTGTGTGTGTGTGTGTGTGTGTGTGTGTGTGTGTGTGTGTGTGTGTGTGTGTGTGTGCATGTGTGCTTGCGCATGTATGTCCATGTCCATGAAAGTGTGTTTGTGTTTGTGTATGTTTGTCTGTGTGCTTGTGAGTGTGCATGTGAGTGTCTGTTCATGTAAGGATGCACCTTTGGGTATGAGTGTGTGCATTTGTATGTGTGTCATTGATTGCCTTATTGTCTGGGTTTGTATGTGTGTGTGTGTGTGTGTGTGTGTGTATGTGTGTGTGTGTGTGTGTGTGTGTATGCTTGCTTTTGCATGGGCACTTTAATGTGTGTGACTATTCGTGTACATGCATGTGCGGTGTGTAGGTGTAACAAGAGAGTACATAACAAATAATTATAATAAGGAATGCACTGAGGTGAATGAGGGAATAAGAAATGATAACTCTACACTTAAAAGCAGTGCTATTAAAATTTATTTTTGGAAACCAGACTCACTGTTAGGCAATGGTGTATTTCAAGATAATTTCAAGCATATCATATGACTGATTCACAATGGAAAAGGCAGAAAAGCAGGAAATTTCAATGTACACTGTTTCCATATAGGAAAGAATATATATAATTCTGTAAGATGATTTATGCAGAGTGCAACGAGTCCACATGGTCACGAAGTTAAATCAGCTGATGAAGACTCAGATACAGCATGTTTGTACATTTCTTTACTGATAGTGTAAAGGATCTGCATTGCAACCAACCACACAATGTATTATGTGCAGTCCAAGAAAGGAAATAGAAGCAGGCATCTGTTAAATGTATAATATTTGTCGAATATGACCACAGTTGCAGACTGGGAATATGAGTCTAGGAAGATGAAGAGCCCTGAAAGATATATGTTCCAGGGAAAGTTGTAGACAATATGAGCATCTATGATGGCTTAGTGGTCAACAGATCTGCCTCACAGCTCTAAATTCTTTACTTCATTCCTAACATTTGTTCAGTGCCTGCATGGAGCTTCACATGTTCTTCCTCTTTTTGTCTGTTTTCCTCACAAAACCTCAAAATATTCTATCGATTACTTTGAGATGTTTTATATATTGATTTTACCATTGCTTATGCTTGGTTCATTGTGGTTTAAAGGGATATAAAAGGAATAGTTCCTTTATAAAATACTAAATACATAAATGAAAATGAATAAAGAACAGTCTTAAGGTACCTGTAATTTTCAATTATTCTCCCAGTTTTAGTGTCTTTGTTAATCTCATATTATTGTTTTATTACTCTAAGCACTGGGCAGCAATACATTTCATAGATCCAAAAATGATTAAATCTCTTTTACATGAGCTAAGAAAAATTTGTAAGAGCTTAGACATTATATCCTTTTTCCAAATTCCAAACTGTCACATTTTTTGTTGATCTCTAAATAAGAGTTAATGGTTTATAACTCCAAGACATTAAGGTATTGATCTGGTTATATTTAGCAACAGTGTTTTGTTACTTCTTAATTCTTGGCAACTGCCTTCTGCGTTGTCCGAAATGTCCTTTATAAAAATTCAATGATCTTTTTTTGTAACAAGGTACACGCTGAAGTGTTGACTCTACCTATACATAGCTCATTTCTAATAGAAAGAACACGGACTGCTTATATATAAAATTTAATTAAAATCACATATTTCATTACATATTCCTTGTATTCTGATAATTTAAAGTCAAAATACTAATGTTACTAAAAGGCATTGAATGTCTTCATTGGTAAAGACAGTAAGCTTGAGCGCACTGAGATAGTGTTATTTCTTTAAAATACTAGTCTGCCAAAGATGAAAAAAGCAATGCATAAAAATTCTGTTAATCTTTTTATTTGTTGTTGTTGTTAGTGGCTGTCTACCTTAAAACTACCATATGAAACCCACCAGGAATTGTATCAGTACAAAACAGAAGCATTACAGTGCTAACCAGCGTTTCCTTCCTTCTAATGAAAACGAGAGTCTGGTTACAGTTTCAAGCTAAAATGAAGAATGTGTTTTTAAGTGCAGTGCATTAGATCCAGGCAATCAACAACTCTATTTATATGCTTTCAGAGGTAGTAAAAGCATTCCTGTAAACTACAGATACTGTGTACCAAGGAATTATTTGGGACAAAAAAAATCATTCCTTATTTGCATCTATCCTGTGTTTTTCACACTGACTGCATCAAGATTTCAAATAACATTGTTTTGAAAGTATCTTTTTTATTAATTTTGTAAAAAAGGCAGTTAAAATGCAAATAACAATAGTAATTAAAAAATACACACACATTTCTGATATAAAATAAAATAATAATGTTATTGACACATTGTCTAATAAGAGTAAAACAACAGGATTTTAAATAACTAACAACATAACAACAGACAACCCAAAGCAGTGCAGCTAAGAAATAACCTCTCTCTTTTCCTAACAATAAATATATGCATTTAGGTTTTCTGATGAAAAAATGATGGATAAAAGCATAAAACTAAAGAAATGATAATAACAATAATAATAATAATCATAATAATAATAATAATAATAATAATAATAATAATAAGCTGTGGGCAATATCTTATGATAACAGTTAAGAGACTCACTATAAAAATACCACTAAAGAGGAAAAACATTTCATGAGTGAATTTGTTAAATGAGTTACAATGCATTTTCTAGCCAAACCTCTTCAAGTAACCCTTTATATATAACAGAAGACTCTCCTTGGCTTTTGGATCTGATACAGTCTTTAGACTGGAAAAACAGTCAAGTAGCATCCACATAATGCATCCAATGAACGGCAAGATAAATCTGTATTTTGTCTGTGGAATAAACATCATTAGGGAATTACATTTTGAGACCCTATTATGAGTACCTAGATGGAACATTTTTATTAAATGCTGTGGAGTCACTATAATGAAATTCTAAGACACACATATATCAGTAGATGCAGACAATTATGATAAATAATTTTCTAGTCTTCTTCCAGGATTTATTAGAACTGCATGTGCAAACTAGTTCACAGAAGTAACCTAGGAGATCCCTGTTTTTGCTCAACTTATTAGGATCATGTGGCCATTGAAATGGAACTTGGAACTTTTATGTAACTGATGTTTCCCCTGCTTGTGATGGAATTTAAATTTTATGATTCCTCATAGTGTATACCATAATAAGGGTGTGCAGGTGAGGTTTTCAAAGTGCTAGATCTGTTGGGTACTGCTTCCAGAGGAAAGGTACTATACTCTGAAATTTACTGCAGGACTGTCTTTGTTACCCTCATCTAGTTCTAAATGTATGCACACATAGGTTCATAGGAACACGTGCACACACACACACACACACACACACACACACACACACACACACACACACACACACACACACACACCACACACACACACCACACACACACACACACACACACACACACACCTATTGATAAGTATATCTATATATCTGTCTGTCTAGCAATCCATCTATATTTATATATCTGTGTGTGTGTATACATACATATATATATATATATATATATATATATATATATATATATATATATATATATATATATATATGTGTGTGTGTGTGTGTGTGTTCAGAGACCAGTTGGCATAATGGTTAAGCTCTTTGCTTCCCATGCACAAGGTACAAGGTTCAATCCTGACCTCTAACCAATGCCTGTTTGGAGTTTGCATGTTCTCCCTGTGTCTATGTGGGGTTTCTCCCACATCCAAAAAACATGCTGAGTGTTTCCATCTCAAACTCACCAATGAATGGAGCTGCAGGCAGCATTACAGACTCTACATGGTGCTCTGTAGGGGGAAGAGTTGTACAGACCAACCACTATGGGCATATACTGTGATGTACAGTATCCTCAAGATAGGAGAAAACGGATCACAGACTGTGTGCCATGGCAGGGCTAGCCACTCGATGGTGCAAAATATGGCTCTAGGTGATTTGGTCATGGTGACTAATGTTACCAAAATGGACATGGGTAGTTACCGGTGATAAGTGGTTTGAGGACCCGGCTACTCTGATCTATGCCCTTTGTGTATGGGACCCTTTATTCTGTTGAGTGAAAGCTGGATGCAAAACCAACCATCCTGTCAAACATGAACTGAAAATTGTTATGCGTAATGTATGCTCACTGACAGGATGCAGCTTGGAAGTAGATGATATGATGATACGGATGTATCCAGGAAACAAGATGGAAGGGCAAGCAAAGCCACTTGGCTCGGGATCCAGAATTTACTACTCAGGAGGGAGACAGACTAGAAATGGTGTAGGAATTGTGAGAGAGAGACTTCAGATGGCAGCGAGGGATATCATCAGAATTAATGACAGACTCATGGCAATCAGACTCCTGTGTAATGATAAGGCAGTATTCATAATCTCAGCCTATGCCCCACAGCAGGGTTGTGATAGTAAGGAAAAGAATGCATTCAGACAGAAGTTGCAGGACCTACTAGATAAAGCAGGATAACATGAATTGGTGTTGATAAAGGGTGACTTACTTGAATGCATATATCAGGACAGACAGAACAGGATATGAGGACTGCCAGGTTCCACATGGGTGGGGCAAAAGGAATAAAGACGGAGAAGCCATTCTAGACTTCTTGATAGTACACATGGTTCAGAAAGACGGACAGTCACAAGATAACATACAAGAGTAGCCAACATGCAACAAGTAGACTCCCTCCTAGTAAGGAAAAGGCACTGGGGTAGACTCCATAATTGCAAAGTCATCCCCAGTGAAACAGTCAGCCAACAGCATAAACCACTAGTTGCCACAATAAATTGCAGAAAAGGCTCTAAGGTCAACAGAGACCAGGCTGAAGACCTGGAAGTTGACTGGAGAGAAAGTACAACAGTTCAAGGAATTACTCAGGAAAGACTGACCGAGCTAGAAAGGACTACTGGTTGGCTAATAAAGAAGCTAAGAAAGAAGTTGCAATAGCAAAGACTAGGGCATTGGAGGCACTGGAGGCACTCTACCAACTTCTGGAAAGTGACTCAGTAAGTGGCACAAAGAAACTATATCAGGTTGCAAGGCAAAAACAGACAGATAAAGAATCCCTTCATAAAGGATGCCAGCAACAACTTCCTCAACAGTCCACAGGACATCAAAGGCAGATGGAAGGAGTATTTCCAGCAGCTTCTGAATGAAGAAAACTCCACAGAAGCTGTACTGCCCCCGAAACAGCCTACAATGAGAGAAAAAGAGATGCCCACTCTAGAAGAAGTAAGAACAGCACTAAGGAAGATGATGTCAGGGAAAGCAGCAGGCTCAGCTGAGGTCACAGCAGATATGATAAGGGTACTAATAGCAGAGTGATGAGAAAGGCATATCCCAGATGACTGGAGAATAAGCATACTTCTGTCAGTGCACAAGAACAAAGGGGACATCTACAACTGTGGGCAGTAGAGAGTCATCAAACTCCTATCACATTGCATGAAAGTTCTGGAGAGGGTGATTGATAAACGTATATATGCAGAGTAGATGGAAAATGAGCAGTTTAGATTCAGGTCAGAATGCAGCACAATTGACCCGACGTTTGCAGTGAGACAGATACTTGCAAAGAAGCTAAAGATGAGGAGAGAGTCCAACTGGGCATTCCTAGATATGGTGAAAGCATATGACAAGGTCCCAAGAAAGCTGTTCTTGGCAGTACTGGGGTGGTTTGAAGTCCCAGAGACATTGGTAGAATTAGTGCAGGCTATGTACAAGTACCCAATGACTGAAATACAAACAGTGTGCGGCCTCACAGAGGGGTTCCCAGTGGGTTCCTCAATGGGAGTGGGTGTACACCAGGGTTCAGCTCTGAGCCCACTTCTGTTCATACTGGTGATGGACTACATTAGCAAACAGGTTGGAGGGGACAGATTAACAAATTTGCTGTATGCAGACGATGTGGCATTACAGGCTGACTCTGAGATAGAACTTCAGGAAAGGATAGGAGAATGGAATGCAAAACTGAAGGCACATTGGATGAAACTAAGCACAGATAAGATGGTGGTAATGGCAGCACATTGGTGAAATCAGAAGAAGCTGAGAATAGATATAGAAGGGAAGATAGTGGAACAGGTAAATAGCTTCAAATATCTGGGAGGGGAGTTGAGAAGGGAAGTTTAAATGAAGAGGTCAAAGCTGGAATCAGAGGGGCTGCAGCCAACTGGCATAGAGTCTCAGGTGTATTCTATGACAGAATAATGCCAAAGAAGCTGAAAAGTAAGGTGAACAAGACAGTGGTGCGACCACTACTATTGTATTGTACAGAAATCTGGGCAGTAAAGGCAGAACAGTTGAAGAAGCTAGACGTAATGGAAATTAAATGCCTCAGAAGGGTGGTAGGATGCATACTGTGGGACACATGAAGAAATGAGGACATAAGAGCAGAAGCCAAAGTAGCTCCAACTTTAGAAAAGATTGAAGAGAACAGATTAAGGTGGTTTGGACATGTGCAGAAAAGTAGAAGACAATCTGGTGAGGAAGATTTGGGACAAACAGGATGAAGGTAAGAGGAAGCTAGGACATCCAGCAAAGAGGTGGATGGATTGTGTAAAAGAAGATCTGCGATAGTCAGGCATGAGTGCTGAAGAAGGCAGGAGTGTGGTACTGAATCAAGATAGTTGGGGACAGTTAACACTATACCCCGACCCCATGAAGAAAAACATGGGAAAAGGGGGCTGATGATGATGATGAATATATGTTCATATGTTCAAAGCTATATACTAGGCATGTGGTCCAGTCCAAAACAAAAGATCATCAAAGATCCTAGACAGTTAAGATTGAGAATATCTGGAAAACTTACACTCTGTAATCAAGGATTGCCATACTACATAACCCTGAGATGAATGTGCAATTGCCTAATCAACTGCCAGTAATTTTTAATACAGTCAGTGTTTGATTTGTAGAGAAATTATACTGCATAAGGAGGAGGTTTGCAAAGTCAGCAATGTCATGCATCAGCAGGTTCAGTGTATATGTCATTGAAGGCTATGATCTTTCCTGCAGGAGAATGTATGCATCACTGATTGTTAAGGTCTCTGGTGCAGGTGAATGTATGTGTCACTGAAGGTTAAGGTCATCTAACAAACTCTAACAAACATACTACTCTCGACTGGATATTAGTCAATAAAGACCCTCACTCATACTTAGCTGTCTACAAGACAACCTCAGTGACCACACTCCAACATTCCTTCTGAGACACCACTTAAATTGTGCTAAACCCATCATCTATAGGCAAATCTAAAATACGGTAAACTTTAACCCTCTCTCCTTTATTTTATCCCTTCAAAAATGTGATTGGACACCACTAAAGTACCTCAAGCTGGATGAAGCCATCTACTTCTTCAATAGCACATTCCTAAACATCCTGAACACACATGCCCCCATAAGAAATGCCAGAGTCAAAACACAGTACTCCCCTTGGCTACAGAAAAGCATCAGGGCACTAATGAAAATCAGAGATAAGGCCTGGGAGTACTGGTGTTTAACAAAAAAACCCTCCTGTAGATAGTCATTCCTAGAGTTGCGCAACAAGGTCAAAAAGCAAATAAAAGAAGATAAAACCCAGTATTATCAGTCTGCCCTATACTCCTCCGCTTACAACCCTAAGCAGTTCTGGTCCACAATAAACTCCATTCTGCACCCAGGTAAAGAAGGCACCCCCCACCTAACACTCCCCCTTCCTCCAGCAGTATTGCTGACTCATTCAATAAACACTTTACTAAAACCATTCTGCACAACCCTCTACCCACCCTCCCTACATCAAAACCAAACACTCTGTCCACAGTCTTTTCTTTTTTATCAGTACTTACCTCCTATATATATAAAAAAACTTCTATTGAAACTTAAGCCTACAACACTTGCAGCTGGCAATCTCCCCTCTGAATACCTAAAAATAGCAGCAGAAGTCATAGCTTATCCAGTCTCTATCTTAATTAATTGGTCCTTATCAGAAAGTTATGTCCCCACACTGTGGAAAATATTCCACATCATTCCCCTCCATAAAGGTGGCTCCTCCACAGAACTTTCCAATTACTGCCCCATAGCCATCCTTTCTCCACTTTCCAGGATACTTGATAAATGCATCCATTCTCAAGTCTTAGACTACCTCTTAGCTAATAACCTCCTCTTCTGCACAAAGCAAGGCTTCAGGCCATACCACAGCACTACTACCACCTTGCTCTCTTTCACTAACTCTATCCTTCTTCATAAATATAATGGCCTGTTCTCCCATGCTATATTTCTGGATCTATCCAAGGCTTTTGACATGGTCTCACACAAACTACTAATCTCTTTTCTCACTAACCTATCCTTTTCTCAATCAGCTATTGATTGGTTTCACAGCTATCTAACTGGCCACCAACAATCAGTTGTTTGGCATAATGACCTATCTCCTTGACTTCCTGTAACACGCAGTGTTCCCCAAGGCTCCATCCTTGGTCCCCTACTATTCGCACTCTTCACAAATGATCTACTCACAGCCACCAAGCATGCTTCTCTTATACAGTATGCAGATGACGCCACCCTCATTTTCTCAGCCATAACTATACCTGAACTTCACAAAATCACACAGGAAGCCTTTTCATCTGTAGAAAGCTGGCTATCTAATGTCCAGTTATTACTCAACCTGAGCAAGGCTAAACTCCTTATCTTCCAAACCACTAAATCTAACCAATTATCCCCCACTTTAATATTCTAGTCAAAGACAATAGCGTCATCTCCTCAACAGAATACACCAAACTACTTGGTGTTGAGACTGATAACAATCTCAGATTTCTGTTTGAAAAGGCACCAAAAAACTGCTAATAAAAACTTCAAAGGTGCCAATATGGGCAAGTAGCTGCACCATAAGCCTAACACTTGAAACAAAATGCTCACAAAGAGTATGTTACTCCAGTTTCTTTATTGTTAAGCATTTTCTTACCAAGTGTACACCTCGGGGACTTCCTCAGAACAAGAAACAGAAGAAATTAGATTGCTCCAAGACAACACCCTTGGTATGGGATGAAAACTTCAATTAATCAATTGTTCTCCCACAATTTTAAAGACATAGACACTAAAACATTAATAACCTTTGTAACGTAAAATATACACACACAAAAACTTTGAAAAATATTATATTTTACATTATTAAAAATAGTATGTTGTACAAAATACAATAATATTTCAGATGTTTAAAGCTCTTTTTCTTAGAACAGGAACCAGGGAAATATGATCATTTAACCCTGGTTCAACAGTGGCATTTAATCTAATAATCCAATAAAACTCTCTAAGATCAACCAGAACCTCCCACCAACCACCTGAAAAATTCCTTGGGACAACTTCTAAAATGCCAAACTTAAATCTTATATCTCCCTCACATGCTAGTGTGTGCCTATACATTGCATTATTTACATTCTCCTTATTAATGGCATAAAGGTGTCCATATATTCTGGTCTTAAAATTCCTTTCCATTTTGCCAATATACTAATATGAGCATGTTTGGCAAACTGAAATATATATAACACCTCTCATGTTACAATTACCCCTGTGTAGAGGAGTGCCCCTACCATGCCCGGCTATCAGGGCCACGTCGCTACCTAAGATGTAGGGGCATGGATTGCAACTACCATATTCAGTAGTTCCTTTGATAAACATAGTCTTGTTAAAGTGTGCTCTGTCAAATATTTAAAATTTCTCCCAGCTTTGTATATAAAGCTTGGTGTCGCACCAAGTGTGTGAAAAATATCAAAGTTTCCTTTGAATATATGCCAATTCTTCTTTATAATGTCCCTCAATGCACGTTCACCTGAACCATAAGGAATGACCCTACTAGTGTCAAAATTGACCCTATGAGTATGTTGACTACCTGTTTTTTGAATGGTCACACCACTTCCCAATAAGGGCTTATATTTTTGAACCCCATCCTTCCATCATTCCTTTTGCTACTTCTTCAAGAAGTCCTTTTGGGTATCCCCTTACCCTAAACATTTCTGTTATGTTAGAAACTTCTTCCAAGAATGTGTAATATGTAGAACACATTCTCGCAGTCCTTACCAACTGCCCCTTATAGATGTTTCTCTTCATATGAAAGGGGTGACTACTCTGAAAATCAAGGTAGCTGTTAGAGAAGGTGTCTTTCCGAAATATTCTAGAGGCAAATTTTTTATTGGATATGTCTTTAGAAATAATCACATCCAAATACTCTATTTTCTCTCTAGAATGTTTGGCTGTAAATTTAAAAAATACACATATCTGATTGATGTGGTCCAAAAACCCATCAAGGTCCACATTTGAATCATTCCATAAAATAAACATGTCATCCAGAAAGCGATAATATGTACACCATAAAGGTTTAAATGCACTTGTGAAGATGTATTTCTTTTCCCATGCATATAAAACCAAATTGACATAAATAGGGGCATATGTTGCCCCCATTGCTACCCTTTGTGTTTGCCTATAGTATTCACCCTCAAATATAAAATAATTATTAGACAGAATGTGGTCCATAACAGCCATCAAAAAATTCAACATAGTATCGGAAAATGTAGTGAGTTCTCTAACTGCTTCATAGAATAAATCCAAACCCTCCTTGTAGAGGGATCGATGTGAATAAGTCCACTATATCAACGGTGGAAAATGTAATGCTATCGTTGTACCAAGACTCATTAAATTTAGACAGAAAGTCCCAAGAGTCCTTTAGCAAATAGTCCACTAAACCAATCATGTCCTTAAGAATTCTATCTATAAATGTACAGAGGGTATAAATCGAACTATTTTGTGCTGAAATAATGACCTTAAATGAGGGATCATCTATACACTTATGTACTTTTGGGATGGCAAAGGCTGTTGGGATAAGTGGATGTTCAGAAGTCAGGAAGTTAAATAAATCCTCTGAAATGGCTCTTTGTAACAGAGAATCTTCTAAGAATAGTTGGATTTTCCTATGTGCTAACATAACTTCATTTCTAGATGCAATCTTATATTTTTCATTGTCAGCAAAAATCATTGTAAGGTTGTTAATATAATCAATACTGTTAAACAAAACAACCCCCCACCCTTATCAGGTTTCATAATTCTTAGCTCTTTGTTTGTTCTAAATTATTTAAGTAAAGTGTGCTCTTCAATACTCAAATTAAAATGTTTTTCAAGCCTAAAGTGTTTAAACTCATTATGAATATCTACTTCACAAGATTTTTCAAAAGCTAGAATAAGGGGGTGCAATGGTGGATTAAAACAACTTTTCTTTTTCAATTTAAATGTGTCTTCCTTTCCAGGGAGATCCTGTCCCTTAAACAAAATTTTAAAAGTTTGTGTCCTAGTAAATAACCAACTTAGTAATAACATCCACCGTGTTCAGTCTGAAGGTAGGGACAAACTTAAATCCTTTCCTAAATAAAGAAAAATTGTTTATATCCAAAACCGAATCAGTATAATTATAGATCTTAAACCCTTCATAAGAAGCACATTTGCCATTATTAGTCAATACAATATTAGACTGTATGTCGATACCATTTACCTGTATTGTTTTCTGTATCCCCCCTGTTGTTGCCTCTGTTGTTGTTTCTTTGTACAAGACATACAAACTGCTGAGAATATGAATGATAATGACCAGGGTATACACCAATATGAAGCCAATTTTCCCGTATTGAGAAGATCATAACATTTGGAAAATAAGAATAGGCAGAGGGCTTTTTTAGGAGAGACTCATGTACAAAGAAACAACAACAGAGGCAACAACGGGGGGGGGGGGATACAAAAGCCAATACAGGTAAATAGTATTGACATACAGTCTAATATTGTGCTGACTAATAATGGCAAATGTGCTTCTTATGAAGAGTTTAAGATCTTTAATTATACTGATTCGGTTTTGGATATAAACTATTTTTCTTTATTTAGGAAAGGATGTAAGTTTGTCCCTACCTTCAGACTGAACATGGTGGATGTTATTACTGATTTGAAGTTATTTACTAGGAAACTAAATTTTAAAATTTTGTTTAAGGGAGAGGATCTCCCTGGAAAGGAAGACAAATTTAAATTGAAAAGGAAAAGAGTTTTTAATCCACCATTGCACCCCCTTATTCTAGCTTTTGAAAAATCTTGTGAAGTAGATATTCAGAATGAGTTTAAACATTTTAGGCTTGAAAAACATTTAATCTGAGTATTGAAGAACACACTTTACTTAGAACAAACAAAGAGCTAAGAATTATGAAACCCGATAAGGGTGGGGGGTTGTTTTCTTTAACAGTATTGATTATATTAATAATCTTACAACGATTTTTGCTGACAATGAGAAATATCAGGTTGCATCTAGAAATGAAGTCATGTTAGCACATAGAAAAATCCAACTATTCTTAGAAGATTCGCTTTTAAAAAGAGCCATTTCAGAGGATTTATTTAACTTCCTGACTTCTGAACATCCACTTATCCCAACAGCCTTTGGCATCCCAAAAGTACATAAGTGCATAGATGATCCCCCATTTAGGGTCATTATTTCAGCATGAAATAGTTCCACATATACTCTCTGTACATTTATAGATAGAATTCTTAAGGACATGATTGGTTTAGTGGACTATTTGCAAAAGGACTCTTGGGACTTTCTGTCTAAATTTAATGAGTCTTGGTACAACGATAGCGTAATATTTCCCACCATTGATATAGTGGACTTATTCACTTCCATCCCCCACAAGGAGGGTTTATATTTATTCTATGAGGCAGTTAGAGAACTCACTGCATTTTCCAATACTATGTTGAATTTTTTGAAGGCTGTTATGGACCACATTCTGTCCAATAATTATTTTATATTTGAGGGCGAATACTATAGGTAAACACAAGGGGTAGCAATGGGGGCAACATGTGCCCCCATTTATGCCAGTTTGGTTTTATATGCATGGGAAAAGAAATACATCTTCACAAGTGCATTTAAACCTTTTTGGTGTAAATATTATCGCTTTCTGGATGACGTGTTTATTTTATGGAATGATTCAAATGTGGACCTTGATGGGTTTTTGGATGACATTAATCAGATATGTGTATTTTTTAAATTTACAGCCAAAAATTCTAGTGAGAAAATAGAGTATTTGGATGTGATTATTTCTAAGGACACATCCAATAAAAAAATTGCCTCTAGAATATTTCGGAATGACACCTTCTCTAACAGTTACCTTGATTTTCAGAGTAGTCACCCCTTTCATATGAAGAGAAACATCTATAAGGGGCAGTTGGTAAGGGCTGTGAGAATGTGTTCTACATATTACACATTCTTGGAAGAAGATTCTAATATAACATAAATGTTTAGGGTAAGGGGATACCCAAAATTACTTCTTGAAGAAGTAGCAAAAGGAATGATGGAAGGATGGGGTTCAAAATATAAGCCCTTATTGGGAAGTGGTGTGACCATTCAAAAAACGGGTAGTCAATATACTCATAGGGTCAATTTTGACACTAGTATGGTCATCCCTTATGGTTCAGGTGAACGTGCATTTGGGACATTATAAAGAAGAACTGGCATATATTCAATGGAAACTTTGATATTTTTCACACACTTGGTGAGACACTAAGCTTTATATACAAAGCTGGGAGAAATTTTAAATATTTGACAGAGCACACCTTCTTTAACAAGACTATGTTTATAAAAGGAACTACTAAATGTGGTAGTTGCAGTCAATGCCCCTACATCTTAGATAGTGACACGGCCCTGATAGCCGGGCATGGTAGGGGCATTCCTCTACACAAGGGTAATTGTAACATGAGAGGTGTTATATATATTTCAGTTTGTCAAACATGTTTATATTACTATATTGGCAAAATGGAAAGGAATTTTAAGACCAGAATATATGAACACCTTTATGCCATTAGTAAGGGGAATGTAAATAATGCAATGTATAGACACACACTAGCATGTGAGGGAGATACAAGATATAAGTTTGGCATTTTAGAAGTTGTCCCAAGGAATTTTAGAGGTGGTTGGTGGGAGCTTCAGGTTGATCTTAGAGAGTTTTATTGGATTATTAGATTAAATGCCACTGTTAAATGATCAGGGTTAAATGATCATATTTCCCTGGTTCCTGTTCTAAGAAAAAGAGCTTTAAACATCTGAAATGTTATTGTATTTTGTACAACATACTATTCTTAATAATGTAAAATATAATATTTTTCAAAGTTTTTGTGTGTGTATATTTTACGTTACAAAGGTTATTAGTGTTTTAGTGTCTATGTCTTTAAAATTGTGTGAGAACAATTGATTAATTGATTGTTTCATTGCATACAAAAGGTGTTGACTTGGAGCAATGTAATTTCTTCTGTTTCTTGTTCTGAGGAAGTCCCTGAGGTGTATACTGAGAAAGAAAGCATTTAACAATAAAGAGACTGGAGTAACATAGTCTTTGTGAGCATTTTGTTTCAAGTGTTGGGCTTATGGTGCAGCTACTTGCTCATAATGGCACCTTTGAAGTTTTTATTAACAATCTCAGATTTGACACTCACATTTTTCTTACCAGAAAAAAGTTTCACAAAAAACTAGGTGCATTGCACAGAAACAAACAATTCCACACCAAGACAGACAGAAGTTCTGCTGCCAATTCCCACCTAATCTCCACTTTACTCTACGTCTCTTCTATACTTACCTACCTTAGACAAACAGACCTAAACAAGCTCGAGGCTTGCTACAAGAAAATTGCTAAGTTTGAAACTGGTGCATCTTATCACAGCCACCACTGTATCTCACTTAGAGAATTTGACTGGCTTGAACTCCCTCAATTTCTTTACCTGAATCAACTGTCTCTCTAGCCCAGAAGTTAATAAACTATCCTCTTAAAGTTCCATCCTTTCAAAACCTTCTCCAGCCCTACTGCTCCATTAGACCACTACTCTCCATCAGCAAACATCTACTTCTAGTGACCAAGCCCAATAACTCAGTGGGAGAAGCACTATTCTCCTGCATCATATCCAGATTATGGAACAATCCTCCCCCCTATAACCACACTACCTTCTTGCAATTACTTCAAGACTGCACTAAAAACTCACTTAAAATGTCTCTGTTTATGCCCATGCACCAATCCTGACTAGCAACCCTCCTTTTTACCTCCCCTTCCTCTCCCCTCCCCTAGCCACCCTGCCTCACACCATCTGATCATTGCATTCCTTCCTCTGCAGGCTCTGGCTCACCCTTTACCATCCCCTTCTGTCCTCATTCCATCTCTCAGACCTGTTATAACATGCTTAACTACCTGACTTCATCTCAACTCCAAATACATATCCAACTGATTTACACCTAGCGTCCCTTCACTACCACGTATGCTACTCACACAGTCTCCTTTTTTACTCCTCTATCGTCTGCTTACATCCCATTAGCCCCTCTAGCTTTGTTTCCCACCTTCGTGTGGAGCATCTGCTTTATATCTGTTTGAGTTAAGTGAAAAATGTACATATATATATATATATATATATATATATATATATATATATATATATATATGTATATATATATAATTTAGGTATATGAGTTTAGAGCAGTATCCATTTGAGCTAAGTACTATCTATATATACATCCTACCTTTATTCCTAGCCTCTAGCTAGATATTGGTATCTGTTCATTACTATGTTTCATATTGTATGTATAGCTAATGTTTGCTGCAGTATGTAGTATTTGCTATTGTATGTATATTCAATTGTTCTTCATGTACTGTACTGCTTATTTATTGTTCTGTGGAGCTTTTATCCCTGGGTCTCTAGTGAAAAAGGACTTGTGTCCAGTTGGAATTTCCTTGTTAAAAAAATGTAAATAAATAAATAAATAATAAAATAAAATAAATTGGTGTATGTATTCTTGGTGATACTTCTTATGCATAGGTGTCGAAGATCAAACAGGTTAAGGTATTTTATGGCACAGTAGGCCAGACACACATCACCATGAAGAAGTCTGAATGAGACAGAATATAGTGAAACTGCATGCATAGTATCAGCATAGCTTAGTGCATTTAAGCTAGTAATTTGGTTTGATTTTCTTCTGTAATGAGTTCAATGAATGCGGTATAGAGAGGGATTATGACTTCTTCACCTTTGGAAGATAAACCTTTGGAAAGTAAATGTGCTTCACAGAAATATTTTGTGGTTATGATTGAAACATGATGATCCTAATGTAATTCATATTGTAATTCATCATAGATGAATGTACCCAGATCCCCAATGACTTTGTCGATTATGAAGGGGAATACCTTTGATATGGTATGAAGTAGTGGGGAACTCCTGCTTGCCATATAAAGCTATACTACATCTTTTGGCATTAAATTTAAGCCCATTTTAAGCCCATCAGGCATTCATCAGCCTGAGCCTTTGTTGATGAATGTGGATATCTTTATGGCTATATAGGATAACAAATTTAGTGAGGCATAGATCAGCAATAGTTGCCTTACCAACAAAAAAGTAGATGCTGAAATGTAAAGGACCAAAGAAAGAACCTTGATAAACTCCAAAGGTGACATGTTTTTCTGCAGAATAAGTAACCCTGAACCTTGCTATCAGAGTCCTATCAGAAAGCCAGCTGGGGTATTCAGATGACAACATAAGGATTAATAATGTTTAGTTGTGCAAGCTTGTTGATAATATCTGTATGGAGAATTGTGTCAAAGGCCTTCGGTACGTTCATAGGTTCATAGGTGTGTACTAGGCTAATGGCACTGGAGCCTTTACAAGCCTAACCCATAGGATTACCCTGACATTGTGCCACCCGACCTTAGTTCCCAGTGATTCTGTTGAGAAAAGCTACTGGAGTGATCTCCGGGCTGAATTTTCTATTTCCCATTCACTCATCAAAATTTGTCTTGAAGAGGGCCAGTGAGGCGCTCCGCTTGACATGTATGGGAAGTCTATTCCATAGCATGGGCAGTCTGAGTTATGAACCTGTCCCTCCAGCTTGTTCTGTTGATTGTGGTAATGTGGTTGAGGTCTCTGGAGTGTGTAGTACAGAGGGACTGGGATTTCTTAAGATGTAGCATTTCTAACAGTGCTGAATCAGACATGGCTTTGTAAGTCAAGCAGAGATCGTCTCTAAGTAGGCAATATGAGACAGATAATAGTTGGGAGTTTTTTGAGTCTGTCCATACAGGACAAGTGTTTAAAGCCTAGGATCCTCTTTGTGAAGTACTTCTGCAGCCTCTCCAGTTGGTTCAGGTGTCTAGTGAGATACATGCCAAATGGGGCATTGTACTCGATGACTGGCCTAATAAGGGAAGAGTAGAGGGAGACAATGACCTTTTTCTTCCTGGATGTAAAACCCTTAGTAATGAAATGTGCCATATAGAAGGACTTTCTGGCTACAGTGGCAATGTGGTGGTCAAAAGAGAGGTTGCTGTCACCCTGTGTTCTCAGATCTGTTATGATGCCTTCTGCATTCACTTGACTACCATCGATGTGGTAATTCATGAGAACCAGGTTTTTCCCAAAGGGGATGATGATGCATTTTTGGCATTGAGCTTAAGGCCATGATTCTGACACCAGTCATTGGTCGCAGTGAGGTCTTTCTGTAGGATGTCAACATCACCTGGGGAGTTAATTATGACTCCCAACTTGAAATCATCTGTGAACTTTGTCAGCCAGAGTCCATTCATGATGGCCTGGACTTCAGAGAAGTAGATACCAAACAGGAGAGTACCCAGGACTGAATCCCGTGGGACTCCACTCATGACTGGTCGGCAGTCTGACTTGGAGTCAGCTATTTTGACACTGTGGGTTCTATCTGTGAGCCAGTTTGCAACCCACCTAGTGATATAGGGGATGCCTAGCTTAGTGATTTTTTTCTATGATTCCTGAATAGGGAATGGTATCAAAGGCCTTGGCCAGATCAAGGTAGGTTATATGAACCACCTTGCCTTCATCCACAGCTCTGGTGACTGACTCAAAGAAGTCAACCAGATTGAGCAGGCATGCTCTACCCTTCACAAAACCAAACTGTCTGGGATCCAGAGTTTGCAGATTCCCTATATCCTTGTTTATTAGGTCCATGATGATGCATTCCATAGCTTTTCATATCAGAATTGTCAGGCTAATGGGGAGATAGTTCCCAGGGTCTGTAGTCACTCTTCCATTGTGGAGAGAGATGACTGTAACAGTGTGACATTCGGTAGGGACAAAGTTCAGATAATAATTGTGGCTTGAGTAGTGCATATTTATAGCTTATGTGACCCTAATGAAGAACTGACTAGAGTTTGTAAGATGGAAATACCTTAAACAATGCCAGACTGTTTTGGATCAAGGAACAGGAGATTCCATATATGATTATTTCTGAGATCTCCCATGAAACATTCCACAACCTTACAAATAATGCTGGTGAAACTTAATGGTCTGTTCCTACCTGGATTTGTGGTATGGCCATCCTTGTGTAGAGGAATCACAATGACAGTTTGCAATGCACCACGTATGTAACCAGGGAAACAGATGTTAAGTAGGTTAAGAAGGGAGATGAGTCATTCTGTATTTGGTGTTTCCCAAAAAAATGTTACATTGTCCAGACTCAAAGAACTGTTTTTTTTTTTTTTCTTGTCTTTGATTGAGATTAAATGTGATTGACACAAGTTAGGTAAGGGAAGTTAGGTGGTTAATAGGGGGAATGAAGGATGGGTCAGTGAAATTCAGCTGAACTTTTCAACAAGGATGCTGACAACAGACTCAGGATCAGAGTAAATAGATCCATTGGATATTAGTTCAGAACTGAACTGAGGGTTACTTTTGAAGTCCATAATATCTTAAAGAAACTGTGGTTGGTTTTGGTGGAAGTATACATTTTAATTCAGAGGTAGCCTTACATTGTTTAATACAGCACTATATATCTTTTGCTAACAAATTTTAAACTCTGTTTATTGCAAGGAGAAAAAGATACAGTCTTTAAGGCTACCAAGTCTTTCCTTTTGTTGTAAAATTTAGTTTTATGTTGATTCTACCATAAGAGTTTACTCCTGAATTTTCAGTTCTGTTTGTGGCATATGGTAACTGAATTCTAAATGAGGGTGTTTAGATGGGAATAGAATGTCCTGGGCTACTCCATGTCACACCTCTGCTTGAAGATGGCGAAATGTGCCATGTGTGCTGAAGGTAAGTTGTAGCTCCTTGTTTTCTTGGTTAATGTTCTTTCCCACTTATTGCTAATTTTGTGGGCCATGGCAAGATATGTCCACCTATATGTTACAAATTTTGGGCATTGTGTGAGTGTATGGCTGACTGTGGATATCTGGTATAAGTATATGCTGCCTCCAGCCCCATCAGATACCCATTTCTCTGTTGTGCTTCAACACTTTTCCCCTTTTCTGTATGGACTGCAGCTACAGGCTTGCTGTCATGACATCACTTCCTGTGCCAGCCAGTCAAATACCTGTATTTTACTGATTACCTTTTCCCACCCTCAAAATACATTGTCATGTCTCACCCCAGGTACAGGGACTATTACTCCCTGTGTGGGCTATCCTGCCCTCTCTGCTTGTTGACAGTGGTGTGCTCCCCCTCCCACCTCCCACAGTCTAGCATAACCATGAAATTACATTGTGGTGCATTTCCACACCCATACACAGCAATAGGTCAGTGATCCTGTTGCTGCCATCCACCACTGATGCTCAGAACGGTACAGAGTTGTCTACTCTTGGTGTACCCAATTTACTTAGTTCAGAATCTACTCTCATAATGTAGTAAAGTCCTGATTCTATTATTGCTCGTATAAATATGGTCACATGGACTATTGTAAAATGGTGATGCCCACTTTACTGTAATAATTTAGAACTCCATAGCATGTTGGTTATCTTAATTTGGGAATTTCTTGTGGCTGCCTCTGAATGACTACCTCAGTACACTGCTTTGTCAGCAAAGGCTGTGCTATCATGCTCATCCCTGCCCATCTGAGGGCTGTGCATTATATGCTTTTGCATGGTGTCTGTGAAATTTGTAGCACCACAGATTTGTACTACATAACCATTTTGTAGCACTTCACTACTGGATCTATCTGTGAGACCAGTGCTGCTTCTGGCATGGTCAACAGCATGGCTTCACTCTGTTGTCCAAGGTAGACCAAGATTTTCTTGCTCTTGAGTCACAAAGCTAGTTATGAAAATAAAATTGCCAAAGCTTCCAAAGACAACCACAATGCATTCTGTAACTATGCCAAGAATCTAAATGGCAATGCTCAGATCTGCTCTGAGCTAAAACAGAATGGCATTAAATATACTGATCCCAAGGATATTGCCAATATCCTGGCAGATCAATTCAGTGCCAACTTCAATCCCCTCTCACCCCCTAAATGGCCCATCTCAATACCGGAAGATTGCCAAATTCTGGTAATAATGGCCACACAGGTAAAAATACACACTCTCCAAAGCTAAGAATACAGCATCCATGGGACCAGATGACATCCCGGGCTGTGTACTACATGAACTACAATATGAACTGGCACCTCACTTAAGTGTCATGTTTAATCATAGCCTCACCTCAGGTTTCGTGCCCACTGAGTGGCGCACAGCTACAGGTATCCCACTCCTCAAGTGGGGATCCACCTTGGATCTCGGAAACTACCATCCCATCAGTCTGACGAGCCTTATCTGCAAGGCCATGGAAGGTATTATCATGGAACTTATAAACAAAGACATTGGCAACCTTCAAACACTGGACCCCACCCATTTTGGGTTCGTGAAGGGCCGATCTTGTCTCCTGAACCTGATTGACTTCTTCGAATCAGTCTCCAGAGCCATGGACAAGGGTAAGGTGATCCACACAGCCTATCTAGACCTTGCCAAGGCCTTCCCGCACTCTGGAATCATAGATAAACTTACTAAGCTGGGCATTAATCCCTACATCACCCAATGGGTTGCTAACTGGCTTACTGATAGAATCCACGCTGTAAAAGTAGCCGACTACAAATCCAGCTCCAGACAAGGGACAAGTGGAGTACCTCAGGGTTCAGTCCTGGGACCGCCCTTGTTTGGCATCTACTTCTCTGAAGTACAGGCCAACACTAAGGGACTCTGGCTAACAAAGTTTGCAGATGACTGCAAACTGGGAGCCATTATTGAATCCCCAAATGATGTGAATACTCTACAAAAGGGCCTTACAGAAACAGATGCTTGGTGCCAGAGCCATGGGCTCAAGCTCAATGCCAAGGAATGTATAGTTATCCCCTTTGGGAAAAAACATGTACCTGTGAATTACCATATAGGTGGCAGTACACTAAACACTGAAAGCGTGATAAGAGACTTAGGGACACAGGTGGACAGTGGTCTCACCTTCGATAACCACATCGCCACAACAGTCAGGAAATCCTTCTATGTGGCACACCTCATCACTTAGGGCTTTTCATCCAGCAAAAAGGAGGTCATTGTCCCATTGTACTCATCCCTTATTAGACCCATTATAGAATACAACACCCTGTTTTGTATGTACCTCTCAAGACATCTTCAACAACTGGAAAGGCCACAGAAATACCTCACTAAAAGAATCACAGGCCTAAAGCAGATGCCCTATGCTGACTGCCTTAAAAAACTCCAGCTATACTCTGTCGCATATCGTCTACTCAGAGGTGATCTCTGCTTAACATACAAGGCCATGTCAAACCCAGAGCTGTTGGACATGCTACACTTAAAGAAATCCCAATCCCTCAGAGCCACACGATCCAGGGATCTAAACCTTGTCATCACAATAAACAAAACATGCTGGAGGGATAGGTTCCTGACCCAGAGACTCCCCAGACTCTGGGATAGATTGCCCATACATGTCAAGCAGAGTGCCTCTTTGGCCCTCTTCAAAAGGAACCTTGATGATTGGGTGGGAGAAAGGAAATTCACTCCTGGGATTACATCAGTCGCCCTGCTAGACAGGGGTCCAGGGAAGTAAATAATGTGGGAAGAAATAGCCAGGGAATTGTTATGGCTAGGCTTGTATAGGCCCTAGGGCTGATAGCCTGGGACCAACCTATGAACCTATGAACATGGATTTCCAGAAGTGCCTGCTGAGCCAATATGAGGGCTATTTGTACAAAGCAGATGCCTGACAAGAGCTTGTCTGGAAGATGAGAGGTGCCACTGGAACCATCTGTTGCAAGAAGTACCATTGGAACTGCCTGTTATGAGAGGTGCCACTGGAATTGACTGTTACAAGAAGTACCACTGGAACCACTTGTTATGAGAGGAGTCCCTGAAACTGTGTGTTACACTAAGCAGTACAGACCTGGCTGTTGTGACACCTTCTTAGTCAATTAAATGCAGAGGTTGAAGACAGTCGGGCAGACTTTTACTGTAAGCCTCTTTTTTCCTTGTCTTTTCTAGGTCCAACACAACACTATGTTTTTCCTACTTTGTCTTAGTTACTTACTTGGATAACGTTTGTCAGCCAGGATAGTGAGCTGTTCAAAGGACCCTTTTCATCTATAATATGGGCCATGAAGGCAAAGGTAACAATAAACAGTAGATACTGCAACATCAAATAACAAGAATATTTACAACAGAAATGAAATACAATACATACAATCCACAAATGAAGGTATTATAACAAATACATCCTAGTTGCTCTATGTTTTACGTGTTAATAGTTCTACTTGTATTTGTTATAATACAATATATACAATCCACAAATAAAGAAAATATTATAACAAATACAAGTAGAACTATTAACACGTAAAACATGGAGCAACTAAGGTGTAGCAAACATAGCAAATAATACTAGCAAATCAAATTCAAAAACAAAAATCCATATTCTGTAAAAAGAGGTGGAGTTTAGTCTTTTGGGCTGCAAAAGAGTAAATTAGACATTAGACAGTATGGCTAGCACATGGCTCTCAGCTAGTGTTCCTAAAATAGTTAATTTTTTTTTTATGAACTGGTGACATTACAGACTGAATGATTGAAGCTGAACAATTCTAATCTGATCTGAGATGACATTCCAGCTAATAGGCACAATTTTGGAGAATGCCTTTTCGCATGTGGAAAGAGTAAATTGTGGCCTTACTATTGGAATATTCTGTGTTCCTAAAAGAGTAACTTTACTTTCTGATGCTGGGGCATCATATGTTATGAAGAGTTTTGGATGTGTACATTGACGAGAACAGTGAGCTGACACAGGGAGATGGTTCTTTCTTGTCATCGTAGTACTGTAATACTGTTTCTTCTTTGCCTGATTTATAAATCGGAACATTTTATTTTCAGCAGACTGAAGTAATGACTTATTTTGGGCTGAGCTGAGAGCAACTACTGAGAGTCCATATTTAAGTTTGGGCAGTAGGACAGTTTTTTGCAACAGTAAATCTGAGAAGGTAGTTTTAATTGATTTAAAACTTTATTAATGTGAGACTCGGTGTGTATAGCAAGTGATTGATTTGGATCCAGTATCAACACAACAGTGCGAAACCATGTGACTACAGGGGATCCCACTATCCTACTATCAGAAGAGCCACTGTCTCCTCCTGCTTAGCGGCTACAGAGACCATGCATGAGTCCTACAGGTCAACTTCAGCAGGGTGGCCTCTAACTCTATGCAGGTTTTTTCCTAATAGGTCTTTGGCAATCATACTATGCCTATTCCTAATAACATTACAACAGTTTTTGTTGTAATGCCTCGTGGTGTGTAGAGTAACACAAACCTGGTAAACGTTGTTGCATACTAATTACAGCACAATTGGCTGAATTGTATGCTAATCAACCAATCCAATATGGAGGAGCTATTCAGCAAGCTATAAAGCAATTGTCTACACTCAGTGCAGGTTTTGACCCTGAATTCCAAAACCTACTGGAATACATCCAAGGAAACTACACTACACAGGAAGAATATTAGGCGCTACTGCTGCTGTTCTGCATGTATGTGTGTGTGTGTGTGTGTGTGTGTGTGTGTGTGTGTGTGTGTGTGTGTGTGTGTGTGTGTAAAACAGTCTAAACTCTATGTTGCTGCTGCAGCTGCTAATAGATTCCAGGCAAGAAGGAGTGGGGTGTTTAGACCCCATTTAACTTTTCATGGTCTGCATGAGGTGGAAACAGTAGAGCACTACAGTGTGGATAGAGACACACTACAGAAACTCTGCAACCTCTGTCTTCAACTGAGAGCAAGGGAAAACTGAGGGAAGCTCAGTGGAGACCAAGGTATGTGTAGCACTTAGAATTTTAGCTACAGGAATCTTACGTAGACCAATAGGGGACATGCTGGGGGTGTCACAGGCATCAGCATCCAGGATCCTACATCAATTCCTGAATGCTATGTTAAAGCATGCCAGTGACTACATATATTTTCTCCATAACCCTGAAGACAGAGCTACAACTATGCAGGTCTTCTACCCCACAGCACACTTTCATGAAGTGTTGGGTGCCACAGAGTGCATGCACATTGAGATCAAAGCACCACCTGGGGAACAGGGAAAAGTACATAAACAGAAAAGGCTTCCACTCCATTACTGCCAGGTAATGTGTAATTCTAAGGGGATCATCCTGAATGTGTGTTCTGGCAACCCTGGCGGTTACCACAACTCCTATATCTGGCACAATTCTAAGCACTACCAGAGGTTTTCCAGGGGAAATATCCTACAAGGCCATTTACTGAGTGATGCAGGGAGTGCTCTTAGACCATGGCTGATGACAGCCATTAGAAATGCATACACATCCATGGAGGATTATTTTAATGAGGCACATGCTCAAACAAGAAATATCATAGAGCATGTGTTTGGGCTGCCAAAGTCATGGTTCCAGTGTCTAGATACATGGGGGGAAGGTGCCCTGCAGTGTGATGCCGGTACTTATGCTGAAATTTTCACTGTCTATGCTATCCTACACAATATTATCCTGAGAAAACAGCTGCAACAAGAACACCAAGGGGAAGAAGCACACATTCCACCAGTAATGGCAAGGTCACCACAGCCACATGCAGGTAAGGACCTAGAGGGGGAACCACCAGCCTCTGTGGCTGCAGGTAGATGTACATGTGCACAATATGCCCTTACCCTGGTCAAGAGGCAATGGATAGCACACATGCAGACCACCTAAGGGGTACAGGTTTCATCCTCTGCACATACATGCAGTAAAATTGATACCGGGCAATGCTTACAACCTTTACTTACCCATGTAATGGCTGTGTACTGCTAGAATCACACAGAGTCGGCCCTGAATTAAAATAGTTGTAACTACAGGACTATCAAGGTTAAGTGTTGAACCTGGAACAGAAAAATAAATGTGGAAGAACACAAATGAATGGCAGATACTTGCACACTGTTACCTGCAAATGTACCTAAGTAGAAGGTGTGTGAGTTGTCTAGCAATGACATCAGTATGTGACAGCAATGATTTATGTCAATACATGTCTGCTGTTTATCAGTTAATAGGCCACATACATCAAAACTACACAAAATACAAAAAAAAAAAAAAAAAAACATTTGCAAGTCTCTAATTATCCCTACATTCTCACAACTGAAGCAATAAGTCGCACTGATGATTTAGTGATTTCAAGGTACTATTTACAACAGTATAAAAGGCTGTAAGAAAGTAGCACAATGTTCAAAACAACATCACCAACACATATATACTATGCACTCAGTCGGCTATGCATCTTGTGCATCAGAAAAAATACATATATATCCATGAATCCAAAAGCTAGAAACAAGGTGATGGCACAGTTATCATCATTTGCGAAGGGTGGGGTTTGGGGGGACAGGAGGCCAAAGATGACACAAAAGTAGTGAATGGGTGTGAGTGAGAAACACAGACAGGCAGAAATGTCGCTAATTAATAAAATGACCAATGAGACAGAATGACCTGCAAACCTCATGAAGGCCTCATGTGCCTGTTATGTGTGTGTGTCTGTATGGGCACTCAATGTGAAATGTGTGTATGAGTGTCTGCATGAACAGAGCCAAGTTTTGTGCTAGTTCTATGTCTTGGCATGTCAGACACGTGTAATCTGTGCATGGAAAAGGTATCAGTTCATCTTTGTTACCCCCGGTTGTGAGAACTGCTTTTTCCAGGAGTTACACTGGCACATCCATGCCCTAGGTCAGATGTGCTGGTGCTACCTGAACATGAGCGATGTCTGCTTGATGAGCTCTCCTCACAAGTATGCCCAGGTCCATGACCCCATGGCCTAACATCTCTGGATGTGGATACCTAAACCACTGATGAAGCTATGGAAGTACTGCTACTAAGGGAGCGTTATTATGCACAGCCATACTGGTTAACAGCAGATGATGATGCTGGCCTATGGACACATGGATGCTGTTCCCCTCCCAGAAGATGTCCCATCACAGTCACTGCCCATTCAATCATGTCATTTAATTGATCCACTGAATTGGCTACTCAGTGAAGGCAGTCATACAAGTCAGCCAGTGCCACATCTAGAGCCCTAAGCATGCCCTTGGAGGCCCTACTGGAATGTGCCTGTGCCTCCACGACAGCCCTAAATATACTTTGAGTGGCACTTAATGACACACCAGAATCAGGTGGAGGGTGGACAACAAACCTCATCCGAGAAACACTACCAACCCTTCTTATAGGTTCATAGGTTCATAGGTTAGTACTAAGCTAACTGCCCTTGCGAGCCATTGTAAGCCTAGCCAATTATCCCTTGTGAGACTCAAACCCTGCACCTTGTGTTTGTAAGGCAAACACCTTAACCATTAGGCCACCCTCTCATCCCTTAGGCCAATAAAACTAAATGCCACTAGCTATGAATATGCATATTTCAGCCTTGCCATGACCTCATCAGCACAGCATAAGCAGAGTGCTTGACTAAGCATAAGAAACACACGGTTTTTATACCCAACTGATATCCATTATCATTAGGGTGACGGAAAAATATCCCAACTAACAAATTAAAACAAAGAGTTAGAAGGTCACACTTAAAAATCAATCAGAAAAAAATAAATGAAAATGCCAGCCAAGCTAGAATGTCCAGCAAGTGACCTTCTAAATGTCTGGGTGGTGCCTTGACCACACTTGGGCTACAAACAGAGACAACAAGCACTGAAGCAATAGTAACCACACTACCATGATCAAGTGTGTTACTCTTAACCTATCCAATATCTGAGTGCTCATTGCAATGGGTATGCATAAGCATACTGATTGTGTCTGCAGGAAATACAAGGAATGTGTGAGTCACAACCTTAGTGTCAGATTCAACCTCTGCACCCCCTGACTGTGCACCCATTTGACCACCACCATCATCATCAGAGCCTACCGATACTCCAACATCAGGTGGGAGTAGTTCTACACTTCCACTTTCAAGATCACTGTGATAATAAGCAACAAACAAAAGAACCAAATTACTAGTGCAGCAAATATTAAAACAATTTATATGATAACAAACAGTGGTCACATAATTGCTGATGGTACAGTAAATACAGACACTCATTACACATGCCTCTCACGTACAGATCATTTATATGTCTAAAGAATGATCAAAAGTAAGCAAATAAACATTTGCTTAGCATGTGCAGATGTCTCCACATTTTGTAGGGAGGATGGTCTCAGAAGAAATGAAGCAAGGAAAGGACAGCAATTAACCATCACAATAGGAACAACACAGGGGGACAATGAATAGACAATCACCAATATGTCCTTTAAGAAATAGCTGAAACTGAAATTTGTCTGACACATCCACTCACACCCATGTGTATTGAACGAGTGTATCATAACTCTATTAACTTATCGATGGGTAGACAAAATATACATTTCCCAGGAAGTATTAGTCAAATTATATATTTCAGTATACAAGTAAATATAAAACTAACCATGTGTAAGTTTACCTGGAAGCTTATCCTGGGACACAATTGTCCTCCCAGTCACAGCAGCACCAACATCAAGCACATAGTATGCAGTTTCCACTGAGCTGCCTGGATCTCTGGACAGCTGACAAGAACTCTTCATTTGGTGTCGGGGGGGGGCTGTGTAGCAGGACCACAGCTCCCCCACAGCCAGCTGTTCTTGGGCAACTACATCTGCTGTCCTCTGGGCTGATAAAATCATATTGGTGGCCTGATGATGCACCTAATCATAATTGCTGTTGTGAGCTCCTACTGCACTGACATTGTTCAGCTAACTGGTTCCAAATCTACATTCTGTCATCCATATCCCCACATCCTGTCTCAAGCAGAAAGACTCCATGGCACCTGAAAGCCACTAGTATCACTTAATTTTCAGAATCACTGAAAGGGGGGGGGGGGGTTACATAGATTTCTGCTTCCACTTCAGTCTCTTTTGCTACATCGGAAGAAGCGGAGTTGAAAGCAGGGGCTGATAGTGATGTTGAACATTTTCCAGAATTAACTAACGCACACAATCCAGACGACCTACAGAGATGTTTTTGGAGTAATACCTCCACAAAATTTGATCAAAATAACATAAAACAGGGCCACAATGATGGGGCAAACAGAAGAATTATGAAAGAAAAGGATAATATAATAAAAGAAAATGTTGGAACTAACAGGTGTAACACTGTTAATGATTTGCAAATAGTTAATTTGTCGATTTTGATATTTCTGAAGTCATTATGTCTGTGTTACATTTAGGACTTAAATTTATACCATCTGCTCTGCCTAGACTACATACACTTAAAAGTGAAATATTTTAATTTAGTAGAAAGCTGCATTTAATGTTCTATTTTAAACAGGATAATGATTGTAAGAACATAGTAAGGGGGCAAATGATCAGAGCCTCTAGAATGATTAGTAAAGAAGAGGAGTTTTTGAAAGAAATGAACAACTGAACAACATGTTTAAGCAAAGGGGATACCCGAGTGAGTTAATTGAAGAAGCTAAACAATGGGTTACTACACACAGGAACTCTAGATATGCCCCACTGTTGAGTGGAAGTACACACTATAACAATATTCTCACAAACAATGTGAATGATTCCAATACTCAGGAATCAAGAGATCAGAAGTTAAACACTAATACCCCATACTTAACCTTAACATACCATAACAATATAGATTGGTTGAGAAAAAGTATTAACAGTGTATGGGAAATGTTTAAATCCATGTCAACTAGGGTGGATGTTTTCAAGAACAAGCTTACTTACAGTTATAGGAGAAACAACAACCTAAAAAATATATTAGAGAAGGGAAAGGAAGGACCAGATGTGGATAGGTTCACCATGATTGGTAACAAGAGAGGGACCTTTAGATGTAATAGATGCCCTTAATGTCCTTTTATAGCTGGAGAAAAGCCCATTTATTTTCCCAGTCTATGTATTACACTTAAAGCTAGAAGATACAGTAGCTGCTATACCAAAGGCATGGTTTACTTAGCATACTGCACATTCTGTTGGTGCTTCTACGTAGGAAAAACAGAAAGACACCTACGTAGAAGAATATATGAACACATGAGAGATATTAATCGTAAAAATGTAAACAATGCACTTTATAGGCATACCATTACATGCACTAATGCTAATTTTAAATTTTGGGCCTTGGAAATAATAGAGTGTCCTGAGAGAGGTGGTGACTGGGCAACAAAAATATTATACAGGGAAATGATATGGCAACTTAGATTAGATGCCTGCAACAGTAAAGGGATGAATGATTGCATTTCTATTACCCCAGCATTAAAATTATTGGCATCTGATCCGAAGAAACATACTTAAAATGTATGGTTTAAGGAAGAGTTGATGTTGTTCTCTTTATAATAACTGGTTATTTGGTGTGGTTCAATATTTTAGTTTTTATTGTATTATTGTATTACTGTACTATATTTTGTTGGTTTTACACAAAAGAAGAAAAATATTTCATCATTTCATCATTTTTTATTAATAACTTCATTACATAATATATGTACATGTACACATACATCTATATATATATACTTTTTTAAAAAAACTTTTTTAATAATTTTTAATAAATTTGTATTATTTTAAGAGTTAAATTAATTAAAATAATTAAAATATTTCATATTTATTCATTATTATTATTATTATTTACATTACTATGATTAATATTTATATATTCGTGCAGACGTATTTATATATATAACATGTATATACATTTACATTTTTGTATGTATTTTAGTATTTTAATATTCACTCAGTTTTGTTTAACTGAGTTATGGTATTATACAAATGATATAAAATATAAAGAATACATGTATATATTTTTACACTGGTATGGCACGCATATGAATGTTTTTTAGAGTTATAATAAGAATTCAGCTTTGATTTATGGCTTCTGTTTTTTAGCCTGTAATGGGTTTACTACATATAAGGTGAGCCATCACTTTAAAATGAATTATTTTACTTAATTGAATTTTAATTGAATTTCAATTGAATAATTACTAATTATGTTAATAGAGTAGTATATAAACTGAAAGATTCTTTGATTAAAGTGATTCTGAAGAGGTCTCCAGGTGGGAGACGAAAGCGCTCAATCCTTTGTATCCTGTATGTTGGAATAAAACTTTTTCGTGTTACACAGCCGTGGAGTTGGGAGTTTGGTTTTCACACTGTTGGATTTCCTGTGGTTACTTGCTGGACTTTGATGGTTTGTTTGCTGCTTTAAAGGTTCTTTAGTTTCTTGGTTCTTCAGCGAGTGAACGAAGGTATCCTATTGTGTGCTTCAACCATCCCTTGTGTTGGCGGTTATTTGTGGTTTCTACAGTGACTTGTATTTCACCTACATAAGGTTTGCTACAGAAATAATTGGTACTGTATACAGATAGCGACTACCATAAGAAAAGGCTTGGTGAACTGTTAACTACGTATTTGTGGTGTCTTGTGTGGTGGTTTTCACTACTACAGGTTATTACAACAGCTGCTAGTGTTTAGCAGCCTTTTACGAAGCTAGATTGTCTGCACTAGACTTACGTAGTTATACTTCCTTATTGGAGGGGTTTGCTGCCACTCTACGTACTTTTTTAAAGCACCACTTATCACTTCCTATCAACGAAAGGTACGGAGCTTCAGTTTACTGCATTGTATGGATTTTCAAAAGTGGTTTTGGCTTTATTTATACCAATATTGGATACATATAACAACGCTGAACTTTCGAAGACATTTTTTCTATACTACGCAGGTACTTTCATGTTATCCACTACTATTTTCATATTTGGAACTGGTTACAGCTTTGGAGGGTGTCGTATGTTAAACGCCTCTTAACTACAAACTGTTACTGTTCAACGCTTTGTGGATGCGTTTTAAATAGATGATTTAGTAGCGCTTTTTAGACTCTAAATTCAAGCGCTTACCATTTACTGCTTTTGGAAGTGTTCTTAATGTATAACAGTGACTATTAGCTCATATTTTGAGATAAAAATACACACTTTCATACAGCTTTGTATTTTGCATAAACTTTGGACATTTCCAACCATTGTGAACAGTGGTTGATATTGTAACATCATTTAAAACCTTCTGGTCTTTTGGTCGCTAATTCACATTTGTTCATTCAGGACTTGGTTATATATAATTACTTAATTACTTTTTAGAAGTGTTCTCTGTGATGTTTTGAATTAATACTACCTAGTATTCACAACAGTGACTATGGGTTTACTGTGTGTGACTTTTTGGTGTTAATATATTTACTAGTGTTAATATATTTATTAGTGATATTTTAACTGATCTACCTCCTTCTTGTACACAATATATAGTGTGCGCACATTGTTTGGCATAATTTTACTTTGATTAGAACTATTTACACTTGAACTGGTTGTGTAGGGTTAAGTGACTACACACTAGGATTGCTCACTATATTTGTTTAAAGAAGATTATATTAGCAATGTCTGGGGACCAATCTTTACTCAGTGAATTAATTAAAATTATTCAGAGTTATTCACAGAACACTGCACAGGAAGAGGCAGGTAATATAATACCATGTGCACAAAGTAGCCCCAATAATAATAATAATATTAATGGAGATATAGCACATGATAGAGAGAATCATGGTTCCCAGGGAGAACCACATACTTTACAGGAAGCTAGAACTAGTTCTTCTCACAATCTTGGAAGGCATAATAATATTCATCAGGAGGAAGATCGTTATACCAGATATCATAATATGGATTTTAATGGTTGGTTAAATAAATCCTTTTCCTATAATACAAGAGAACAGGAACAGAATAGTAAAAGAAAAAATACCAACAACAACACTACATATAAAGATAAATGTAAATATTTCAAAACACTATTAACCAAGTTTAAAAAATTATCAGTGGAGAACTGGTATTTTAGTAGATGTCTTCAGGAACATATTGTACCCAAAGGACTTAGAATTACAAAATTTCCTAACAATATAGATTTTGAAATTGAAGATGGAATATTTAAGGAACTGTGTGCTACTTTTGATGAATGTGGGCTATCAGTTATTAAGATACTTATGAAACATAATGAGAATAGAATGGAAAAGGATAAAGTCATTATTGATAGATTATATAAGGAAATATCTGAAGACTTATTATTTTCCATAGATGAGTATAAACGAATATACTACAGAACTATTCAAGATGTTGACACTAGTACTACACATAATTATAACAGGAAAATTTCAAGATTAAGAAGGGATTTAAAAGATTATGAATCTAACAATGCATATAACATACACAACGATAGTAGGTTCCATAATAGATTGTATCAGACTTGGGGTGTAAAACAACCTAACAAATCATATTTTACTAACCACAACAGGGAGGGAGCACACACAGAGATTAATGATGAGTATCAAAACATCAATGAGTATGAAAATAACAATGAATATCAGAATCAACATCTTGCAGATGAAGTGAATGACCCGAGTGCTAATTATCATGATGAATACTATACTAACAATTTCCCTCTAGGGGACTTTGGCCCGAGGAGGTCACAGAGGTTAAAAAACAGAACTCAGCAACAACCCTCATATGCCCAAGCAGCAGGGGATCATCGACAGTACAGAAGTTAGATATTAGTACCAGAGAGAATGAAAGGAATGATGAAACTTCTCTATTAAGTTCTCAGGATGAGAATGAAGTTATAAACAGTACTACGAATTCCATCATTTGTTCTTACAATGATTTCAATATTTTTAATTACACTGGAATGGAGATTACTGATACTTTTTTCAAACTTTTTACTAAGGGATTTACATTTGTACCACACCAGATACCTAGTATTAGTAATATACTATTGGATATAAAACTTTTTACCAGAAGGTTGAATTTATCTGTGATTTTTGAAAACAAAAGACGCGTTAATGAGTCTAGAAACATAAAAAGATGTAGTGTATACAATCCACCTCTTCAACATGACATCCAGAGCTTTGAAAAGGTTATTTGTAGTGTTGTCAGAAACAATTATCCCCGTAATTTAAGTACTTGTTGGGGAAATTTGACAGATGAAGAAAACAAGCTCCTCCATTTATTAAAAGATAATAAGAAAATTAGAATTATGAAACCCGATAAGGGTGGAGGCATGATCATTATGGATCAATGGGACTATACGAGAAGAATGTTAAATATATTGAATAATAATAAGAGCTATATCACAGTATCAAGGAATGAAATAAATATTTCATATTCTAACATTGATTTTATATTAGAGGACAATTTACTTCAAGGTCTATATGATAAAGATCTATTTAAATTCTTTATGGTTGGTAAGCCCATGATTCCAGCAATTTTTGGCATCCTTAAAACCCATAAGAGTGTAACTGACCCACCTATGAGACCGATAGTGTCAGCACAGGGATCAAAAACACAGCCATTAGCTATTTATATTGATGTTAAATTAAAAGGTTACCACCATAAACATCATCATTTACTAATCGACCCATGGGACTTACTAAAGAAAATCAACAATGTGGAATACAATGATGGAATTATCTTTATAACTATAGACGTCAAAGATCTGTTTACTGTAATACCACATGACGTAGGTTTAACTTGGTTTGAAGACGTGGTCTTAGATATGGATATCCTTAAACCTGATGAGTTCCGTATTATATTAGAAAATATGGAATTGGTACTGAAAAATAATTATATTTACTTCCAAGGAGAATATTACCACCAAACCGAAGGAGTGGCAATGGGGGCAGCATGTGCCCCCACCTACGCTAATATTGTCATGCTCTATTGGGAAAAGAATCATTTATTTATTTTATTTTACATTTGTTGACCGGGCTAGTCTAGCTGGATCAAAGTCCATTTTCAGTTGAGGCCCGGGGAGAAAAGCTCCACAGATAAAAGCAAGGTAATTGAAAAACAAGTACAATACACTTATGAGACAGGCAATGAGCAAAATACAATGATATAAGTCCAGGTATGGTTGTACAAATCTAAGAAAAAACAAATAATACCAACTATGCGTTGAATACTTTCATACTACTTACTGAAGTTCAAATGTAATGAATACTTATAAAAACATTAATTGTAAAAAAAATAATTTTTTTTTTTTTTTTTTTTTTTTTTTTTTTTTTTAAATTCATGTTTGAGAATGGTAGTAACAATGTAATCATTAAGTCATTATGTGATCAGAGAGAAACATTACAGAGTTGATTAAAGAAATATGAAAGTAGAAAGATGAGAGCAGGTTAGTCTGGATTGGTGCAAGAGCATAGCCAGAAATTGTTTAGATGTAAAATAAGTTGTTTTTTAAAGAGAGGAAGAGTGGGTAGAGAGGAGATGTGTGTGGGGAGGTTATTCCATATTTTACCAACTGAGTTTGAGAAAAGGCAGTTTCCTGCAGAATTTGTAATTCTAATAGTGTTGACTTGTAGCTTTTCGGAGGAGCGTAGTTGTTTCAGGTTGCTGTAAGGAGTCAAGAGGTTGCTAAGGGCTGGTGTTTTTGATGGTTGATAAAGAATTTTATGTGCTATTAGAAGTTGTTGATAGATAAGCTTGTTAGGAAGTTCCAACCAGTGTAATACTTTTAGGTTTAGACAGTGGTGGGTTCTATACTTAGATGCTGTGGCAAATCGAGCTATATTGTGGTAAGATGTAGTTAGTTTCCTAAGGTTACCTTTAGAGAGATTAGTGTAAATAGGGGAAGCATACAGCAGGGTAGAGATAAGATGAGATTGTGCTAAGCTGGTCCGTGCTTTGGGTGTAAGGAAGGGTTTGATTCTATACAGTGAGCCAATCTTTTTATTCACTGCTTTTATTGTGTTATTGATGTGATAATCAAAGTTAAGATTATTATCAATAGTAACACCTAGCAGTTTTGTAGTAGAGTCAGGGGAAATGTGGGAATTAGCACTTGCAGTAATAGTGAAGTTTAGTTGAGTAGATTTGTGGGTAGGTGAGAACAGTAATAGCTTAGTTTTTTTGGGGTTCAGGAGAAGACATGTTTTTGAGAACCATTGTTCAACGGTTGAAAAGGTTGACTGGGTCAGAGACTGGAGTTCTATTTGAGAGGAAGCTGTACAAATTATAGTAGAATCGTCTGCATATTGTATGCAGGTAGTGTTTTGGATAGATGATTGGAGATCATTAATAAAGACAGAGAATAAAAGTGGGCCTAGTATAGATCCTTGGGGTACTCCTAGAGAGATGGGTAGTAGAGCGGATAGAGAATTTTTCCAGAGTACTGCTTGTTGCCGGTTTTCAAGATAGGATGAAAACCAGGTTATTGAAGAGTAATCCAGGGCAAGGGATTTAAGTATGTGTAGAAGAAGTGTATGGTTTACCATATTGAAGGCTTTTGATAGGTCTAGGAAAAGTGAAGAGGTTAGTTTGTTGTTGTTACGGTTGCAGTTGATAGTGTTGGTAAAAGAAAGTAGAGCTGTGGTAGTACTGTGTGAGGGTCTGAATCCATGTTGAGTGTTAGCTAGTAGGTTGTTATGGAGGAGATGGTTGAGTAGTTGTTTGTGTATACATTTTTCCATGATTTTGGCTAGAGGGGATAATAGTGCAATGGGGTGAAAGTTAGAAAGGTCAGTAGATTTACCACCTTTGTGTAAGGGTATGATGTATGATATTTTCCAAATTGCTGGGAAAGTACTTTCTTTTATGGATCTGTTTATTAGGATAGAGACAGGGTAGGCTATAGATTTAGCTGCTATTTGCAGGAATTCAGCAGGAAGCTTATCTGCTGAGGGGGTAGTGGGTTTCAGTTTTTGTAAAAGTGATTGTATATAGGAGGTGGATATGGGTTGAAGTTGAAGGGGAGGGAGAGAGTCGTCGATCCTACTTAAGAGCAGCTGAGAAGTGTCAGGAGATAGGTGGTCAGCTAGACTCTGTATGGAAGTGGTAAAGAAAGTATTGAAGTTGTTGGCTATTAAAGAGGGATCATCAGGGTCAGAGTCCTGTGGGTTGGGTGTAACTGTTTTGCCTGGGGTAAGTAGATTGTTAATAGTAGACCAGAACTTTTTTGGTTCTTTTGTAGTGGATTGCTGAAGTTTACAGTAATAATTCTTTTTATCTGAAAGGATGGCGCTTTTGGTACTGTTTCTAAGCTGTCTAAAGGTTTGATGATCTGTTGGGTTTCTAGAGGAACGCCATTTGCTCCAAGATTTATTTCTGAGTTTTATTTTATGTTTAGTATTAGAGGTTAGCCAGGGTGCTGTTTTGGTTTTTATTCTAATGGTGTGACTTGGGGCATGTTGGTTTAGGATTGCAAGGAATGCTGAGTTGAAGTGCTCAACAGCCTTGTCGAGTGTGAGGTGTTTTAGAGGGGTCCAGTTGTATTGTGAGAGTTCTGTTTGAAATAGCTCGGGATTAAATTGTTTTTTGGAGTGTAGTGTTTTGTGAGAGGAAGGTAAGTTTAAGTTAGTTTTAGCTCTAATGGTGTAGGTGAGGGAATGATCACTTAGGTCATCTGGAAGGATGCCAGTTTGGTAGGTTTGCAGGGGGGAGTTAGTAAGGATCCAGTCTAGGGTAGTTTCTTTGTTGCTTTTTTTATTGATTCTAGTGGGACTATTAATGAGTTGTTTGAAACCATGAATGTTTATATGGGAAGTAGGGTTAGTATTGTTACATGGTTTCCAATCAATGTTAAAGTCCCCAAGGAATAGTGTTTCTTGAGGGAGTTTATCAGAGAGTTGTTCTAGAATTTGTTCTAAGGTGGGGATATTATTTCCTGGGGGGAGATAAGCACAGATGATGTTTATTGCTTAAGAAGTGTTGATTTGTATTTTGGAGCAGATTATTTCGGCATTGTTGTCTTGGGTGAGGGTAAGGTCAAGAAGAGTAAGGTTTAGGTTTGTTTTATATATGATTGCTACTCCCCCACCCTTCCTGGTGGTGCGATCAAGTCTAACAATGTTATAGCCTGGTGGGGTAATTTCTATGTCTTTGATTGAAGGCTTTAGCCAAGTTTCTGATAAGCATAAAATATCAAATTTGTGTGTCTCTAGTAGGGCATGGAGCTGACTAGTTTTATTACAGATGCTACGTATATTTAGATGGGCCACGGATAGTAGGTTAGAGGGTTTAGAGGGTAAAGTAGAGAATGGTTTGGTGTGGTTTCTATGTGTTATGGTTTTATTATCTTGTGGGCCTGGGTTGGGGTGTATGTCACCATCTTGTAGTAGATGGAGTAGTGTAAAATTTCTTTCTAGTCTGAGTATTTGGAAAGCATCAAGTATTTTCTTGCTTTTAGATTTTAGTAGTTTGCAGTGTAGTAGTCTGTGGTATTTGGCAAGAAGGTAGATGGATTGTGAGGAGGTATGTAAGAAGGATGGGGATGGAGATGTTTCTGGTGTGCATGTCTGTTGTGATGGAAGTGAGAGAGAAACAGTTAGAGAGTATTCATATGAGGTTAGGTAGTAAGTAGCAATAAGAGAAGAAAATAGTAAAAAGGAGATAGGTATATTCAGTTTTGACTGGAGGAAACTTATAGTCATGGTAATGTAGTTGGAGGTTAGTTGAGAAGATGGATGTAGTGAAATGGTGTGTTGTAAGGTTAGAGTATTTGGGAGGGAAGGACAAATGATAAGGACTGTGATATATTACGTGTGTTAGTAAGAGAGGGGTGGGGCTAGTTATTGTAAGTAAGTGGGTGTATACAGTTACAGGAGTACTGCCCAGTTTGGGTAGCTTTGGATATGATTGGGGAGAGGAGTAAAGGGGCGTGACTATAGGTAAGATAAATGTAGGACCCCTTGGGGTGGGTGGGAATTGGGGGTAGGGAGAGGAGCGGAGTGAGCCCGCAGGGCGAACGGAGCGGGAAGAGCCAAAGAAGAGAGGTTGAGGGGAAACAATCAGTGGAGTGCTTATAGAGAAGGTAAGTAATCCAAGGGGATGGAAGAATGCGTGGTGTATAAGGACTAAGTGAGGTAGGCTGAAAATAAGAGAGACAGAAGCTGAGAGGAGAATGTACAGAGGTTAACAGATAGTAGGACACATAAGAAATTATTAGGGAGAAAGAGGTTTGCAGGGATAAGCAATACTAGGAGTATTGAGCCACCTAGTGGCCTCAGCAGGTATTTGCTACGAGGACTCCTTACAAGGCTTGTGGCTAGGAAGTGGGGCAGGTAGGTAGAGATACTAATGGGTGTTGGTGGGTCAAGTGGATGGGAAAAGCTAGGGTAGGCTGCTAGCTGATCTTGCTTTAAGAATAACAATTTTGCAGGATGTGAGAAACTTACAATAGTGTTATGAAAACCTGGAAGAGTTATAGGACGTACTTTCTTGTGTCCTTTCAGGAGGAGGCTATCCAAAATTGTAAGCTTAGGTCCCTAGGTAGGGAAGGCGACAGGAGTCTTAGGTAGGGTACACTTTCCCAGACCTTCTGGAGGTCAGAAAGTAATAGAGCTGGGAAAAGAATGGAGAAGGAAAGGATTAAGATGTGAAGCAACAAAACATGTGAGAAAGCAGTTGAAAATACAGCAAATAACAATTATCTTATAAAACATTTAAACATATACCATTGTTTTTAGGGCAGTGATGCAGGGTAAAAGCAAACAAATATAACTTCATGCATTGGAATCAGTAGATGCAAATACATAAGCTAAAGTGATTAGATGCAGCTAAACACTATATGATATACAGTGGTAAGTGTATTTAACCCAATCAACTAGAGATATTGGATAATCAAACCACGTAGACAGTAAATGTAAACAATGTACTATAGTTGGAATAACATTTGAAGCAGACTGACTTATAATGAATAGCTACATAGGCTAGGGGAATGAATGTAAGACAAAATGAGTAGGGGAGGTTAGGAATAAACCACATGGGTATGTAGGCCTCGAGCATATAATCTAGAGGGAAACAGTGTGTTGTGGAAAGCTCAAATAGAATAGCAAGTGGTAGATCGAATAAAATAAATAAGGGTGGGAAAGGAGCAGTTTAAAGTACGCAGTCTACTGCAGGAGTTAGGATAAAATCAGATACATAAGGGGGGAAAGCGTAGCAATGATATTGTTTGTTCTGCACTTTAAAGAGCAAAGATAGTAAATGAGCTTGTAAAAGAAATATTAAACACATAAAACTGGGAAATAAAACTTAGCGCTATTATTTTATGTTCTGCACTTTAAAGGGCAATGATACTATCATGTTTTCACCTCTGAGTATTACAAACACATTCATTGTTATTTCAGATTGTTAGACAATATCTTAATCCTATGGAAAGGTCAGGAACAAGATATTTTCAACTTCATTGAATATATTAACACAAGTACAACATTTTTGAGCTTCACACATGAAATTCAAAAAGATACTATACATTATTTGGATGTGAAATTAATGAAAGATATGGAAACTAATAGATATACATCTGTGTTATACCGGAAAGAGAATTTTTCAAATTCATATCTACATTTTGATAGTGATCATCCCCTTATACTAAAAAAGAACATAGTAAGGGGGCAAATGATCAGAGCCTCTAGAATGATTAGTAAAGAAGAGGAGTTTTTGAAAGAAATGAACAACTGAACAACAGTTTAAGCAAAGGGGATACCCGAGTGAGTTAATTGAAGAAGCTAAACAATGGGTTACTACACACAGGAACTCTAGATATGCCCCACTGTTGAGTGGAAGTACACACTATAACAATATTCTCACAAACAATGTGAATGATTCCAATACTCAGGAATCAAGAGATCAGAAGTTAAACACTAATACCCCATACTTAACCTTAACATACCATAACAATATAGATTGGTTGAGAAAAAGTATTAACAGTGTATGGGAAATGTTTAAATCCATGTCAACTAGGGTGGATGTTTTCAAGAACAAGCTTACTTACAGTTATAGGAGAAACAACAACCTAAAAAAATATATTAGAGAAGGGAAAGGAAGGACCAGATGTGGATAGGTTCACCATGATTGGTAACAAGAGAGGGACCTTTAGATGTAATAGATGCCCTTAATGTCCTTTTATAGCTGGAGAAAAGTCCATTTATTTGCCCAGTCTACGTATTACACTTAAAGCTAGAAGATACAGTAGCTGCTATACCAAAGGCATGGTTTACTTAGCATACTGCACATTCTGTTGGTGCTTCTACGTAGGAAAAACAGAAAGACACCTATGTAGAAGAATATATGAACACATGAGAGATATTAATCGTAAAAATGTAAACAATGCACTTTATAGGCATACCATTACATGCACTAATGCTAATTTTAAATTGTGAGCCTTGGAAATAATAGAGTGTCCTGATAGAGGTGGTGACTGGGCAACAAAAATATTATACAGGGAAATGATATGGCAACTTAGATTAGATGCCTGCAACAGTAAAGGGATGAATGATTGCATTTCTATTACCCCAGCATTAAAATTATTGGCATCTGATCCGAAGAAACATACTTAAAATGTATGGTTTAAGGAAGAGTTGATGTTGTTCTCTTTATAATAACTGGTTATTTGGTGTGGTTCAATATTTTAGTTTTTATTGTATTATTGTATTACTGTACTATATTTTGTTGGTTTTACACAAAAGAAGAAAAATATTTCATCATTTCATCATTTTTTACTAATAACTTCATTACATAATATATGTACATGTACACATACATCTATATATATATATATATATATATATATATATACTTTTTAAAAAAAACTTTTTTAATAATTTTTAATAAATTTGTATTATTTTAAGAGTTAAATTAATTAAAATATTTTATATATATATATATATATATATATATATATATATATATATATATATATATATATACATATTATTATTCATTATTATTATTATTTACATTGCTATGATTAGTATTTATATATTCGTGCAGACGTATTTATATATATAACATGTATATACATTTACATTTTTGTATGTATTTTAGTATTTTAATATTCACTCAGTTTTGTTTAACTGAGTTATGGTATTATACAAATGATATCAAATATAAAGAATACATGTATATATTTTTACACTGGTATGGCACGCATATGAATGTTTTTTAGAGTTATAATAAGAATTCAGCTTTGATTTATGGCTTCTGTTTTTTAGCCTGTAATGGGTTTACTACATATAAGGTGAGTCATCACTTTAAAATGAATTATTTTACTTAATTGAATTTTAATTGAATTTCAATTGAATAATTACTAATTATGTTAATAGAGTAGTATATAAACTGAAAAATTCTTTGATTAAAGTGATTCTGAAGAGGTCTCCAGGTGGGAGACGAAAGCGCTCAATCCTTTGTATCCTGTATATTGGAATAAAACTTTTTCGTGTTACACAGCCGTGGAGTTGGGAGTTTGGTTTTCACACTGTTGGATTTCCTGTGGTTACTTGCTGGACTTTGAAGGATAATGATTGTGTTATGAATGAACCTAATAATAGTCTTAATGAATAGTTTCACTCATGTTATTCATCACAGGAAGAATTGTTTGGTAGTGATATTAATGCTTATTGTAAGCTCAGTACTGATGGTATTTCAGTTTAGTTATTTTATTCCCCCTTTTTTGAATAACACTATACAAGGATATATTTCCACTTTAAATTTTGAGGTGGAACAATTGTATTGGAAATGTGTGAACAATATATCTGGAGTGTGCTTTAATTTAACTAAGCAGCAGTGGTTAGCCCTATCAGAGTTTGGTAATAATAGAAGATTGGTGGTTAAACAATCAGATAAGGGCAACCAGATAGTAATTATGTACTACACTGAATATTTAGATATGTTTTATGCACTCATAAATAAAATGGAAGTTTATGAGAAATGTGATATTTCCGCATATTTTGAAGCAATTAAAGAATATCCATTTCTTTTAAAAAAAGGCCTACAGGTGGGCTATTTCACAGTTAAGGATGTGGAAAAGAAATTTTATGATGACAACAGCTCTATAGCAGTATTTTATTATCTACCAAAGACACATAAAGCCCTTGTTAACCTTAGTGGTCGACATATAGTCTCTGCACAAAGATATTTTTTGAAAAATATTAGCATCTTATTACATGAACAATTGAAAAAGTATGTTATCAGTACAGCTTCCTGTATTAAAGATAGCCAAGACTTTTTGAGTAAAATTAAGGGGAAGAGTTGGAATAACATACAAAATATCATATAGGCATCCAAGCTTTGTTTTGTTTTCTAGAGGACTCTCCTATGTCACATTCTGTGATAGACTTACCCTGGGATTCATGAAGCTCGGCGCAAGGCCGGCGTAAGGGCTGCGCCGGCGGTGCAGTGAATAGCCGGCGTAGTAGCGCCATATGCATATTAATGAGAGTGCACCGCAACCACAGACACGTGCGTAGTGTACGTGAGCGAGCCCAAGTAGGATGCGTCCGGAGGCGTGGCTAAGCCGGCATGCGGTGAGCAACCTAATGTGCTGACTGCCACGGTCCGCCCATAATAGTAATGGCAGCAGCCAGGGCCCGTGCAGAATGAAACGCACGTAGAGTATGCAACATAGTACCCGTCCCAACTAAACGGAGAAGCAAATACAACCCACGAAGGCTTAAGTGTACCCGTCCAAGGAGCAAAGGATACGCATGAGACCGCGTTTGTTCCGCAATGCACCGTCAGTGGTTATACTCAGAGAAGGTGTACAGCAGCATGTCAGCGCCGCACCGACATAGGAGTAGCGACTAAGGTCACCACCTGTCCCACTTTGCGAGGGGCAGTCCCTCTATAGGCAGTTGTGTCCCGGAAAAAAATATTAAAAATGGCAAATGTGCTAAGATTGTAGGACATAATGATATCCCGTATTTAATGTAATGGCAGCATGAATTGGTTATTTCTGTAACTGAAATACCTAAATGACACAAGAAACAGAATAAGCAACCAAACTACCACAACAATAAGCTTTTATTTAGGCAAACAAGTGAAGTTCTATGCTATATAGTGACCGTGTGTATGTGTCGGCCTGTAAACTCAGATGTGAGTCCCGGAAATATCCCACCTTGGCAACTGGAAAAGGTGGCAACCCCAGTAGCGACATGGGCATGGTCACCAGGGTTACCAGCTGTCCCAATGTGCTGTGGACAGTCCCTCATTGGACAGGTGTGTCCCTGCAAAAATAGAAAAAATGGAAAATGACCTGAGATTCCCTGCCAAAAATATTCCCAATATACATGTAATAGTAGCATAAAACATATAATTTGTATATGAAACACATACATGGCATAAGAAACTGACTAAGGAACCCAAATGCTAACTGAATAAGCGTATATTATGGCAAACAAGTAAAGTCCTGTCAACTCCACTTACTGTGGGTATGTGTTGTCCTGCAAAATCCGATGTTCCCACAAAACATGTCCCACTATGGTCATTGGAAAAGGTGCCAACCATAATGGTCACAAGCAGTAGTGACAGTACATAGCTGGGTAGCTGTGTTGACATAACAACAGGAAGGAACCAAGATACCTTAAACACAGGCAAACATGTGCATAGCAGCATATCCCACACCCAGCAACGTCTGTCGCATACACTGGATGGCGATGTTGAAGTGTAATATCCAGAAGCAGAACCCATGCATTCAGATGTAATACACAATAGCCTCATTGTAGCATGTAAGTCCCACCCATGTACACCTGTGCACCCAAACCTGCTAGCATCCGTGTGCAGCTATACACCTACACACAATGTGCATACCTGAAATGTGGTAAGATGTTTGTGTTAGGCAGTGCCACGCGGGCAAATACGTACCCCACATGTCACCAACCCACCTCAGGTACAGATATGGAAATGGCTGCATGTGAATGTGTCTGCAGAATGTGAACATCCCGCATGTGGTATGTACCCGTCCACACCATATAGTTTGCAGACGACACGGTGCACATAACTGTACACATGTGGACAAGTCGGGTTGTTGAACCACCACATAGATGATTAGCTATGCAGAGAAGTCGAACACATATAGCGGAACACGAGCCTACCAAACAGGACGTCCTAACAGGGTGCTAAAGGCAAAGAAGGGGAAGGTGGGACATCACATGTGGAGAGTAGCGTTGCCGGACGGCCAAATACACACGGTCAAGGTAAAGGACGGAACAACATGCATATGGCCGGATGGATGTTGTCCGAGAAATATATATAGAAACACATATGAAGTGCCAGTTTAGACTCAAAATACTATATAATGCATTGAATTGTACCGTACAATATGGCGGTAGAACTGATCATGCATGTAATTGGTGAAGCTAAGCTGTAGTGTGATGGAATTCTGACCCTGGCAGTAACCAGTGCAGCAGGTGTATGTCATTCAACATTAGTCATCTGCTCGATTAGAGAATAATAAATGTATGTACAGGTATATCTGTCATCCTTCCACTGAGGAGGATAGACTTGTGAGCTCTATCTAACACAGAGTACAGCTGCTCACCAGAGAGACAAAGGAACCTAGTAGGAAATGGAGTGACGACCGGATCTGAACAGTGTTGGAACCGTGACAGAGCAGAATTTACCGAAGTACATTCTAATTGACTATGTGGCTCGCAAGGCTGTGCTATCCTCATGGGAAAACATTTCATAAGCATTACCTTAGCACTGTTGTAGGAATACAATCTTGTGGACTATAGTGATGTAAATGCCCTGTGACTGACCACATCATCAGTGTGTGCATAAGATGATAGTATACACAATGCTCATACAGCTGTAACATGTACAGAGTAAAACAAAAGTCTAAACTTGTACTGCATAGTTCTTTGCCTCCTGCTGCACAGTAGTAAAATGTTATTAATCTCAGCTTCCTGTGTTATTGACTGTCAGTTTGAAAAGACGAATGAGTGTTACAGTTTGATTTAAACAACATAATTGACAGATGTGTATGTTCTAGTATGGGAATAGGTCAAGCCAACCATCACAATGTCCATGTGTACCATATACAAACAGCCAGTATCACGCAGTAGTAGTGCATGAAGGCATACACGACTGTGGGAATAGTACAGGACATATGGCACATGCCAAGTGCAGATGCATGACACAAACCCCAGGATGGGTGTCCCTGCAAAGAGGAACATGTGCCAACCACACCTCCCACAGATGTACCGGCAATAAAAACACATGGCAAACACACAGAAACACTACCGTCCAACACACGACTGCAATGGAGCCTGGTCAGACACCAACATGAAGCATGCACAAACAGGGACTTGTGTAATGTTTGCCTTAACACCCCCCCATAGGCCAAAGAAGAATAGAAAGAACATATGCATGTAATGTTGTGAAGGATGTGTGGTAGTCCTCAGTATCACAGTGTTAGGGACACAGATACACTGTCATTAACTGTGACATATGTGCACTGTACACAGGATACCTGCATGTAATACAGAGGACAATCATGTGCCACAGAAATATACACTGGATAAAGAGGATAGGGGATAGACAAGTGTAAATGTGACAAACTATGAATATAGGTTCATAGGTCCATAGGTACAGGGTAGGCCATCGTCCCAGGTTCAGCCATAACACTACACCATAGTTAGGATGACTTTGGCAACCTTCTGTGCATCAGATAAAATACTCATGATATTGCTGTACCTCCGTCAAGCAGTGATAATGATGTAATCCCTGGCCTATACCTGCAATTCTCCATCCAATGGACAACATACCCGTGAACAAGGCTATGAAGGATCTCTGTCTCACATGTACTGCGATGTAGATCGACAGCATTGTGAGTGTCTGGGTGATATATGTGTCACTCAAACACATCCCATTAATGACCGTGACAAGGTTCATGTCACCTGCCCTAGTGGTTCTGAGGGATGCAGATACAGTAGGTGAAGCATACACATGACATATGGGTTGACATGGCCTCGTATGTCAGGCACAGGTCAACACTAAACAGCAGGTATGTGACTTAATGGGGCAGGGGTCCTACAAGTGTGGCAGCATTACACAGAATGATGTCATCCTGCATCTGTATGACAATTAAACTATGAGGGCTTCCCAGCTGCTGTAGGTGTATGGTCAGATACAGTCTGAATGGGGCAATGTAGTAAATCATAGGTGTAACACGTAATGGGTACAAGGAGACAATGACCTAGCCTGATGTAGATGTGAATCCCTGCACAAACAGGTGGGCAATGTAGAAGTCCCACAGAACCACGATAGCAACGTGTGTGTTGAATGAATGGTGACCGACAAACTCTGTCCCCTGATCCCTGGTAATCACCCCTATGCTGAGTGGACAGCCACCTATATGCTAGACAGGGGTGACCTAGTACTTCTTGACAGGTATGATGTTGCATTACTTAGCATTTAGCTGTGGGCCATGTCCCTGACAGCAGATATGCATATCTGGGAGGCCCCTTCGAAGGATATCTGTGTCAGATGTCCGTCACACTATGGCACCTGTTTTGCAGTCATCTACAAACAATGTTGCCCATAACACCCCTGTGTGTGCCTGTACCATGGAAATGTAGATGTATGACAGGAGTGGACCCACGGAAGGGCCCCATGGGACACCACATGCGACAGGCAGTAGGTCTGACATGCTGCCAGCAAGTATGACCGTGTGGGTTGTGTCACATAGACAGTTTACAACACATTCTGTGATGTACGTGTTCACATCCCAGCCAATGGGTTTATCAACGATACCTGAGGGGGGTAATGTGGTGAAGGCCTTTGCCAGGTTGAGGTAGGCTGTATGGACTGCAACACCCCCATCAATGGCCTCGGTGACTGTCCCGAAAATGTCAACCATGCTTTAAAGGCATGAACCGCCCCTAAACAAGACAAACCGTGTTGGATGCAAAGTATGTATGTCCCCTATGCATTCATGTACGAGCCGCAGTATGATCCCTCCCCATGTCTTTGCAGATAGGTCTCCTCATGGTAATGGGACAGTAATAACCAGGCTCAGTGGAGGCATTGGCCCTGTGACATGGGACTACCGTTGCCATGCGACACAACCTGGGTACCTTAACTGAGGTGAGGCTACAAAGAAATAGCTGTCCTAACTGTGGGTCTAATTCCTCAATGAGATAGTGGAGTACACAGTGGGGTCACCAGCTGGTCTCATGGATGCTATGTCCACTACCCTGGAGAGAGCATGTCCCACCTGTGTGTCACAGAACATTTGGTGACCACAAACCGCTGGTACAGACATCTCCTCATGTGTGGGGGAGGGTGTGGAGATGTCCTCACTGGACTTGTCAGCCTGTATGTTGGCAATGTGTGTATGTTGAGTAAACTCCACCTCTTTGTGAACCCAGTCAGAGCATATGTGGGAGTGACCTCCCAGGTGTTGAGCATAGCAACTGAAGGTGGTATGATTGTCAGCCAGGTCCATGTAGGTATATCTGTGGAATGTGCCCTGGACCATGGCATGACAGTGTGTAACTCTACACATATGATGACCAAGGGTGTCATACCTCACAAGGTGTCTGCTCCACCTTGTAGTAGCCACCTCCTCGTGTTGTACATCCTGTGTATGGCTGGGGTACACCACACTGGATGCTTGGCATTGGTACAATGAACCACAGTTGTGTAAGTGAATGCCTGGTTCATGCAGTCCTGTAGGTACTGGTAGATGGCAAATGTGATTGATGCAGTGGCTGCAGTACTGTCGACCACTGGCTCAGGGTCCTTAAAGGAGACCACAGTAGTGTGCAGAATTGTGTAGTCTGCCTCTGAGCAAGCAATGTGTATGGTAACTGGCAACACTCACAGCAACGGATGCCAATAGCAGAAGCCAATGTCCAAATAACATAGATTAACTTCTGCATGACAATATGTCTTATCATACATGTATTGACACGTGTCTGCTAATTACACTTGCAAATGGCCGGTAAGACTGGCCTAAGGTTCCCGTGATTTACACAGTCTGGAGGTGTTGTTCCGATAATAAAGTGGCAATACCTCCCAATCGTGACCTCTGGGTATTAAAGTGGTTGTTAACCTGCAACATTGGATGTACACCATTGGTTCTGGTGTCGGAAAACATGGTTCCTGTACCACTACACAGTATGGGTAGTCAAGCAGACATCCGCGATTGTTGAACACACAGCATCAGTGAAACCCACTGCTCACAAGGACACAGTCCGACAAGCTCTACACTTTACATATGCACAGTGGTGTCCATTGTAGGACCCAAAAATTGTCTAAAGACAAGAATGATGCCTTATTTCAACGCCTACGTGAACTCATTGTCATCACAGGTACACATATACACCACAAGCGTGTTTAATGTTGATGATAGCTGTCCATGAAATGCAGCACAGATGCACAGAAATACCCAGGGTACCGGGTCCATAGAACTGCGTCCACATCACAGTCCCGCACACATGAAGGATGTGTAATGGGTACTGTCGATTGTTGCAGTCAAGGGATTCTGGGTATGTAGACTCTGGGCTCGGTGTTGTTTCGCAGGCAACCCTTTGTCCCGCCCCGTGGGAGGGATGTGTGCGTAGCACCTGCCTTACTCTCCGCTAATAATGCAAACCATCCACCAGAGAATGCTAAATGCAGGTGTGAAATGTGTACAGCCCCATACTAGTGTCCAGTAGGCAATTGTCATGGATGGACAACCGTATGGCCAGGATGGCACCCACAACTGCAAACTCGGGGAAATTACACAGCCGCGGTAAGGCATAACACAGGAAATACACATAGGGACTACAGTTGACATTCCACATACAAAGTCGGACCGCCGTGCCAACACCGGCGTACACAGCACTCAATCTGCCAGCAACAGAATGAGGAGCACCCGCTACCATACAGCGGAACAGATGTGCGACCTGTGGAACACATACTAATGGCACACCCACAACGTCAAGTAGGATATGTAAACTATGGCATTCCCACCTATGAAGACAACATGGTTAAATGAATACATAGGTGATCAACATGTTCCGGTGGTGTTATGTTGAAAATACAGTGACGGATATGTCCCATTGGGATGTCTGAGGTTTATATGAAGCAGTTGCTAACCAGCATCTTTGGATGTATGACATTTGTTCACAGTACTAAATCACCTGGTTACATAGCACCATGTAGAATGGGTAGTCAAACAGACATCCGCAAATGGGGAACATACACCAGCAGTGAAAAGCACTGGCCAGGTGGACACAGTCCAGCAACATCTAACCTGACATATGCACATTGGTGTCCATTGTAGGACCCAAAAATTCCATTCATTGAATGCCTGCTAGCTTCCTGCATTACCCACGTGAACTCATTGTCATCACCACGTCACAGGTACACATATGCACCGCAAGCGTGTTCAATGTTGATGATAGCTGTCCATGAAATGCAGCACATATGCACAGAAATACCCAGGGTACCGGGTCCATAGAACTGCGTCCACATCACAGTCCCGCACACATGAAGGATGTGTAATGGGTACTGTCGACTGTTGCAGTCAAGGGAGTCTGGGTATGTAGAATCTGGCCTCGGTGTTGTTTCGCAGGCAATCCTTTGTCCTGCCCCGTGGGAGGGATGTGCGTAGCACCTGCCTTACTCTCCGCTAATAATGCAAACCATCTACCGGAGAATGCTAAATGCAGGTGTGAAATGTGTACAGGCCTATACTAGTGTCCAGTAGGGAATTCTCATGGATGGACACGCGTATGACCAAGATGGCACCCACAACTGTAAACCCGGTGGAACTACACAGCCGCGGTAAGGCATAACACAGCAAATATACATAGGGACTACGGTTGACATTCACCATACAAAGTTGGACCGCCATGCAAACACCGGCGTACACAGCACTCAATCTGCCAGCAACACAATGGGGGAGCACTCGCTACCATACTGTGGAACAGATGGGCGACCTGTGCAACACAAAGTAATGGCACACCAACAACGCCAACTGGGATATGTAAACTATGGCGTTCCCACCTATGAAGAAAACATGCTTCAATGAAGACATAGGGGATCTACATGTTCCGTGGTGTTATGTTGAAATTACAGTGACGGATATGTCCTATTGGGACGTCTGAGTTTTATTTGAAGCAGTTGCTAACCTGCATCTTTGGATGTACACCATCTGTTCACAGCTGTAAATCACCTGGTTACGTAGCACCACGAAGAATGGGTAGTCAAACAGACATCCGCGATTGGGGAACATACAGCAGCAGTCAAAAGCACTGGCCAGTTGGACACAGTCCAGCAACATCTAACTTTACATATGCACATTGGTGTCCATTGAAGGACCCTAAAATACCTTTTCACATAACTCACTCCAGACGTTTACGAACAACAGATGATGCTATAGCCGTGGCTACGGCACAGTTAGACATATGCACCACCAGCGTGTTTAAGGTTGATGACTATTGTTCATGAAACGCAGGACATATGAACAGAAATACCCAGATCGACGTGTCCATACATTTGCGTCCACATCCCAGTCCCGCACGCATGAAGGATGTGTAATGGGTACTGTCGAGGGTTGCAGCCATGGGATCTTGGGTATGCAGAAATGGGGCTTTGTGTTGTCTGGCAGATAATCCGTTGTCCTGCCCCGTGGGAGGGATGTGTGCATAGTACCTGCCTTACTCACCACTACTAATGCAATGCATCCACCGTAGACTGCTAAATGCTGGTGTGAAATGTGTACAGCCCTATACCAGTGTCCAGTAGGCAATTCACATGGATGGACAAGCGTATGACCAAGATGGCACCCATAACTGCAAACCTGGTGGAATTACACTGCCGCAGTAAGGCATTACACAGGTAATACACATAGGGACTACACTTGACATTCCCCATACAAAAAACACAGACAACCAGCTGAAGAAGTCCAAAGCAAAGACGAGGTACTGTAGACACCGTCAGCGACCACTCAGAGCCCACCAGGAATTAAATGCAGTCACCATAGTTTATTGAAGCTCTTTTTCGTCTGCTTCATAAGCAGACTTATTCAGAATACATACAATGCAGTCCAACCTACTACATTTAAAACCCTTAATTGGTCATTAAATTAGATGTGCTAAGTATTAATTAAATGCCTTAAAGGCAAACAAGCAAACAAACTTTACTTGGGTTACAGATTCCACACAGTGAGTACATCAGACATTGCTTCGAAAGGTACATTCTTCATAGAAAAATAGAAATATATGTATATATATGAAAGAACCAACATAATGTTTTCCAAATGATTGACTGTTTAAGCTACATATATATGTTCTACGGATTGTGCCAATATATTAAAAGAACTACAGACACCTAGTAATATAAATGAACCATAATATATAGAGATAAACCGTATGATTATGACTAATGTAAAATAGACCAACGAAATGTAAAGATTCACAATGTGGTAAAGTAAGTATTCATTTAGAAGGTTAGTTAAAGAAATCAATTCAGACATCCTTGTCAAAATACTAACACAAGGCCAGCGAGGTGGTTGGCCTCACATGTACTGGGATGTTGTTCCACAGCATAGTGAGTGTCTGGGTGATGAATCTGTCCCACCAGCACGTTCTATTAATGACACTGTGAAGGTGTACGTCACCTGCCCTTGTGGTTCTGAGGGATCTAAATTCTTTAGGTGAAGCATAGTCATCAGATCTGGGTTCGACATGGCCTTGTATGCCAGGCACAGGTCACCTCTGGGCAAGTGGTATGCGACTGTATACAGCTGGAATTCTTTCAGTCGGTCAGCATAACACATATTCCTGAGACCCTGCATCTGTTTGTCGATGAACTGTTGGGGCCTGTCCGCTGCTGCAGGTGTCGGGTCAGATACATTCTGAACGGGCATTGTACCCAATCATAGGTCTAATGAGTGATGAGTACAAGGGGACAATGACCTCGATCTAGATGTGAATCCCTTCATGATGATGTTGGCAATGTTGAAGGTCTACCTAACTACGTTAGCAACGTGTGTCGAATCTAACGGTTAACAACAACCCGGGTCCCCAGATCCCTGGTAACTCCCTCTGTGCTCAGTGGATTGCCACCTATATGGTAGCTAGGGGTAACCTTGTTCTTCCCGAAGGGTATGACTATGCATTTCCTGGCATTTAGCTGTAGGCCATGTCTCTGGCACCACTTATCCACATCTGTGAGGCCCTCCTGAAGGATATCTGTGTCAGATGTGTGTCCGACTATGGCACCCAGTTTGCAGTAATCTGCAAACATTGTCAGCCATAACCCCCCTGTGTTTGCTTGTACTTTGGAAATGTAGATGCTGAAAAATAGTGGACCCAGGACTGAGCCCCATGGGACACCACCTGTGACTGGCTGTGAGTATGACATGGCGCCAGCAACTATGACCGTGTGGGTTCCGTGACTTAACCGGTTTGCAACCCATATGGCGATGTATGGATTTACGTTCAAGATGATGGGTTTATCAATGATACCCGAGGGGGGTATTGTGTCGTAGGCTGTTGCCAGGTTGAGGTAGGCTGTATGGACTGCTTGACCCTCAGCAATGGCCTTGGTGACTGATCCTACAAAGTCAAACACGTGTAAAAGGCATGATCTGACTTTGACCAAGCCAAACTGGGTTGGATCCAAAGTATGCAAGTCCCCTATGTCTTTATCTATGAGTTCCATTATGATCCTTCTCCATGGCTTTGCAGATAAGGCTTGTCAAGCTAATGGGATGGTAATAACCAGGGTCAGTAGAGGCACCATCCTTGTGAAGTGTGACTACAGTCACCCTGTGCTACTACTTGGGTACGTATCCTGAGGTGAGGCTAAGATTAAACAGCTGTCCTAAGTGTGGGTTTAATTCCCCATAGAGTTCATGGAGTACACAGCTGGGACACCATCTGGTCCCATGGATGCTGTGTTTACTGCCTTGGAGACAGCATTTCCCACCTGTGCGTTACAGATGTTCCAGGATCTACAATTCTCTGGTATAGATATCTCTCCATGAGGGGGGGGGGGAACGTTAGCACTGAACCTGTCAGCCAGTATGTTGGCAATGTGTGTAGGTTCAGTCATCATCACATCATTCTGAACCCGGTCTGAGCATATCTGGGAGTGTCCTCCCAGGTGTCCAACATAGCTAAAGAAGGCCTTATGATTGTCTGTTGAGTCCTTGTTAGTTTCTCTGTTGAATTTCCCCTGGATGATTTCATGACAGCTTGAAGTTCTTCACATATAATGAGCAAGGGTGTGTAACCTTACAGGTATTCCGCTTTAACTTGTAGTAGCTACCTCCTGTCGTTGTAGAGCTTGTTCATGGCTGGGGTCCACCAGACTGGATGCTTGTCTTTGGTACAAAGAGTCACAGTTTTGTATGGAATTGCCTGATCCATGCAGTCCTGTAGGTGCTGGTGGAAGGCATATGTACGTGACTCAGCGGTTTGAGTACTGTTCACCACTGGCTCAAGGGCCTTAAAGGAGACCACAGTAGTGTTCAGAAGTGTGAAATCGGCTTTTGAGAAAGGCATATGTATGGTAACCGGCACCACTGTACACATGGAACATCATAGCAATAAACCACGGCCGGATGTGGGTAATGCTGGACATACCCACGGCAGACGTGGCGCGTTCCCGAGTCCGATGCCCGAGGGACCACACACATAGCCGGCCTTAGGCATAGGCCAAGTAGGCAGCCGTCTAGGGCGTTGCTCTACTCGGGGCACCTTTCCAGACTTTATTTGGTATAGGTAGACCAGGAGGGGGGTAGCGGGTGATGTGGCGGTGGCAACATGGAGTCCGTCTGCCTAGGGCACCACTTTACCTAAGGCCACTCTTCCCGTGGGTAATACAGCAGTACCCACACCCAGACGCGGGTCATTGCTAGTATGCCATATCATCTATGGCAAGAAACCATATATTCCCAGACATAATGGCACAGCATAATGCCTGTCCGCCGCCCAAACGCAGACATACGGCACCCGCGGCGGTGCGGACGTACTGCGCGAGATGTCCGTTACCAATGTCGACACTGTCTCACTTTGTGAAACAAACTCAACATAGCGATTCAATACTAAACAGCGACGGAGAGCCCGATGTCCCCGTGGCTGAGCTGTTCAACCTGTTCCGCCATGTTAAATGTGTGTAGCAGAGCGGAACCGGCCCAAACCAAGCAACGGACATGTCTGTGGCTCAGTGAAAGCCGTCACGCAATGGTAAACCCATGTAATATTGCGACACAGGTCATACATACCGAGGGTTAGTAATGGAAATAGGTCCGTTCGACCAGACCGTGTGCAATTAGTATAACAAGATCTACAACGGGTACACCGGCCAATAAGCGCTACGGCTATGAATAATTGGGGGGGTGACATGGTATCATAGACACGGACAAACCGTGCCCATGTGACTCATCTAACATTCGTACATGGTCAGGGCAGTTCCGTACACTGGGCGGACAAGACCAAACCCAAAGCACCGCAGGAACACCCTGACAATCGAAGGCCTGTATGCGTAGGGGATATAAGCACCTGTGATCTGAACATCCCTGCGGTCACGACATATGCATCCTGGGCCATGAGCGAGAGGGAATAAGGAATGTTTAACATGCAGTACCACACCTTTCCCAGCAGGAGAATGGATGCCTGTGACGTGCGTGAGTGCGGGGGGGGGATATGTAAATGTAGCTAAGTACCATGGGTATGCATATTAATGACACCGAACAGCTAACGTGTAGTGGTCACAGTAACCGGCAAATGTGAATGCAGTCACGTTTGAATTACGACTATAGAACATATAGATGTGAACGTGTACGTAATGCGTCCATGCTGCAAAGACTGTTACATGTATAAAGTTGTAAGTGCGTTCTGCACACGTCCGTCAACCGGATCAGAGACATGTTACCGGAATGGTGACAACAAACACACACCACGAACCCACACAGCCCCAGAAAAAATATATAAACAGAAAACGGAAATCCATGTGCCTGCGCGTAACCCACAATCAGGAAATGCGAGTGTGCGTGTGCGTGTGTGATCCACTCAAGCAGGGAAGGTTAAGGATGTGTCCTCCACTCATTTACATTCATAATTGTAAAATATATGCTTAAATTGTACTTATTGATTCCATGCTTTGGAATCGTAATGCTACAATTATACACATTGATATAAAATATCCTGATCAACACACTACATTCTAAGGTTTACTCACAACAATTATCAACTATGTTTCAATATACTGATTGTATTGACCAATATTGTATTTATATTAACACATCATTGTCGTATTATTGTTTCCATTAAGTAATGTATGCAACACTGATTTGTATATGTCACGTTATCATCAAGACTTGGAGCACTGTCCACTTAACTATGAGCAGGTTTATTGATTAATTGACTTTAAACTGACTCTGAAGGAAGTGTATAAGGGACGACTATGTAATGTATTTCGTACTCCGACGATGCCCCATGTTAGTAGGTGAAAGAGCTCAGTATCTTTTGACTGTGGAGTGTATCGTTTTGGCATTGTCTGTTTTGGCCGATATATGTTCAATAATGTCTTTTATGAAGTTGGGCAGGACGCAAAGTTTGCTGTATTTCCGCTTACTGGCACGTGGATATAGATAGGCCAAGTAATACATAATATGGGTAGTCAAGCAGACATCCGCGATTGGGGAACATACAGCGGCAGTCAAAATCACTGGCCAGATGGTGATAGTCCAACACGTTCTACACTTGACATATGCACATCGGTGTCCATTGTAGGACTCCAAAAATTGTTCCGTTTACACCGTCGACCAGCTGTGATCGACTCAGACAGAGTGACAGCCGTGACTACGGCACAGCTAGACATATGCACCACCAGCGTGTTTAAGGTTGATGATAACTGTCCATGAAATGCAGGACATATGAACAGAAATCCCCAGATTGTCGTGTCCATAGAAGTGCATCCACATCCCAGTCCCGCACACATGAAGGATGTGTAATGGGTACCGTGGGGGGTTGCAGGCATGGGATCCTGGGTATGCAAAAATGGGGCTCGGTGTTGTTTGGCAGATAACCCGTTGTCCCGCCCTGTGGGAGGGCTGTGGGTATAGCACGTGCCTTAGTCCCCACTAAGGATGCAAAGCATCCACTGGGTAATGCTAAAAGCAGGTGTGAAATGTGTTCAGCCCTATATCAGTGTCCAGTAGGCAATTCCCATGGATGGACAAGTGTACGTCCAAGATGGCACCTATAACTGGAAACCTGGTGGAATTACACAGCTGCAGTAAGGCATAACACAGGAAATACAGATAGGGACTACAGTAGACACTCCCCATACAAAGTCAGACCGCCGTGCGAATACCAGCGTACACAGCACTCGATCTGCCAGCAACAACATGAGGATCACTTGCTTCCATACTGCGGAACAAATGGGCGACCTGTGGAACACATACTAATGGCACACTAACAACCTCAACTAGGAAGGTCAGCCAATGTTTCAACACTAGCGTTCCCGCATATAACGAACATCCTTCAATGAATAAATAGGGTATGCATGTTCTGGCTGTTTTATATTGACAATACAGTGGTGTATATGTCCGACCGGGCCTTCTGAGGATTACTTAAAGCAGTTGCCAACTTGCAGCATTACATCAATACCATTTGGGTTAATCGTAGTAGAACATGGGTTTCGTAGCACAACATAATATGTGTAGTCAAACACACATCCGCGATTGGGGAACATACAGCAGCGGTCACAACCACTGGCCAGATGGACACAGTCCAACATGTTCTACATTTTACATATGCACATTTGTGTCCATTGTAGGACCCAAAAATTTGTCCTATTGCAACGCCAACCGGGTGCGAGCGGAAGACCAAGATGAACTACAGCCGTGACTATGGCACAGCTACATATATGCACCGCCAGCGTGTTCAAGGTTGATGACAACTGTCCATGAAATGCGGGACATATGCACAGAAATCCACAGATTGTCGAGTCCACAGATGTGCGTCCACATCCCATTCCAGCACACATGGAGGATTTGCTATGGGTACTGTCGAGGGTTGCAGCCATGGGATCGTGGGTATGCAGAAATGGGTGTTGGAGATGATTGGCAGATGATCCATTGTCCCGCCCGGTGGAGGGATGTGGGTACAGAACATGCCTTACCACCCACCAATACTGACAATCATCCACCGGAGAATGCTACATGCAGCTGTGAAATGGGTACAGCCCTACACCAGTGTCCAGTAGGCATTTCCCAAGGATGGACAAACGACGGACAAGATGGCACCCATAATAGCAAACCTGGTGGAATCACACAGCCGTAGTAAGGCATAACACAGGAAATACAGATGGAAACAACAGTAGACACACCCCATAGACATCCATCCTGCCGCGTAATCCCGCGTACAGCAGCTGAGGTGCTAGCAAGTATGTGGGGATCACCCGCTTCCACTCCGCGGAACATACGGGCGACCTGTGGAACACATATTAATGGCACACCAACAACGTCAACTAGGAAGGTCATACTATGGTTAAGCTATGGCGTTCCCACACATAAATAACATCCTTTCATGAATAAATAGGTTCTACATGTACCGGCTGTGTTATAATGACAATACAGTGGCGGATAGTTCACAATGGTACCTCTGAGGATTAATTAAAGCAGTTGCCAACCTGCAGTACTACAGTAACACCATATGGGTTAATTGTGGAAGGACACGGGTTCCGTAGCACTACATAATATGGGTAGGCAAACAGACATCCAGGACTGGGGAACATACGGCGGCAGTCAAACCCACTGGCCGAATGGACACAGTCCAACATGTTCTACACTTTACATATGCACATCGGTGTCCATTGCAGGACCCAAAAATTTCTCCTTAAGTGTTGGCAACAGGCTGCGATCGTGTGACCCAGAAGAGGTGACAGCCGTGACTACGGCACAGGTAGATATATGCACCAATAGCGTCTTCAAGGGTGATGACAACCGTCCATGAAATGCAGGACATATGAATAGGACTCCCCAGGTTGCTGCTTCCATACACGTGCGTTCACATCCCATTTCCGCACACATGGAGGGTGTGCAATGGGTACTGTCGAGGGTTGCAGACATGGGATCGTGGGTATGCAAAAACGGGTCTCGGTGTGGATTGGCAGATGATTCGTTGTCCCGACCCATGCGGGGCGTGGCCATGGCATATGCGTTACTCCGCACTAATAATGCCGATCATCCACCGGAAATGCAGAATGCAGCTGTGAAATGTGTACAGCCCTATACTAGTGTCCAGTAGGCAGTTCCCATGGATGGACAAACGTACGGCCAAGATGGCACCCATAGCTGCAAACCTTTCCACAGGTGTTGCAAGGCATAACCCAGGAAATACAGATAGGGACTACAGTAGACACTCCCCATACAAAGCCAGACCGCTGGGCAGATACCAGCGTAGACAGCACTCAATCTGCCAGCACATAAATGGGGATCACACGCTTCCATACAGTGGAACAGATGGGTGACCTGTGTAAACATACCAATGGCACAATATCAACGTCGGCTGGGAAAGACATACGATGGTCAAACTATGGCGTTCCCACCAATGAATGACATCCTTCAGTGAATTAATAGGATTGATGTCAATTGACCATGGCAAACACCCAATGAACAGGAAAGACTTGCTGGCACCCTATGGCCACAAACCATGTCACACATAGGTAGATGGAACAGTCAACTGAAACATTTCGTCCACGACAGGTCGCATATGGTATCCAAAGGTTCTTCATAGACATGTATGCGCTATCACCCGTAGGCCCCGTGAGACTTACACATAACATGGAAGCATCCAGGCTTTAAATATCCACCCTTACACTTCCATTTGTCACTTTCTATGCGAACAATGAACATGTAGCCACAGCATAGAAAGCACAGACGCACTGCTAACGAAACACACACGTCAACATCTCAGAAAGCATCCTATGAACACACGTATTACATGATATTGTACTATGAAAAACAAACAAACCAGCAACCTGCGGCAAGAATAGTCCCCGTAGTTCGACACAACACAAGTCTTCTTAACATTTAAACAGTTTATTAAAACATGCAACGTTTTCGTTGTTTCCACAACTTCTGCAGAAAAAAGCAATTTCTAAAAATGTTCACAATCAACAATGTGAGTCTTAACGAGTTCTTAAATCTCACATTGTTGATTGTGAACAGTTTAAGAATTTGCTTTTTCCGAAGGAGTTGTGAAAGCAACGAAAACACACACACACACGGAAGGGACGGGAGACGAACCTACGCCTATCTACATGAACTCACTACAGTATGAAGCATTTACAGAACGCTACCGAGTTTACTGAGCAGAGCGCTGTCAGAGGCATACTTGTAGGCTGGTGACATCACCCGCAAGACAATAGTTGGCAATAGCCAAGGTATGTGTTGCGAAGCGTCTAAAAGCATGTTCATTCGCAGAGGCAGCTGGAAACACACACACACGGAAGGGACAGGAGACGAACCTACGCCTATCTACATGAACTCACTACAGTATGAAGCATTTACAGAACACGCTACCGAGTTTACTGAGCAGAGCGCTGTCAGAGGCATACTTGTAGGCTGGTGACATCACCCGCAAGACAATAGTTGGCAATAGCCAAGGTATGTGTTGCGAAGCGTCTAAAAGCATGTTCATTCGCAGAGACAGCTGGAAACACACACACACACACACACACGGAAGGGACGGGAGACGAACCTACGCCTATCTACATGAACACACTACAGTATGAAGCATTTACAGAACGCGCTACCGAGTTTACTGAGCAGAGCGCTGTCAGGAGGCATACCCCTACGTGGGTGGTATCATTTGCAGAGGCAATGCGCCCGATCGGGAATTATGTCAGAGTGCGCAGTCACGCAGCCTGTTACCATCCCAAGGTCGCCGTACAGTAACACGTTAGTGCTGCAGTCGGGAATACCAAGTAACTACTGATCAATACATCACTGCCTACTGGGCATGCTCAGACACTTAGACTCGGCACAGAGCAGACATGCAAACACATGGTGCGACGGCATGGGTGGCGGAATGTGGACCGTCGTGTGTGTCCAGCCACACAACAGCAACCTGGCCATGCCACAGACGTGGCCGTTGCGAAGGGGATACAGGCATGCACCCGGGGTATAACTGCAGTCTGGCATGGTGTGCACTGTGCTGTGTGTCTATCTACACAGCTGCCTACTGGGCATGCTCAGACACTTAGACTCGGCACAGAGCAGACATGCATACACATGGTGCGACGGCATGGGTGGCGGAATGTGGACCGTCGTGTGTGTCCAGCCACACAACAGCAACCCGGCCATGCCACAGACATGGCCGTTGCAGCGGGGAATATCTAGGTGCAATGAACCATTTGTAGGACTGGCCTACAGTTTGTTGCATGCTACAGACAACCCTCCCAAACACAGGATACCTGCACAGACGTCCTGAGGACACTGGTGAGTGTGCATGCTCCCACAACAGCACCGTATTGGGTGACATGAACCACCCATACATAGACTGGGAACATTACCCATGGCACAACACACTACGCCACCGGTCCCAGGTGTTCTCACACCTGGCCACTGTTAAACAGCCATGCACCATACACACTAGGGGGGGATGTCTGACAGTTCTGCCCATCACACATGGTGAGGATATGCCCCTCACAGGATGTACAGCCCTCAATGGTGATGCCAGACCATATAGTGGATCCACAGGTCATCCACATCCTGCACCCATCACCGGCATGGGGGACCTAAGTGATGACCTCTCCACAACAAACCACACACATCATACGACCGGTGTGGTACCCTACAAGTCCTCCATGCCAGTGTTGAACACAGGCCAGACTGCCAACCGCCTAACGAATGCCTTCACTGAGCACCCACATGCATGTCTGCAACAGGCAAACATGATAACATCAGGACCTTGTCCACCACAGGTAGGCACATGGTGTGGTGGACCCCAGCCACTGACAAGCTGTACATCAACAGTTGGAGCTAATACATGACAGAGCAATGTCAGTACCAGGGAAACCATCTCCCATTCATACCGGCATCACCATACGGCCACACATACAATCATCCACAGCAGCTTGTGGGAGTGGTACTGCAGAGGACACATGAGACAACCATAGGGCCTTCCCTAACTGTGGTAAGGACATGGTTGGGGGCACACAGACCTGGACGGAAATGGTCCAGAATGGTACAACGGTCACTTGCACCCACAGACATTGTCTGTAAACCAGCGGACATGTTCCATGCATACATCCACCCCCCCCCAAGAGGGGACATATCCATCCCACCAGAGTGTAGCCTACGAAACATCTCATATGGCCTGGAGTGATCCCATATCTCTATGGCGGTTGACACAGCACCAATGGGCACCGATGGTGTCCCTGGCTGTGTGCTACCCATCCTCATTGAGGCCCTCAGCCCACACATGCGGCCACTGTGTCATGTTAGCCTTACTATGGGCTATGTCCCTGATGGATGGCATATGGCTTCTGTGGTCCCACTATGCCAGGGTAGTGCTCTTATTGACTGTAGACACACCCTATCAGCTTGACAAGCCTTGTCTGCAAAGCTGTGGGGAGGTCCATACAGGTGCCCATGGGTACAGACAGCGGTGTACAGCCAATACCGGAACATACCCACAACAACATAGTCAAGGGCAGATCCTGCCTCCCGAACCTGCTCGTCCTGTCTGGAGTGGTCACCAAGGCCATTGATGGGGATACGCGGGTTTGCACACAGTACCATGACCTGGTGGGAGCGTTCAGAGCACACTCCACATGGGACACATGGAAAGGCTCGCCAGCATACATGTGGGGACATATGTCACCCGATGCTTCTCAGAAAGGTTGGAGGTCACACCACACAGGGTTGGTGTTCCTGGTGCCTTGTCACACTCATATCTGGTCTCCAGTGGAGGCCCACAGGCCTCAGTCCTGGGCCCCCTGCCATACGGCATTCGACCTTCCAATGTGCATGCAATCATAGGGGGATTGTGGCAGACAAGGTATGCAGATGACTACACACCGCCACCATACCCAACACCCCATGTGACACGGACATCCACCTAGGGCGTCATAGACATGGATAACTGGTGCCAGAGCCATGGCCTGCTACTACATGCCAGAGAAGGTGCAGACCTACCCAGTGTGAAGGACATGTTCGGCCCAATGTCACATGTAGGTGGTAAGCCATTCAAGGTGGTGGACATGTTCATGGAAATGGCTACCACACCTGTCGGTAACCTCTGTCAACACACACAATGGCAATGTGGGTGTGAAGACATTCCACTGTGGCCTCCTGGTCTGGAAGGAATCGCATCCACATCAGGGGTGTTCATTGTACCCCTGTACACATCACACACCAGAGCAATGACTGCGTACAATGGCACATCTGGCCTGTAGCTAACCTGATGCCTGCAGCACTTGGAAGGACCGCAAACGTTACACAAGGCGGGGATGACGGTGCTAGGACATGTGTCACAAGCTGCACGACCAAGGGGACTCCGGCTGTAAACCTCCCCAGCACATCTGCTCTGTGGTGATCTGTGCCTGGCATACACGGCCATGTCTGACCTGGGTGACATGGGCATATTCCACTTCCTAGGCTCCAGGCAAACACAGGCACAGAAGCGACTGTGAGACACATCACCACAAAGATGAGTGGGACGTGCTGGGGGAACAGGGTCAACAGACGGAGACCCCCTACAACACGTAGAGGAGTGCCAGCCCATGTGAAGGAATGGCCCTGACTGCCTTCGTCCAGGAGTAATAATGACGTGTGGATGTGTGAATATAGTTATGCGCCAGGCATCATCTGTGTGTCAGTGCTGGACAAGGGACTGGGGACTGATGGATGTGGCATCCCCATCCTGAGGGGTGTTAGCGGCCACACACAGTCATGCTAGGTCCACACATGTCGTAGGGCACATACCCTGTTATGTACATGTGCGCCTATGTCCCTATGTAGGGGTCCATGCCGGTTGCGGGTACCTGTGCTATGCTGATGTTGCCAGACATGCCTGTGGGTACCCCGCGACTACACGTGGGGAACTAATTACAGTGCTCCCAGTAGGCACATGCAAGTACACCATCATTGTCATACGGGTTAACTGAACCAACATGGTGCTACACATGTAACCACCACGCATACTGTGTACACAGATCAATGGATGCTGCACCTGTCCTGCATGGTATGTCTGCTGCATGATGTCAGTGCAAAACCCACATCACATACACACCTGTCACCAGCCATACACACACACCACAACATACACATCACGTACTATGCGGACACAGGTATCACATACACCTCTCACTATCTTGTCCACCCTGTGCATCAGAATATGTTTGCATAACCGTGCACTGATGGTGTAGCTCACAGTTATGCGGCAGAGACTTCATCATATGCACAGGGTGATATGTGCCACAGGCATGGGCTGTACCAATGGATGACATCATGTGTGTGTGTGTAAGGGCCTGTGCATTGACTGGGCATGACTGTGTAGATTGCATGTGGGTGTGGTGGAGCCCTACAGTCGTGTTTGCTGTGTGTGGGTTTGTGTGTACACAGTTCAGTCATCTGTGATGCCTACACGGGGTATGCTTGGCAGCCCCAGACTGCACAGTGCAGGTGTTACGGCTCACTGTGTCAGCCTGCGGCGACATGACCCGTGCCTGCCTGGGGTCGCACGGGCACGACCGGGTGGAGGTACGGACTGTCCACTGTCCGATGTCACATGTCCGCTGGAACCGTGCCGCCACGCCATCCAGGGCCACGCCCACGTGGCCTGCTCTGTCCTGGTGTGGTTGGTGTAGTAGCAGCTGCACTGCTGCTGCTACCAGCACTGTGTGGGTGGGCATGGGAGGTGGCACGCACACGCTGACCTGCACCAGGTGGTGTTGCTGGCCCACGCCCACGTGCCCTATGCCTCACCCCTACTTGGTGTTCCTGCACGGACAGCCCACGCTCAAGGATGGCCATGCCTCGGTCGAGGATACCAGCCATCTCACCCAATCTCCTATCCAGAACATCGGCAAGATGCTGTTGGGCATTCGCCAATGCCTGGATGTTGTCATTCAAGGAACGGATTGCAGACCTCTGCAGCCTCTGCCCTTCCTGGTTCTGCCGTTCGGCACGTGCCTGCGCCGCCATTACAGTCTGGAACATGCGTCTGGTTATACCAGCTGCTGCACCCTGTATGGCAGGTGTATGTCTAGCGGTGCTCCCCCTACGAGCAGCACCTGCCACATGCCTGCATGGCACTGCACCAGTCATTACACTGGCACCATCGTGTGTACCCACACCTTCTGCAGCCACCACACATTCCTGCACGGTGCCAACAGACGCTGACTGACCGTCATCTATGGGCAACGGTGTTGGGGTATGTGTCGGCATCCGAACTGTGTGCAGGGATGAAGGGGACGTACGTGTGATGTCCTCCAATGGCACAGTGTCTGCCTGTGACGACCCTGCCTGTGCCTCATGCACATGGTCATCACCACTAGTATCTGTGGGGACACTAGCATCAGATGGACCGCAGGAGGGGAACTCACCTACAGCACCTGTCAATACAAAGACATACCATCGGTTACAATACAGACACACACACACACACACACACACACACACACACACACACACACACACACACACACACATCATGCATGTGATAATGCAGGTGGCATGCAGCATTCACACACCACAGACCAGTGAATGTAGACCAGACATTCATAGTGGCAGTATGCACACTGCCCTGGTGGGAACAGTACAACAGGCAGGTGTCTTTTAGTAGGCATGCAGTACACACATTCATGGTAGTTTGCATGCATCACCGTGATACACCGTGTGGCCACAGGCGAGTTGACAGTACACATGGCTGCCGACACTATGTCATGTACACCGCAAACATGTGTGGTATCATGTGGACATGTGACGATGGTGTCCCACCGCATGCACCACATCACAAAAGCTGTCACGGTGCAGTGTTATGTGTACAGTCTACAGATACAATGTATGGATAACAGGGATGTCTCTGCAGGTGCGGTTGGTGTGAGCTGTGTACATAGCTGTACAGTGTGGAGTGCGGGCACTGTGCCACTGCACAGTAGCAGGACACAGTTATGTTTCTGTGCGATGCGTGACCTGGACGCGTTACATTGCCATGTCGGTAAGTCAGTTCAGCTGCTCAGCAGCACGTATATGGTGGACATTGGAGGCACCTGTAGTAGCTGTGGAGAGGCATTCCATGTCACTGGTGTACTACATCGGATGTCCAGGGGGTCCACTACAGTGATGAGCCCACTATGTGTGCACAGGGTGCAACGGTGACTACCCACTGTGGATGTACTGTGTGGCAACATGCCTGTAGGTATCGACCATGGCCTTGTCTGTCTGGGTCATTGACAATTGTGTGTGGTGGACATCGTGCACACGGCCCTGTAGTGGCCCATGTGACATACAACCATACTAGTGTAAGGTGTCACATTCCCGACAGATATGCAGACAGTGTGGATGTCTGCTATATTGTGCATAGGTCATGTCATGGTGTGAAAATGTTGCAGCCAGACATCCACGTGCATGGGACATGGCATGTGCCATGTCACAACGTGTGCACCCGATGCAGGGGCATAGCTCACATTGGTAACACCTGTGCTCTGGCAAGATCACAGCTCACTATGTGGTACTGTGTGCATACTGCAGAGGCATACCGATGCATACTACACATGCAGCCATTGTGGAACACCTACACCATTGTATGCATAGCTGAATGCACGTAACACACCAATAGGTCATGTGGTGTCATGCCACTCTACGCTAACGGTTGTATCTACTGTACATGGGTGGTGTGTGTGTCGGGTGGTGCAACCTGTATACCATGACTGGGGCACACACAGGTGTGCATGTCATGCCTGGACACATGGGGGATATCAATACACCATATCATGCCTTTGACTAGCAACAGACTTACCTGCAACAGACCCTTGTGTTTGCGACATGCCAGACGTACCTGTAAAGGGATGACACAAAGGTATACACATAATCCATTACTATCGCCATGGTCAGCACTGTGCATGTCACATCATGCATCTGTGAGTTAGCATGTGCTATGCACATGTCCGCTAACACAACGTAGCATACTGTAGTATGCATCTTGTGTGGCCATATACCTGGCATGTATTGCTATATAATGATTTGTACTATGACACCCACCCCCACGTCACTTATCATACAAACATGCAACACTGACTTACCATGCAGCTCCAAGCTCATAGTTCGGGAGACACTCACCTCCACGATGGACGCATGGGTTTCTGCGTGTTGTTCCGTGGGTGTCCCCAGACTGGCCAGGAGCTCCTCCGTGGCTGTGAGTGGGGGCTGGGTTGGTGGCCCACCACCTGTCCCACGTTGTTGTCTGGCGATTGCAGCGGCACGCTGTCTTGCATGCCGGATCAGGTCTGTGCAGTGCCTGCGGATCTGCTGATAAGTGCGGTTGTATCCGCCCAGGCTGTTCACCCTCCTGCACATCTCCTCCCACATCACCTGTCGTTCCTGTGCCTGCTGCGGCACATGACTGAATAAGACGTCATGATTAGTATGGAGGTATGGGATGATCACCTCCTCCTCCTGTCGACTGAAAGCGGGAAGCCGGGAACGTGGCATTATCTGTAAGGCATAATGATGGTGGCAGGTCACATTTACACTGCTGTGCTGGCATACTGTTGGAAATACATTGCTATGACAAGTACGACATCTGCACAGTAATCTGTGAAAGGCATCATGGCAGTGTCACAGCCGATGTGTTGGCTTCACACCATTGAGCAGTGGGTGTCACATCATATCTGTGTGCCACCCCATCACACTGTACACGCACCATGTAGATGTTAGCCTGCTGTGGACATGTGTACCTGGCTGCACCTGTGTCCATATCACTTGGCATAAGTCCCCATGTGACGTCGGTGCTACTGTTCACCTGGACGCTGTGTATATGTCAGTACACATCACGTCTGTAGCCATTGTGAACGCCAGCAGTGGCACTGTACACATACACATGGACACCTGCACATGCATGTGTTGTGCCATGTACATCCACACAGCACTGTACGGGTGTTGGACAACTTGCCACAGCTCACCTGTGTTGCACATGTGATAGACATAGGGCAATGTGTAACCATGACACATTAGCAGGAAAGGCCATGCATAGCATGTACACACACACATTGTCCAGAGCATCACACAGCACCTGTAACACCACAGGGTGCATCACCGCCACATTACTGCTGTGTATGGTTGATAGTGAGAGTGCCTTTTGTCCATTGCACCATGTAGGACTGTGATAGCTCATGCAGCCTTGCTGGGCACGTCTGCATGGTATGGCAGGGTATGCCACATACATGGCACTGGGTTGTGATCCACCTGGGGGTTGATGATATTGGCAGGGTGGCTGTCCATTCCATATGTCATTGCTATGTGTATATGGACATTCAACATGTCTATCACCATGGTGTGGACACTGGCCTCAAGCGAGGTATGCTGCACGCTGCTTGCTGAGGGTGTGTCTGGTGCATGCAGGTATCACACATCCATGCATACACTGTAACCCTGGCAGGTGCTATGTGCTGGGATATTGATCAACACAGTGCTGTATGTGGACACACACCGCTATCCCGTGCACATGGATGGTTGCCTGCACTGATGTGGGTACCACATATGTGTATATCCAGTGCCTGCTGCCACCCCCATGTCTGCTGCTGCACTACACACCACCATCCCTCCCTCTGTGAATGTGGTGTTGGGCACAGCATAGGTATCCATGTATGGGGACAGGGATGTTCACATAGCAGGGTCACTGATGGTATCGTCAATCTGACCATACACGTATGACGCACCCCTCACACATACAACCCATTCATATTGTTGTTCACAACGGTGACACAGCTATATTGCTATGCCGAGACATTCACAGCCATACATACACAGATGCATGCACATCCATCTGTGGCATGGCCTGGACTATTGGTGTGGTTCAGCACATAACATGTTTGACTGCAGCTGGCAGACCTACTGTGCACATGTCTACATGGTAAGCCTGTTCTACAGTAGGCATCTGTGATGTGCTGTGCACATCTCATATCTGCACATTTGGTTGGTGTCCATCGGTCCACAGGCCAGTGGTGGGACACACAGGGATGTTGCTGAACATATATGCATGCAACCCTGTACAGCTGTAACACTAGCCTCTCAGATGCTCATGTGTCGTGGATGTGAACACCGTACACACACATGTGGTTGTGGGCTGCCGTCCATACCCATCTCCTCCTGTGGGTTGCTATCATCCCACACACTCCTTGTATTGTATGTTCAGGCTATGCACCTATGTGGGGCTTGTGGGCATGCAATACGATACTATATGCCTTTGCACCCATCACAGACAATGTCACACAGGTACACCGGCAGCCGTACACGTCACAGCTTGTTGTCAGCACATCACATGTGGTACACACATAACACATCTCCTGTGGGACATGGTCAATTGTACGGGCATGTCCAGCGGTCACATGCCACAGCTACCCCTACATGACGGCTATGCAGGACATGTGTCTGTACAGCTACTGTCACATGTACACGAGCAATGCCCCCTACCTACATCACATGGTACTACCTGTGGGGTATGTGCGTCTGCATGCATGCTATGGCCATAGATGACAATTGTACATCAATATGTGCAACATACCTCATTGGGGGTTGTCATGTGCACATGTTCCACGTGTCAATGCATTGTTTGTGTCTGTTGGGCGGTCATTGTTGTGCATGGTTTACATGGCTGCCATAGCGTACTGTGTGTGATTCCAGGTACTTCATTGGGCTACCAGCATTGTACATTTCCACAGCACATTCCAGCCATCATGTAGCCATCTTAGATGACAGTGGGAGGTGTTCCGCCATGTGCACATATGTCACACAGTACGAGGGTGACTGACACACATTGTCAGGACTGGGTTCTGACTGCTGTGGATGTGTGTAATGGTATTGACAACCATGACTGCGCCAGATGGTGTCATCTGGATGTGTAACATTCACAACACACACCTACATTCACATAGCAGCACATCGTCCACGACAATGGACATTCCTGCATGAACACTGTGTGCGGTATGTCTGTATGACCACTGCATATATCAGTGGTAGCCACCAGCATGGCTGCCTACAACAACGGTGTGTATCCTGTGCAAACATGGGTTACACCTGTCACAACACACCTGTGTCAGATGGCCCTGTAGTGGGTGACAGTGCAGTTCCATACATCATGTAACAGTATACATCGTGCACCAGTATGTTGCAGACATGTGAACGGCTGTGCTACTCGACATATGCACACATGACACATCACCTGGTACACCGTGTCTGCCTTGCCACCTGCTATTGTGACCACCCTGTGATGACATTGTACGGCCCACATGGACTGGGACATGTGATGGCTCAATGGTGACTTAACCCTCCGGGTGTATGTCTAGCCAGGTGTCCAGTAGCCAGTGGTCTGCACGCAGGGATACTGTACATTGGCCTACTGTGTCACTGGGACTGTTGACTATGGTCATACTGTACTTATGCAGGCATGTGTTGTTTGTCCAGTCTGATAGTCGTGTTCAACCACACTACCGTGGCACACATGACCTGTGGACATCTGCCTAAGGTGTGCAGCCCACATGTACATCTTCACATGCTATGCTGCCTGTGCAGCAGTGTCACATGTCTGTCTCCAGCAGGGCTGTCACAGGTAGGCACAGCATGCAGTGATGTGTGACAATGCTTACACCCTCCACTGTGCTGTACACAAGCACTGCACACACAGTACGGCATGCATGTCATTTATCTGCAGTGCCTGGGACCTGCCTCCATGCCCTACACGGCACACCTGCCAGTCCAGATTGTACACAGATCATACCTCCCAGGCACATACCTGGACTGCAACACACACAGGTGGGTGGTTCCCACACCACACAGTGATTTACACACATACTGTATATTCCCGAGACACATTGCATCATAGGTAATCCATGTTCAGATACCCATGTTCGTGACCGCTACGCACATTGTGACACGCAATGGTGAATACACTGTACACCACAGGTTACATGCTGGCCGTGTTGGCATACTGTACATTGCACCTAGGACAGTTGCTACTGCTATGTATTGACAGCAACACGCACTTCCCTAGTATGGACTCCCATGTACCCACACATGCTTGGCCATGCAGTACGATAGCTGCTGGGTGACACATGACATGACACATACCATACCTACACTACCCTCGGCATGCACCAAACCTCCATGTGTCTGTGTGCTATGCTTACACACATCCCCCCTCTGTTTGCTGAACATCCATGCTTCTCAGCCCTGCTAGCCACATCCTAGACTCACGACCATCGCAGCATGCATGGTACATACGCTCTACAGCCGGTACTACCGGCATCCACTGACAGAGGTAGTTGATGGCATGGCACCCCGTACGATGGACAGTCTACATGACTATGCCGACACATATCACAGTGCACTTCCGCTACATTTACGCACTGGTAGGGACCATGCTATTCCACACAGAGACATGGTGGTACTGGCCTTTTCACAGATGCCACAGTGGTATTCATGTTCCATGCAGACATGCTGTATGGGCACATGTGCAGGCTGTTGCATGGTAGTTATGTTCACATGTGTGTGGTGTGTCACTTGACAGTCATGGTGTGTCCTCATGGTGCATCACATACTCCACAGCTAGCTACCTACACATGACTGCCATACATTGCAGTGTGCTGGTATGTCTCTGCTGTTTGGCTACATCCACATTCAATGCAGCATACAACACTCATGCAGGCATTGCCAACACAGATGTTGCTGGCATCGAGCCTGCCAATGGGGTACCTACCAACAATACACACTCTCACTCACTACAGGGTTCCAATCCATGGCTGGACATTGTATTAACCCTGTGGACACAGACATAGTACTGCCATGCACACGTTATGTCTGAGAACACGGTCCCAATGTCACCTCCGATCTCCGTAGTTGTTGTATCCCGCCAACCTGGCTGTTACATGTCTCTGCAGCAGCACACTGCATTGACTGCTAGCCCATTCATGTACGTTGTGTACCCTGACCACCACACTACCACATCTATCACAGTACACATGGGTGGTACTGCATTGCACATATGGGGCTGCATTTGTACACCCATGACTGGGCCATTCAGTATGGCACTGGGCCACATCCTCACATACATGCTTCACACACTCATTGACGACCTCCATGCCTTTACTGGCACCCTTGTTGGGCTTCTGTGCACCACAGCACACCACATCCACATGCTGGCCACCTGTCATACCATTGCATGGGTGGTTGGTGTGGTACAGAGGGTATCAAATCAGACATTATCTGCTCTTTGCCCTTCAGCGCCATTCCACTTTATGGTATTGCCAATGTACACATCCAGCATCACATCGTACCCTATGACTCAGGATGTTACGCCATGTGCCTCCTGTACAGGTCACACAGTGGTGCAGGCATATCATGCTAACTACAACAAGTCAGGTACGTGTGACATTGCACAGTCATCAGTCATGTGGCCCCTCATGCTCACTATTTGCTTACATACACTACATGCTGTCACAGAGTATTGTCCATGCCTACATATACCACATCTACATACCTGGCAGCATTCTAGCTCATCCTACTCATATTGCTAACAACCATACAGGTGTCAGTGTGGCAGATATATCATGTAGATATCATTGCATCAGTTACATCACACATAGTGCATACACATCACCTTTGCATAGTGACAGTCATGCAGTGTGTATCACATGGATACTGTCCCTATACATGCATATCACATTGTACATGGTTGCTGTACACACATGCCCCACATGGTGCTGTGGTTGCCATATTCCACTATGGCGTGGGTACACATGTGCAGGGCCACGCATTTCTGGACCGTATGTCTAGCTGATACATTGGGTGCCCTTGTACCTGTGCCATACACACATGTACACGCGGGCAGTGTTACAATAACACATATGTGGTGTACCTTACACAATGGATACAACTTTACATGTCTCAGTATAGTCATGCCGTGATGTCTACCCGGCTCAGACAGTTTACATATGCAAATGACAGTCATGAAACACATCTGTACTCACCTGCATACCACTAACACATGGGTGTCATCTACTCTGCCATGGGCCATGTTCTCCGCATTACTGATGCATGTAGTACTCCTACATGGCGTTTGCAGTGGGCAGGGTGGGAGGAGCACTCCTGCATGTGTGCACACATGCCACATTGCTCAGCCTGGGCGTCTGTGTGACCTCCACAGACTGGACACACACCGTGCTGTGGGACATAGGTCCTGTGCACATCCCACAGGGACACACTGTGTCACTAGTCATGTGATAGCTCCCTTACTGGTAGGGTGACACAGACCCATGGTACCACCACAGCGGAAGTACTGTATAGACATACAGTTGACATCCACCTCTGCCGTTCAGTGGGCACTACCATGGGGGGGGAGGGTGACACTACTGTGTACATTGCACATGTGTTTACACACGGCCCTGCCGGACATCATTGTTGCACACATTGCACCTGCTACGGAACGTTTGGATATGGTTACTTGCTGTTCCCTCCAATTCGGGTACCTATTCTGCTACTACTCTGTCCCATATGTGCAGGCCATACATATCCTGTTTATGTACATAACATTAGGCCATCCCTCCATCATGCATGCTATGCCTGTGATACTGTCTATGATTTCTGAACATATCCATCATGACAGCTTAGCATTACACATAATTGACATAGTCACCCCTACTGCGAGGGATACGTGCATGCGTCGCACATTCCGTATGACATCGACGGTATATGCCCATGCACATGTGTGCTGTGACACTATACATACATGTCCTATCCCCTGCTGTGGCACTTCATTGTTCGATATCCACTGACAGCATCAGCGTGGGTGGTGGCATTGTTCTGTGTTTGGAATCCCTATGGCGGACCTTGGGTTATCACGGCTGTGTACATGTTGTCCCACTGCTGTGCACACGTTGTCCACAGTCGTTGGTATGCTCCGCGGCTTAGCATTACATAACCACCTTTCACCACTCTCTGCCTGATGGACAGGTATCTTTACTTACACACATCGCTCACATACAGTGCAGATTAGTCATACGTATCATGCGTACACACCAGTACATCTCGTGGGTTCGACATACCTTTCCGCCTTTGCTTCTGTATTCGTCAATATTCTCCTCTAGCTCCTTGCTTTCGATTCACTTTGTGTTCGGTATGAACATACGGTTTGAATATCCAGGGAGTCTTCCTTTTATTCGTCGTCACCTGAGGCATGTGGGTTCATCACGCCAATAGCTGTTCCTCGGTGTGTAGTTATGCGCATATCACTGGTGATCCTCCTCCATTCAGACGTTACCCGAAACTAGGCCATGGTTCATTCCCCGTGTGGCCGTTGGTTATTTGCACTACCTTCATGGGGATGGTATGTGTTGTATCATGTTTGTGTGACTGCATACGCTATGTGTGGTGTCAGGTACATTACGCTGTGGTGTTAGCCGTGGATTGTGTGTGTTGGGTATGGTATTCTGTTCGACATGTGGGTGTCCGTGTCCTGGCGGCGTCTGTCGATGGCGTTGTGCATTCAGATGTGTAACATAGCTGTTATATTCCTGTACACAACGGATGCAAGGATGCATCGGCTACTGCTAGTGTTACCCATGCGGCTTGTTGCGGGTATGCCGCTGTCATTGACTGCCTGTATGTTTTTGCTACGGTTTTGGCTGTTATCCCTTTGATATGTGCGATGGGGTATATCTGCGGATGTGGGTGACGGTACGGGGTGTGGGTCTTGCATTTATACATACAAGATATGCTTGTGTGTGTGCTCCATCCCTGCTTGGGGAGCTGCAGGTTACCTGTCTGTTGTTCTGGGAATGTTTGTTTTGTTGATGTCGTGTGGTGTTGGTATCGCCTGCATGTGTGCTTCCTGCACGTATTCCTCCTTCACATCGGTTATATATCTGCGGATGTTCGTCCGTGCCTACTATCCATTGGCATTTTGTCACTGATAGTTACGGTGATTGTGGTCCTGTACTTGGGACGGCCTGTATGCTACCAGTAGCCTCCTATTCGTGTGGTGCTTGCTTACTTAACGGTCGTGGAACACACAGCGGTATTTATGGGACCGTAAGTGTCCACGATCGGTGCCGGGATAGCACATTCGCATTTTCGCCGTACATGCCTGATGCTGTGTAACGTTGCCGACGTATCGTGTTGAGTCTACCATATGGCCGCCATACATACGGTCATGGTTTGTACATGCGTCCTTTGCATCTCCTGTTGGCTATGGTCCTGTGGTACATTCTGGGACATTTCCGCTTTGCATCGTTTTACGTCGCCATGCGCCTAGCCACTGAGGAGATGTCAGTACTACTTTGTGGGTACTGCTGTACATACGCCTATGGTTCCTGTACTGTATGCTTAGGCATGTTATTACACTCCGCCTGTGACATGTCACCTACATACACATTTTACAGTGGCACACATTACACACACACAGCGAACACACACGACAACCTCACCTCACACATACACATATTGCCGCCATAGCTCTCAACCTTCCATTTCCAGAACGAGGAACACACATTCATAATGTGAAACAAATGGGCAAACTGTGGAACACATACCACTGTCTTACTAACAACTTCAGCTAAGAAGGTCATAGGATGGTTAAAATATGCTGATTTACTTACAAAGAATAACCTTTAATGAATTACTATGATTAATTTCTATTTACCAGGATTTCTATTATATACATTCCTAACAATGAATGTGTGACAGAGTATTTCAATGTGGAACTTTGAGGAACTGTGAGGAACATGAACTGTTTTAGACCCCAAATGAGGTACGTTTCTCATAATGACGTACACTTGACAGGTATGATTGCCGCTTTCGCAACGACGGTTGCACACAGTACCTACGTTGGCCGCATCGCCGGCGGTGTACCTCCGCCTCATATCCTATGGATGTGACACATATCCGTTACTGTACTGCGGCCTGGCGATCATCCCGACCGCGGATATGTATTGATGCAGGTTGACATTTCCATGGCTGGCGTTCCCTGCTCTGCCCACCCTCCTGGATGATTGGGTTGTCGTTCACTATGTTTACTATGTGGAGATTTTAAGGCCTTACTTATCTGTAAACTTGCATCCCTGGGTTCCATATTAACCTGTTGTACTTTATATCTGTGTATGTGTACATATATTTCTACGTGTACTGATATCTATTTCGTATCTGTGTATGCACATAAGTACATATGTAGTCGACTTGCGGCGACAGTGGCAGGATACGGCCACGCCGTCTGCTGTAGAACCGGCGTGCGCTTGAGGTGTTGGCATTCCATGCTCTGCTGGCTATTGGGTGTGCAGTGTTTGGGTGGTGCCTTTGTTGAGTCACACATAGGTCCGCCATACGGTACACATTACGGTGGACATGTTTGTGTGGCGTCCATTTCACTGTGTGTGCAGGTAAGGAGGTGTCAGTCCATGGGGCCTACGCTGTCAAAGTATGTGCTATGCGTTCCCTCTTTGCCAGGGCGTAGGCATATTGGGTACGCCTCAGTCTACCTACTGGGGCTGGCACAGTGTGTTCATGGCGCTGAACGCCCTGTGCCTGTGCTTGCCTTGGCAGTTGTGGCGGGCTTGGTGGCCCTAGACCATTATGTCCCTGCAGCAGCTGTTTCCGCAGAATCATATTGTGTAGCATACAACATACTATGAATATGTGGGCACATGTGCCTGGAGAGTACTGCAAGGCTCCACCGGATGTATCCAAGCACCGGAACCGTGATTTCAACATCCCAAACACACGCTCTATGATTATTCTGGTTTGTGCGTGTGCCTCATTATGGCATTCTTGCATGTGTGTGTGTGCATTTCTGATGGGTGTCATCATCCACGGCTCCAGTGCATAGCCAGCATCCCCACAAGGTGACCTTGTGTGATGTCCCCTGGCGAATACCTGATACAGCTGTGAGGCATGCCAGATATGGGAGTCGTGGTAGCTTCCAGGGCTGCCAGCACACACATCCATGATAATGCCCCGCATTGCACACGAACTGGCAATTGATGGAGGGGTATCCCTTGCGGTTTATGTAGCGTCTACCCTGCTCCCCGGCGGTGACTTGATTTCTATGTGCGACAGTCTATCGCACCCAGTACCTCCGGTATTGTGCCACACGGTGGAAGTGGCGCATATTGCTAGCCAACTCCTCCTGAGATCTGGGAAGTTTATATACTCATGGGCATAACGTAACATGGCATCCAGGAACTGGTGTAGTACCCTGGATGCTGATGCCTGTGAGATACCCATTATATCCCCGGTTGGCCTTTGAAAGGTACCTGTAGCCAGTATTCGCAAGCTCACACATACCTTTGTGTCTACTGGGATGGGCTCCCCTCTGTTGTCTCTTGTTCTCAGGCATGGCCGGCACAGCTCCACTATTTGCTGTAACGTGTCCCTGTCCACCCTGTAGCGCTCTACTATCTCCAGGTCTTGCAGCCCCTGGTAGGTCACCCTTGGTCTGAACACTCTCCTTCTCCTATGAGGCCTACGGTGGTTGTCGGCACCCTCCTCCGCAACTCGCCTGTCTCTGACACATACCTATGCATCACGGCCACGGCTGCACCCAACATATACATATTAAAAGTTCCCGTGTGTTTACACCCCACGGTGCGGCGTTTGGGAAATGCGCTGTGTGTTGTGTGCATTCACACTTTATACTGTTGTGCTGTATACCCTGTGATGTCATTGGGTGTGTCTGTGCAGCGTATCTGTGGATTATCTTCGGTGTTTTACTGCAACTGCAACGGTATTGCCTTTAGTGTTACATTACAGTTGCCTGCATTGGCTTAGCTTTGCATCTTACATTACTGTTTCTGCACGTTGCACCTACAATTGCCTGCAGTGCATCCTGCAGGCACATGGCATATGATGCATTTTGTCTGCCGCCGCCGTTATGCTACCTCTGTACTTGGCTCTGCTATTTCAGTTCTTTGCTCTTTGCATTTCTACTACATCCCCTACTATCTTTGCATTCCTATGCCTCCCTTTCCCGTTTTGCAGGAGTCTGCATGCAGAGTTGTCAGCTGCCGCGTTTGCCCTTCCTGGATTGATTGGTGTTGATTGCTCATTACGGCTCCAATTACACTGCTTCCGCATTTCCTCATATTCTCCGCATTACCTTCCTATATCCGTGGTTGTTGACGGGAGGCCGTCACATGACTGGGTTGGGGAACGTGGTCATCCTCGTGCACATGCATCTATGCGGCATTATGTACTCTCAGCGCATCTATTTCCTCACACGCCATCCTGCTGCTGTGATGTGCATTGTACAGCTCATGTTTGCTGGCCTCCAATGTGCTTCCTCCTACAGTGGCACACCTCTGCGATTGACATGTATCCCGTAGGCCACTCCTCGGTGTACTACCGCTGCGCCGCTTGCTCCATCCTTACACCGCCGGTTTTGCGATTCACTATTATCTGCCTCATTTGCATGGCATTGACTGCTAATACATGGTTACGGCGAACACTGCCGCCACTCCTTGACAACCCTTGCGCTGGGGTTGAGGCTTTCCATACATACTATGGTGTGTGGTGGCTGTGCATCTGATGTGTATTATACTGCTCTTTAGGACATTCTCATATTATTTAATTGTTTTGTACCTTCTGTGCACATATCCGGGTTCTGCTGTGGTTTCTGAGTACATAACAATTATGTCATTATTTACAGTTTGTGCATGTTTTCTTTGGACATTCTCGGTGCCTTTCGCCATTGGCATATTGCACCTGTATGATACCTGATGTTGACAGCCTTCCATTACTCCTTGGTCATGTTTGGCTAAATGTAAACCGCTTTTTGGTTTACATTGCCGCGTTCTTACGCTTACGCCTGCCCAACTTCGTGGATCGCTATTTGCCTTCATTTGCATGGTGCAATACCGCACACAGTGTGATTAGCATACCTACGCCGGGGGCGGCGCAGGTCCGCCGCACGCCGGTAGTGCACGGGATTGATTCATACCTGAATCGCTCGGTGGCCATATTTGGCTTTATAACGCCGACGCTATGCGGGCGCCTGGCGCAAGGTTCATGAATCCCATGGTTAGTGTCCTTTGTTTAAAGAATATTTTTTTTTGCATTCAATGGTGATATTTTTCACCAATTACAGGGCACAGCTATGGGGCCAGCCTTTGCCCCCATGTATGCCAACTTAGTAATGGCCAAGTTTGAGAATGATTATATTTATACCCATTATTTTTATAGGTCACAAGTTATTTTATATTTTATATTTACTGATGATCTTATTTTTTTATGTGAAGGAGGTCAAACAGATGCTACGTTTGGAAATGATTTACAGCTTAACAAAACGGGTTTACAGTTTGATGGCATACAGCTTGACCCTCAAGTGAATTTTTTGGATATAAGCCTAAATGGTTTTGTGACTAGTCTCTATAAAAATCCAAACAAATTTATTTCTACATGGGAGTAGCTGTCATATGGCCGCCATACATACGGTCATGGTTTGTACATCGTCCTTTGCATCTCCTGTTGGCTATGGTCCTGTGGTACATTCTGGGACATTTCCGCTTTGCATCGTTTACCGCCATGCGCCTAGCCACTGAGGAGATGTCAGTACTACTTTGTGGGTACTGCTGTACATACGCCTATGGTTCCTGTACTGTATGCCTACGCATGTTATTACACTCCGCCTGTGACATGTCACCTACATACACATTTTACAGTGGCACACACATTACACACACACAGCGGAACACACGACAACCTCACCTCACACATACACATATTGCCGCCATAGCTCTCAACCTTCCATTTCCAGAATGAGGAACACACACATTCATAATGTGAAACAAATGGGCAAACTGTGGAACACATACCACTGTCTTACTAACAACTTCAGCTAAGAAGGTCATAGGATGGTTAAAATATGCTGATTTACTTACAAAGAATAACCTTTAATGAATTACTATGATTAATTTCTATTTACCAGGATTTCTATTATATACATTCCTAACAATGAATGTGTGACAGAGTATTTCAATGTGGAACTTTGAGGAACTGTGAGGAACATGAACTGTTTTAGACCCCAAATGAGGTACGTTTCTCATAATGACGTACACTTGACAGGTATGATTGCCGCTTTCGCAGCGGTTGCACACAGTACCTACGTTGGCGCGCCGCGGCGGTGTACCTCCGCCCTCATATCCTATGGATGTGACACGCACATATCCCGTTACTGTACCGTGGCCTGGCGATCATCCCGACCCGCGGATATGTATTGATGCAGGTTGACATTTCCATGGCTGGCGTTCCCTGCTCTGCCCACCCTCCTGGATGATTGGGTTGTCGTTCACTATGTTTACTATGTGGAGATTTTGCGTCTTACTTATCTGTAAACTTGCATCCCTGGGTTCCATATTAACCTGTTGTACTTTATATCTGTGTATGTGTACATATATTTCTACGTGTGTACTGATATCTATTTCCGTATCTGTGTATGCACATAAGTACATATGTAGTCGACTTGCGGCGACAGTGGCAGCATACGGCTACGCCGTCTGCTGTAGAACCGGCGTGTGGTTGAGGTGTTGGCATTCCATGCTCTGCTGGCTATTGGGTGTGCAGTGTTTGGGTGGTGCCTTTGTTGGAGTCACACATAGGTCCGCCCATACGGTACACATTACGGGTGGACATGTTTGTGTGGCGTCCATTTCACTGTGTGTGCAGGTAAGGAGGTGTCAGTCCATGGGGCCTACGCTGTCAAAGTATGTGCTATGCGTTCCCTCTTTGCCAGGCGTAGGCATATTGGATGCGCCTACGTCTACCTACTGGGGCTGGCACAGTGTGTTCATGGCGCTGAACGCCCTGTGCCTGTGCTTGCCTTGGCAGTTGTGGCGGGCTTGGTGGCCCTAGACCATTATGTCCCTGCAGCAGCTGTTTCCGCAGAATCATATTGTGTAGCATACAACATACTATGAATATGTGGGCACATGTGCCTGGAGAGTACTGCAAGGCTCCACGGGATGTATCCAAGCACCGGAACCGTGATTTCAACATCCCAAACACACGCTCTATGATTATTCTGGTTTGTGCGTGTGCCTCATTATGGCATTCTTGCATGTGTGTGTGTGCATTTCTGATGGGTGTCATCATCCACGGCTCCAGTGCATAGCCAGCATCCCCACAAGGTGACCTTGTGTGATGTCCCCTGGCGAATACCTGATACAGCTGTGAGGCATGCCAGATATGGGAGTCGTGGTAGCTTCCAGGGCTGCCAGCACACATCCATGATAATGCCCTGCGCATTGCACAACTGGCAATTGATGGAGGGGTATCCCTTGCGGTTTATGTAGCGTCTACCCTGCTCCCGGCGGTGACTTGATTTCTATGTGCGTACAGTCTATCGCACCCAGTACCTCCGGTATTGTGCCACACGGTGGAAGTGGCGCATATTGCTAGCCAACTCCTCCTGAGATCTGGGGAAGTTTATATACTCATGGGCATGTCGTAACATGGCATCCAGGAACTGGTGTAGTACCCTGGATGCTGATGCCTGTGAGATACCCATTATATCCCGGGTTGGCCTTTGAAAGGTACCTGTAGCCAGTATTCGCAAGCTCACACATACCTTTGTGTCTACTGGGATGGGCTCCCCTCTGTTGTCTCTTGTTCTCAGGCATGGCCGGCACAGCTCCACTATTTGCTGTAACGTGTCCCTGTCCACCCTGTAGCGCTCTACTATCTCCAGGTCTTGCAGCCCTGGTAGGTCACCCTTGGTCTGAACACTCTCCTTCTCCTATGAGGCCTACGGTGGTTGTCGGCACCCTCCTCCGCAACTCCGTCTGTCTCTGACACATACCTATGCATCACGGCCACGGCTGCACCCAACATATACATATTAAAAGTTCCCCGTGTGTTTACACCCTACGGTGCGGCGTTTGGGAAATTGCGCTGTGTGTTGTGTGCATTCACACTTTATACTGTTGTGCTGTATACCCTGTGATGTCATTGGGTGTGTCTGTGCAGCCGTATCTGTGGATTATCTTCGGTGTTTTACCGTTGCAACTGCAACGGTATTGCCTTTAGTGTTACATTACAGTTGCCTGCATTGGCTTAGCTTTGCATCTTACATTACTGTTTCTGCACGTTGCACCTACAATTGCCTGCAGTGCATCCTGCAGGCACATGGCATATGATGCATTTTGTCTGCCGCCGCCGTTATGCTACCTCTGTACTTGGCTCTGCTATTTCAGTTCTTTGCTCTTTGCATTTCTACTACATCCCCTACTATCTTTGCATTCCTATGCCTCCCCTTTCCCGTTTTGCAGGAGTCTGCATGCAGAGTTGTCAGCTGCCGCCGTTTGCCCTTCCTGGATTGATTGGTGTTGATTGCTCATTACGGCTCCAATTACACTGCTTCCGCATTTCCTCATATTCTCCGCATTACCTTCCTATATCCGTGGTTGTTGACGGGGAGGCCGTCACATGACTGGGTTGGGGAACGTGGTCATCCTCGTGCACATGCATCTATGCGGGCATTATGTACTCTCAGCGCATCTATTTCCTCACACGCCAATCCTGCTGCTGTGATGTGCATTGTACAGCTCATGTTTGCTGGCCTCCAATGTGCTTCCTCCTACAGTGGCACACCCCTCTGCGATTGACATGTATCCCGTGTAGGCCACTCCTCGGTGTACTACCGCTGCGCCGTTTGCTCCATCCTTACACCGGCGCCGGTTTTGCGATTCACTATTATCTGCCTCATTTGCATGGCATTGACTGCTAATACATGGTTACGGCGCCGAACACTGCCGCCACTCCTTGACAACCCTTGCGCTGGGGTTGAGGCTTTCCATACATACTATGGTGTGTGGTGGCTGTGCATCTGATGTGTATTATACTGCTCTTTTAGGACATTCTCATATTATTTAATTGTTTTGTACCTTCTGTGCACATATCCGGGGGTTCTGCTGTGGTTTCTGAGTACATAACAATTATGTCATTATTTACAGTTTGTGCATGTTTTCTTTGGACATTCTCGGTGCCTTTCGCCATTGGCATATTGCACCTGTATGATACCTGATGTTGACAGCCTTCCATTACTCCTTGGTCATGTTTGGCTAAATGTAAACCGTTTTTTTTTGGTTTACATTGCCGTGCCCTTACGCTACGCCTGCCCAACTTCGTGGATCGCTATTTGCCTTCATTTGCATGGTGCAATACCGCACACAGTGTGATTAGCATACCTACGCCGGGCGGCGCACCGCGCACGCCGGTAGTGCACGTGGGATTGATTCATACCTGAATCGCTCGGTGGCCATATTTGGCTTTATAACGCCGACGCTATGCGGGCGCCTGGCGCAAGGTTCATGAATCCCATGGTTAGTGTCCTTTGTTTAAAGAATATTTTTTTTTGCATTCAATGGTGATATTTTTCACCAATTACAGGGCACAGCTATGGGGCCAGCCTTTGCCCCCATGTATGCCAACTTAGTAATGGCCAAGTTTGAGAATGATTATATTTATACCCATTATTTTTATAGGTCACAAGTTATTTTATATTTTATATTTACTGATGATCTTATTTTTTTATGTGAAGGAGGTCAAACAGATGCTACGTTTGGAAATGATTTACAGCTTAACAAAACGGGTTTACAGTTTGATGGCATACAGCTTGACCCTCAAGTGAATTTTTTGGATATAAGCCTAAATGGTTTTGTGACTAGTCTCTATAAAAAAATCCAAACAAATTTATTTCTACATGGGAGTAGCTGTCATCCTAGACACCTAGTTATGGTGTTGCCTTATAATGAATTCCTTAGAATGCATAGGCTATGTAGTTCGGACAGCTTATTTAATAAAGAAATATTAGAAGCTAAGAAAATGTTTATTAATAGAGGCTATGACACTAAGGTGGTAAGTGAAGCTAAACAAAAAATAATGAAGATGAGACATGAATGTAATTTTTATGTGGATATACAAATTAATTCAGGGGATAAGAAAATGTGTGTTAGAAATGCAAACAATAAGAATAACCAAAAATAAATCTATTTTGTGACTACTTTTAATGTTATAACTGAGGAAGTTGTGAAGCAGGTAGCCATTTGTGGCCTATGCTGTTGACAAATAAGACCCTGAAAATAATACTACCTAATTTTGTTAATATATCATACAAAACAGTTAGAAATTTGTTGATATGGTGATACATAATTTTTTTTCTCCACCAGAGGTTAGTATAAATCAGGGTCTGGACTTATGTTATGGTACTATGCCATGTGATAGATGCTCTACTTGTCAGTATGTAGTTAATTATTTTCCTTATATCAATGGTTTTAGATTTAATACTAAGGATAGATATAGTTGTAAGACTGAGGGGGTTCATAGGTTCATAGGTTCATACTAGGCTATCTGCGCTGGGGCATTTATAAGCCTAGCCCGATTGTGTTTGGCTTACGCCACCCCTTGATTTGAGTATACTGTGCCCTTTTTAAAGTTTAGTTTACTGTGCCTCTGTCTAATAGTGACATGGAAGTAATCCCCGGGACAAACCTACGATCCCCCATCCACTCATCAAGATTTTTCTTGAAGAGAGTCAGTGAGGTGCTCTGCCTAACATGAATTGGAATTATATTCCAGAGTGAAGGGAGCCTCTGGGTTATGAATCTGTCCCTCCAGCATGTTCTATTTATTTCTGTGCTGAGGTTCAAGTCCCTCGAGCGTGTGGCTCTAAGGGATTTAGATTTACTGAGGTGGAGCATGTCCATTAATTCTGGGTTGGACATAGCTTTATATGTCAGGCATAGATCGCCTCGAAGTAGGTGGCATGCAACTGAGTAGAGCTGGAGTTTTTTTAACCGAGCAGCATATGGCATCTGTTTGAGTCCCTTGATGCTCCTGGTGAGGTACCTTTGGGGTCTTTCTAATTGCTGCAGGTGTCGGGTAAGGTACATCCCAAAGGGGGCATTGTATTCTATGATGGGCCTGATAAGGGATGAATAAAGGGGCACGGTTACCTCTCTTGATCTAGATGTGAATCCTTTCATGATGAGGTGGGCTATGTAGAAGGTCTTTCTAACCACTTTGGCAATGTGGTTGTCAAAGGAGAGATTGCTATTAACTTGGGTCCCCAGATCCCTAATTACTTTCTCTGTACTTAATGGGTTACCACCTATGTGGTAATTTGTGGGCACATTGTTTTTGCCAAAGGGTATGACTATACACTTTTTGGCATTTAGCTTTAGACCATGGCTCTGGCACCAGTTATCCATCTCTGCGAGACCTTTTTGAAGGATGTTTGTGTCAGCTGGAGAGTCGATTATGGCACCCAGTTTGCAGTCATCTGTGACCATGGTGAGCCATAGTTCTCCCACATTGGCCTGTACCTCAGAAAAGTAAATACCGAACAAGAGAGGTCCCAGGACAGAACCTTGTGGGACGCCACTTGTGACCGGTTTCGAGTCTGACATGGCTCCAGCAACTCTGACTCTGTGGGTTCTGTCTTTGAGCCAGTTTGCGACCCATCTTGTGACATAGGGGTTTATATTTAGGCTGGATAGCTTATCTATGATGCCCGAGTGGGGTATTGTGTCAAATGCCTTTGCGAGGTCCAGATAGGCTGTTTGGACTACCTTCCCTTCATCTATGGCCTTGGTGACTGTTTCGAAGAAGTCGACCAGGTTCAAAAGGCAGGATCTGCCCTTGACAAAGCCAAATTGGGTAGGATCTAGTGTCTGTAGGTCCCCAATGTCTTTGTTTATGAGTTTCGTGATGATCATCTCCATAGCCTTACAGACTAGGCTAGTCAGGCTTATGGGGCGATAGTTTCCAGGGTCCGCAGAGGCACCACCTTTGTGGAGTGGGACCACTGTTGCTGTACGCCATTCTTTGGGCACATATCCTGTAGTGAGGCTGAGATTGTACAGCAGTTTTACTTGAGGGATTAGTTCTTCTTGGAGTTCATTTAGGATGCAACCCAGGACGCCATCTGGTCCCATGGAAGCAGTGTTTTTTGCATTGGAGAGGGCGGCTTTCACCTGAGCATCAGAGATGTTTGGGAGGCTGCACTCTGCCTGGATAGATACTTGCTCTTTTGGGGGGGAAGAAGTTTGTTCAGAAATACACCAAAAATTAAGCAGTCAGAGGGTGAGATAAAGAGAAGCAACTTTAATCCATCTGTCCTGGTACCTCGGCAGTTCGCCTTCAATGGAACAAACTTACAGACATACACATTCTCTTTTATATATTCATCAATTAAATAATTAATCAATCAATTCATCAAATGTTTTAACAGTGATATACATGGGAGAGTTTGAGAAAGAATTTATGTTTCGGACTTCTTTTTTTGTTAATAATGTTATATTTTATAGACGTTATATTGATGATTTAATTTTCATATGTAGGGGTGAGATATCTTTGTTTACACAGTTCATGGAAGATTTAAATAAAAATTATCATGGGTTAAAATTTGTCGCACATAGGGCATCATCCAATATTTCCTTCTTGGATGAGGAATTTTACGTAGGGACAGATGGTTTGGTTCAATACAAACCATTTAGGAAACCAACAGCGGTTAACAATTTTTTGTATGCAAGTAGCGTGCATCCTCCTCATTTAATTAGAGCTTTACCTGAAGGGGAAGTTAAAAGGATTTTGAGAAATACTTCAGATAAAAATTTGTGGGAAAAGGTTTGTGATGAAACTATGGATAGACTTTTGTCCAGAGGATATGAACGTAACCAACTTTTAAATATAAAACAGAGATTGTGCAGGACCCACACTCTAAGGAGGAATAGACACCAGAGTTGTAATCAATCTGTGATTACATCCACTGTGGATAGGATATTTTTCGTATCCAGATATTATATTTTCTCTGATATTTTGGAAAAGATTATCAGAGGATTATGGCATGTTGTGTGTGAAGATTCTGCGATTGGTTCTCTTTTTCCTAAGCATATTACCTTTTCTTACAAAAGGTATTCTAACTTAAAAGAAATATTAAATAGGAAATTGGAACCTTCAGCTAATACCAATGTTGGGATGTATTGTTGTGGCCACTGTTCAGTTTGCGATAAAATTAAAAATATGCATGGGGTAAAAATAAATGGAAGGAAATATTTGGCATTTGAAAGGTTTGATTGTATGTCTTCTGGTGTAGTGTACATTTTGGTACATTGGTCAAACAAGTAGGAAGGTTAAGGTGCGCATTTTGGAGCATTTGAGTGACATTAGGAGGGGTAATATGGAGAGTCCAGTAGCCACTCATTTTGTTAACATGCATAATGGCAAAAGTGAGGGTTTTGTATTTAGTGTACTTGCTAGACCCCATTATTATACAGGCAATTTCAAAACTGCATTGAATAGGTTAGAGCAGAGGATGATTTTAGGGTATCATACATTATTTCATGTTGGGATGAATTTGGATAGTGGGTGAAATTTATTAGTGTTCTGCAATTTTTGAATCTTATTGTAATTTGAGTGTATTTAAATCAAATCATATTTTCTGAGTGTGCATATTAGTATTAGTGTTATATGTAAAAATTGTGAAAATCAAAATGACATGAATCATTTATATTATACTATATTATATTGTGTAACATTAGAAATTATATTTAGTATTCACCATTTTGATAAAGAAAATGAGTATTTAAAACTTTGTATATGTTATAGTGGTGATAGGGTTAAAACATTTGATGAATTGATTGATTAATTATTTAATTGATGAATATATAAAAGAGAATGTGTATGTCTGTAAGTTTGTTCCATTGAAGGCAAACTGCCGAGGTACCAGGACAGATGGATTAAAGTTGCTTCTCTTTGTCTCACCCTCTGACTGCTTAATTTTTGGTGTATTTCTGAAGATTTGATGTTTTGTTTCGCTGTGGTATTGTTATGGGGAAGAAGTTTGCACTGAACCTGTCTGCCAGGATACTGGCGATGTCTGTGGGTTCAGTGTATTTTTTGTCATTTAGAATAAACTTAGAACAAGTCTGGGAGTTGCATCCCAGGTTCCTAACATAACTGAAAAAAGCCTTATGATTGTCTTTAGTGTCCTGTGCAATTTTTCTCTCGAAGCTGGCCTTAGAGGATTTTATGAGGGATCATAATTTTTTGTTAGTACTGATCAGAGATGCCTTCCCTTTTAGGGATTTTGCTCTATCATGTAGTAGCTTCCTCCTTCTGTTGTACAGTTTATTTATGGCTGGGGTCCACCAGACTGGGCGCCTGCCTTTGGATGATTGGGTCTTCATTTTGTTTGGGATAGCATGATCCATGCATTCCTGGAAATGTCCGTAGAATGCGTTTATATAGGATTCTGCAGTTTGGGACGTAGTTTCCACTGGCCCTGGGGCCTTGAAGGATTCCACTTCGGTTTTGAGAAGTGTGAAGTTTACTTTTGAGAAGTTTTTCACTGTGGTTTTCTGGGCTGGGGTTGGGGTCGGGATGTGGATATCCAGTGAAATTAATTTATGGTCTGATCTTACCAATGAGGGATATACTTCTGGTATGGAGCATAGAGTCCCCATGTTGGCAATGATCAGGTCTAGTATGTTTTCCCCTCTTGTGGGAGTGGTGACTAGTTGTTCCATAGCATTTGAGTTTATAAATTCCAGGAACCTTTGGGCTAAGGTGCTGGGGCTTGAGTAATGCTCCCAGTCTATGTTTGGGTAGTTGAAGTCGCCCAGTATAATGGTGTTCGGAGATATCTTCATGTTCTCCAATGTTTTCAGGAAAGCTGAGTGGGATTCCTGACTTTGAGAGGGTGGTCTGTAGGATGCTATAAACTGAAAAGCAGTCTTGCCCACTGTCAGTTGCACATGGATAGTCTCCGATACTTTGTGCAATGCCACTAACCTGGAGGTGTGGATATCCTTGATAAATATGGAAACCCCCCCTCCTTTTGTGGTTCGGTCCAGGTTTTGGGGCCGAAAAGCATGATATGAGGTATAACCTGGTAGTGCTGGGGTGCTCTCTGGAGCCTTGAACCAGGTTTCTGTCACTGCACAGATATCGATGTTCTCCATACCGAGGAGAGCTTCGAGTGCATGCATCTTGAGGTTAAGACTTCTGGTGTTTAGCAGCATTACCCTTAGTTTCTTGTTCCTTGTGCTGTCTATGGAGGTGGGTTTGACTTTTGAGCCTTGCCTAAAAAAGGGACTATGGGATGGCAAGAGCCTTTGCCAATATCTGAAAGCCCAAGGGTGACAGGTGCAAGCCGTCCCTAGCAAAGCAACGTGGCTTGTCGAGCATGTCATCCCAGGCTGACAGACACTGGATCCCCTTTGAATGACACCAAAATTTTAGCCAATTGTTAAAATCGTTCATTTTGTCTTTATACTGTGACATCATTCTGGGTGAGGATAAGATGCTGCTCAAGGTCAGGGTCATACCGGCCTGGGATACATGATCAGAGAGCTCCTCTATGTCTCTTTTCATGTAGTTGAGGGAGGTACGTCTCAGGTCATTCACACCAGCATGTACAATGACTGAGTCATATTTGTATTTGCTTTGGAGTGACCTGAGTGCTTGCGTTATGCGGCGGATCCTAGCGCCTGACAGGCAGCTCACTGTGACCTTCTCTTTATTCAGCCTGGTGAGCAGGACATCAGTGTGTCTGACAATAGAGTCACCTATTACAAGAGTATCAGGTGTGTTATTCAGCCTCAAGGGCTGTGACTGCTTGGCACACTGACTTTGTGTGCTATGTGTTGTACGTGTTTTGTTTTGGGGTAGCGTTTGCTTGGATTTCTGCTTTGGAGGTCTCTGTTGCTTAGGTAGATTTTTATTTAGAGCCTCTGAGTATGTTTTTGTGTTTTTATGTGTTTGGTTCACTGTTGTAGTGGGACTATGTGATACTGGAATTGTGTTGTGTGAGGTTACCTTCTCCTCCTGACTGGTTACACCAGTTTTGAGATGAGAGAGCTCAGCCTCCAGTTTGGCTATATGGTTGCATCTCTCACATATATTTGAACCTGTTTGGAGGAGGAGAGGGTTGTCCATGTACATGAGACATTTGTAACATTGCCTCAAAATTCCCAGATTCACCAGCTGGACTGGAGAGGAAACCATTGACTGACCTTTGGACATGCTAGAGTAATATAGGGAACTGAATTAAAATGGACCAGTAGGGGACAAGGTAATCGTAGAGAGTATAAGAGTAAGTAGTGCTTATGGTTTATTAGTGTAACTTGTAAGATTACTTATTTGGACCAGTGAGGGGCCTTAGAATGAGAATATGGTGTATAATTTGAGAGATAGAGCAGTTCTAAGGGAAAAATGAAGAGCAGACTTTGTGGAGCCAGGAATAGTTTAAACCCAATTAGGTGGCACTGCCCGATGTTGCGCTATGCGCAAAAACACGCAAAACCGTGCAAAAGAGGGTTTTAAGAGAGGGAGATCAAGGCATCTGGAATTGACCCAAAATGGCCAATAAAACTACAGTTTCAAGGCAGTAACCACTCCCACAGGGGCAGGCAGGCTGTTCAATGTTTATCACTGCCACTGATGAACACAGAGACTTCCCTTTAGCCCAAGCAAACAATGGCCTCCAAGAAACTTACAAACAGTTCAGAACAGCAAATCTGTAACTGAACTTTAATGTATTAAAATGTGATTGCGCTATGTTCTATATAGGGAAGACATATAGAAGTTTTAGGGTTTGTCTACAAGAACATATCAGGGATATAAGAATAAAAACTAGAAAGCACTTTAGATAGTCACTTTATGTTATTACATAATTCCAACCCCAAATGTTTGAGGGGTTGCATTTTAGAACAAATAGAAGTTGGTTTGGGGGAATGTATTAACTTGAAAGACAAACCTTTGAAGAAGGAAACTCTTTTTATTCTTAAATATGGTACTTTGGAGCCTTTTGGGCTCAACAAGGAATGCAACTGGAAGTATGTAATTTGAATTGATTGGCTAATTGTATAATTGATCATTACTAATTATTTGCTTTGTATTTAAGTAAATTTGTTGAGTGAATTGTTACTCTTTGAAGGCTGTGTAAGCTGAGGAGCTACGTATTTTATACAAAATTTTGTATGGTGTTCAGTGGTCTTTTGTCGTTATTTATATTTTATATTTTTTGAGTTGTATTTAATGCTTTCCAAACATACCTCTTAACTGTACAGATTTTCACAGAATGTTCATATTTTTGTCTCATATTTTTGTTCTTTGTTTCATAAAATTCTGGTTTTCTGGCAAATTAGTGGAAAATATTAAAGACTGAAGTCAGAAAATAATGACAGACATTTGAGTTTTAGACTTCATACCCTTCAAAAATGTTATGCCAATGCAAAACCTATTATCCTTTCAACTTTCTACATTTGTAAGAGCAATATTTAAAAATTATCCCTACTTTTGGGCCTTTGACCCACTTTTGTTTATGGCTTTGTCCAGATGTCCTGCTCTAAGAGGTTGAGAGGTATGTTTCCACAGAATTATCAGAATGTATACACATTTACAACAGAAAAGTCAATTTAGAATTGGCAGCCCCTGCTCACTGTGCCCAACACTCCCCTGGAGAGGGCCCTGGACCATCTCAGAAGCATAACACCTGTGGCAGTGACACATACATTAAATTTCTCTGCAATAGCACAGAATACTATAAAATCAAATGTTAAAAATAATACTTGTGATGAAAGTTTATAACCTTTTTATCTGCAAAATGTAAATGCCTGCCAAAATGTCTATGCCAGCAGTGACATAAGAACTCCATACAGATGAAAGTTCCATTTTCCCCTCGATATATAAATATATTTGTAACATTTTACAAAATCTAGAATGTACTTGAATAACACAATCATATCTTATCCAAATTAGAAACATTTTCTAAAGATAAATCACTTTCAAAGGAACACCAAACTTCTGTTTTGTCCAAATACATGTCTCCTCACCTTAAAATTGCCTAGCTACATGGTTAGTTTCTTATAGTATAGATTTATCCCTATGAAAATGGTGAATATGCAAATGAGGTGTTAATTCATTAAAATTGCTGAATACCAAACTTTTGACTTTGTGTAGCAGATGTAAATGTGGTGTAGTCTGTACAGTAGTGTTAACTGCTAAAGGCTTGCAACCGTGAATGATTAGTGGGAGAGAGAAGGGAAACACAACAGATATTCAGACAGCCTTCCTTGCAATTGGGTGTGTGTCACTGGGGATACACTTCCAAAGTGTGGAACAAATTTCATTAAGCTTTACAATGAAACAATGCAGCACACATTTATCAGTTTTTTGTTAAATAATGGCCGAACTCTCTTGCCTGTGCTGAAAAACATGTTTTACTGTCATGCATTTTTATCATACAGTTAAATAAGACTGATAAACAATAGGTTCATAGGTTCATAGGTTTATACTAGGCTATCTGCCCCAAGGCATTTATAAGCCTAGCCCAAATTTTTGTGGCTTACGCCACCCCTTATATGAAAAAATACTGTGCCCATTAGTTTGTTGTGCCTCTGTCCAGCAGTGACACAGAGATGATTCCCGGGGTAAACCTACGATCTCCCATCCACAGGTCAAGATTTCTCTTGAACAGAGCCAGCGAGGTGCTCTGCCTCACATGGACCGGGACTCTATGCCACAGCATAGGGAGTCTCTGAGTGATAAATCTATCCCTCCAGCACGTCCTATTTATATCCATGCTAAGGTTTAAGTCGCTTGCTCTAGTGGTTTTGGTGGATTTGGATTTTTTGAGGTGGAGCATGTCCATTAATTCCGGGTTGGACATGGCCTTGTATGTCAGGCACATGTCACCTCTGAGCAGACAGTATGCGACTGAATAGAGCTGGAGTTACTTCAATCTGGCAGCATATGACAGATTTTGGAGTCCCTTTATCCTTTTGGTGAGGAACTTTTGGGGTCCCTCCAATTGCTGCAGATGTTGGGCGAGATACATCCCGAATGGGGCATTGTACTCGATCATTGGTCTGATAAGTGAAGAGTACAGGGAAACAATGACCTCACTAGATCTGGATGTGAATCCCTTCATGATCAGGTGGGCAATGTAGAAGGTCTTTCTAACCACTTTAGCAACATGAGTGTCAAAAGAAAGGCCACTGTCAACCTGGGTCCCCAGGTCCCTGATAACCTCTTCTGTGCTTAGTGGATTGCCACCTATATGGTAGCTTGGGGTTACCTTGTTTTTCCCGAAGGGTATGACTATACATTTTTTGGCGTTTAACTTCAGGCCATGGCTCTGGCACCAGCTATCTGTTTCCGTGAGTCCCTTCTGAAGGATATCCGTGTCCGATGCACTTTCCACTATGGCGCCCAGTTTGCAGTCGCCTGCAAACTTTGTCAGCCAAAGTCCTCCCATGTTGGCCTGTACTTCTGAGAAGTAGATGCCGAACAATAGGGGGCCAAAGACTGAGCCCTGTAGGACACCACTTGTGACCGGCTTGGAGTCTGACATAGCGCTAGCAACTCTAACCCTGTGGGTTCTGTCCTTAAGCCAGTTTGCAACCCATCTTGTGACATATGGGTTTACATTTAAGCTGGTAAGTTTTTCTACAATACCTGAGTGGGGTATTGTGTCGAAAGCCTTTGCAAGGTCAAAGTAGGCTGTATGGACTGCCTTTCCCTCATCAATGACCTTAGTGACTGTTTCGAAGAAGTCGACCAAGTTCAAAAGGCATGATCTTCCCTTGACGAAGCCAAACTGGGTCGGGTCCAATGTCTGCAAGTCCCCTATATCTTTGTTTATGAGCTCCATTATGATCCACAATGCACTATAGATTGCATATATGAGATTACAGCACACATAAAGGAAGAATGAACACAACACAAAGAGAAGACAGAAGGGCATACATGACTCTGATCACCCATTGCACTAAATATGGAAGTCACACATGTACAACCATATGAGAATGTGCCCTGTTAATACTGTAGGGGTGATGTGAATTGCATGTTTGCACATGATTTGATTGCTGCTGCAAGTGCGTATCTGTGGCAACAAGAGATTATACACTCCTACTCTGTTTTGTAATTTCATTAGTCTGGTAGTTCAGATACAGAGCTGTGTAATTCTTTAACGTGTTAAACTGTTTTTCTTTTTTTTTCTGTTGCTAATATTTGTGCAATGTGTGGCTTAGCACACACATGGTGATACTGGTAAATTTTTAAAAATTAACGTCAGTTACCTTAGGAAATGGAATCACACTTAGCAGCATTGTGTGGAGGTCAGCACCTTGTATAATAATGGCAGCATAAATTATGCTTAGCAAACTGTGTGTAGCACACCTTGTACAGACACTGAGGCACAAAATACATAAGATAGGTACACTGTGGTTTGAGTCCCACATTATTTTTTTTTACTGATAAACAAGCATAAATGTTTTTTACAAAAAGCTTTTGCCTGCAATATGTGCACATTGCTCATCTGTGTGTAAACAGGATTCACTGCTGCAGACAAAAAAAGAGACATTGTTACTTTCTAAAAAGAAACATTGATTACTTCTTTTGCACAAACACACTAAGAGGCATTGCGTGGCAGTCAGAACTATAAGATAAGAATGACAGTATAAATGACACCTGCAGACAGAAAAGAAACATTGCAACATGAAACATTGTTACTTGTTTAACCTTACTTCATGCAAACACACTAAGCAGCATTGCATGGCGGTCAGCAGTCTGGACAGTACTGAGTGTGAAAAATACACCTGTTGCATAGCTTTCCTTTTGGCACCAGGTGGACATTCATTGCCACAACACAGATATGCTATAATCCAGCAGACTCCATTTTTATAAATGGTGTTCCACTGTAATTTATATAAAAAAAAAGACTCCAAAGATAATTTTAAATACCAGTAACGATGTATAGCAGTTGATATCATATGAATTATATGTGTAACTGTGGGTATCCTGACAATTATGTTTCTATATTTTTTTTTCCTTGGGATGGACTTCATGCTTTACTGACAGTCATCTATACAACTCACATAAGTATAGCTGTAAAACAGAAGGTATAGTGTGGTCTGACCCAGAACTCAGACATCTACTTTGAAAGTAATACAAATATATGTATCTCTGTTATATTGTCATACATTACACCTGCATCACACATGAAAATGCATACACCATTACCTTGTCAGGTCACACACATACATGGTTAGCTGACGTGTAACACCACTTGCTCTTTAATGTGATTATATAATTAATGACCATGCTTGACAAACACTTCTTCAGTGGCAATGAGGAAAATCACCTGTGTGGAAGTATATGTATTCTCTATTTTATATAGGTTTGAATCCCACATTGTACAAATTACTTTTATTGGTGTGTAAGGCACCAGAAAATATGTGTCAAGTCATACAATTTATCCCCCTCAATTCAGATCTTAAAAGTCATGTCATGTAACATATCATTATTGACCATTGGACAAACATTTGTAAAGTACAACAGCAGACAAGCCATAAACTAATGCCAGCTATCACGTTACCCTTCTTGTTTCATAAACTGCCTTCCTTTCTGTTTGGCAATGTTGCTTACCATGCACCATCATGCAAACAAGGTTGTCATGGTTGTGCGGACTGGCCCTAAAATGGGATATCACAAACTTGTGAAAAAACACTTTAACTGTTGTTGGAAGACCTGTGCAGACATGGCAGGAGCTGAGAAGGATGGTGCCCAATTCAGGGCTCAAAGATGGGGTGTAGAGGAGTCAAGAATATTTGTTGCACTCTTCATAAAGTGCTACAGCTGTAGGCTGCTGCAAAGGGACTATACCAAGTCTTATTATGATTCTGAGGCTTGGAACAGTCTAGCCAAGGCTGTCTACAGTGTGGCTGGCATTCCATGTACTGGGGAGCAATACAGGTATCATTATAACAACCTAAAATGCCTCAAGCAGGCAAAACTCAACCAGTGGCTGGATGGGTTTAGGGCTACTGACATCCCACATTTGTATAAGTATACAAATAGAGCAACATTAACTGATGTACAAACTGGAAATACACAAGACTAGTATGTACAAAGCTTTCAAGTCTCTATTTCTCCCCTTATTTATTTTTCTGCTGCTCAGGAGACTTCAGCGAACAGGGAGGCACATGCTGAACACTTACAAAGACTCAGAGAAGCAAGGCATATGTATACAGCGCAAATGAGCATTATTTTATTAAAAGCATTGCTCTTCTATAAATTACTAGCAAATTAAGCATGCATATATTAACTGTAAAAGCAAGCATGCATGCTTTATTCTGTAACTTAAGGTAACTATAGGAGGCAAGTGTAAATGTGTACTCAGATTTGATGGGTTCAATTCCCATTAATAACCAATACATTTTAATTAGAAAAATATAATTTTTTCATAATAAATTCATCAACGTTGTTATAAATGGTATGCTGTTGACTTAATCTGTATAATCTTTAAAAGCATATATTCAATATATGCATATTGCAAGGAGTATTTGTTAAAAGTTACAATTCTATTTTTGATTTTGAAAGATCTATAACTCATATGTTGTTGTTGTGTTTTTCAGCTTTTCCCGGTTAGGGGTTGCCACAGCGGAACTCCGGTCCACTAATGATTGGCAGTAGATTTTTACATGCCGAGTTGCCGGCCCTGACGTACAACCTTCAACGAAGGTATGCCCATTCACACATGTCTCCACACAGAAGATGCTCTAGCTGAGAATCGAACAGGACAATGTCTTACTGTGAGGCAACAACGCTACCGCAGCACCACCACCGCAGTAATAGTAAAAATATACTTAGTTGTAATAAAGAATGTATGCCACATAATAATGGTTATAATCATTTTTTCTCTCACCCCCTTCCCTTATCTCTCTCTTGTTTATATATATATATATATATATATATATATATATATATATATATATATATATATATATTTATGATCACACTGTTCTGATTTAATACTTTTCTGTTAACCAGCACAGGGACACCCTTCCACTGGCTGCCTACCAACAGCAAGCACATCTGGGACCCTGCCTTGCAGTACTGCCTCTGCAGCCCCTGCATTACATAGGCCATCAACATCAGGTAGCATTGCTCCAGCAGTTAGCGCACTGGTAACCTGCAGGAGTAGTGCTGGAGGTGGGATTACATCACCCATCAGGAGCTGCCTGGGATGGTTATTGAGACCTTGGAAACGGCATTGTTGCACACCTCAACCATCTGGGGAAGTTACTTGTGGGAATGCAGAAAACCCCCAAATGTCAAGCAGTCCAACAGGAAGCTGAGGAAAGGGACAGTGATGACAATTCTGAAGGTGTCTATCACCATCCCTCTGTATGTCTTGTTTGTCCTGTTTGCACCTGCTTCCTCACCTAACCCACCTATCTTACCTGAAATTTCTACATCCCTTCCTCAACATTCCTCTCTTTTTAAAACCCCCCCAAAAAATGGGCACTTACCCCCCCACACACACACACACAAACAAAAATACCCCATATATAGCTCTTCAATTCGTATATGTGGCTTCTTGACACACTTAATTTGGTCCAATTGGTTATACAACATGATTGCTTTGTTGTCACCAATCTGTGCTGTAGTGACAGTCCATATTTCTCCAATTTTCTATCCCTGTTCACATTACACTGTTAAAGAAGTGGATAGTTATGGTTCTTTCCTAATTTCCTCCTGTAAAATTCCTATATTGCTTCCTCTTTGTTCTTCCCCCCTGCTTAAACTTATTTCACCACTTTTCTATCTACCCGGTTTTCACATCTTTATTCTGGTCAAAAATAGAATCACACACCATACACATGGCAGAAATGTCCCCTAATAAAGCCCTCACTTTTTGTCCACTGCATTTGCATGGAGTTTGGCATTGCTCACCAATGCGAGTGATGATAAATGGTTCTTCATGTCCTATGGCAAAAAACAGTGAGTTTTTTCTAGCAGCCGTACTAGTCCGGTTATCTTCTCACAATGCTGCTTAAACTCCCTGCACTAGAGGAACACAGAGTAAAGGCAGTAGTGTAAAACATTTACTCCAACAGTTATTTAGACTGCTAAATGTAGAAAAATGCAAATTCGTATGTGGAGTGTTGACATAAATCTCTTGACTGCTGATTTATTTTATACAATACTTCACTGTAGTCATTGTTTCTCACATTTGCAGGAATTATCACAATTACTTATGTAAAGTCATCCTGACACCATGTGTAAAAAACAAATGACTTGACCTGCATTCAAACCCTGTTTTTTGTGCTCTGAACATGAACTCAGTGCTCCTACACATGCTGCCACAGGGAAAGCTTGGCAGCAGCTGTAGGATTTCATACTCAATACTGTCCAAAGTGGTGACTGCAGTGTCTTGCCACTTACCCTGTTTGTGCAAAGGAAGGCAAACCAATAGAAATATTGCTATTTTCCAATTTAAGAAGAGAACAGTGTTTGCCCAGCACTTAACTCCATGCAGATGGGGAAAGCAATAGCAACAGTTTTAATACCACCTGCTGGGAGGTCTTCAAAGAAGTGGCTACTCACAACTTCCAGTTTAACATAGACACCTATACCAAATCATTTCTTGCCTACAAAAATAAATGCATGGAGGATGTAACCACCATGAAAGCCATCACTATCAGTCCTAATCAGAAGCCTTGGATCACCAGGAATGTCTATGAGCTACTGAGGGAAAGAAACACAGTCTTCAAGGCAAATGCCACAGAAAAGTTAAAGGCAGCCAGATCAAATCTGAAAAAAGGCATCAACAATTCATACAGGAAGTATAGAAAGAAAATTCAGATCCACTTCCAAGACATGAGAGGCATGAGAAGCCAATGGCAGGGGATACAGCAGCTCACAGACTATAAGACCAAAACACCCGAATATGATGACAGTATGGAATTCCTAAATGAACTGAACTGAGGAGAAGAACACCACCGTATCTTCTAAAACAAACACTGACAAAGAGGAGATAGTGCTCACATTAAACTCCAAGGAAGTGAGACTTCAGCTTCAGAAGGTGAATCCTAGGAAGGCTGCTTTACCAGATAACATACCTGGCAAGGTGTTGAGGGGGTGTGTTGATCAGTTATGTTTGGTACTGACAGACATCTTGGCATGGAGAAATTTCCCTTGCATTTCAAGGAAACCAGTATTGTCCCACTTCCAAAGAAACCCAACCCTACCTGCCTGAATGACTTCAGACAGGTCATCTTAACCTCAAATGTAATGAAGTGCTTTGAGAGGATTGTGAAGAAAAAACTGTTGGTGGCTCTGCATAAGTCCTTTGATATGCTCCAGTTTGCATACCAGGCAAATAGATCGACTGTGGATGTGATATCAGTTGCACTACACCTTGCAGTAAAACATCTTGAAGGGAGGAACAACTATGTAAGGCTGCTGTACATCAACTTCAGTTCTGCATTCAACACTGTGATACCAATGCAACTGGTGGATAAGCTTGTGAAACTCAGGACAAATAATCACCTATGTGACTGCAATCTTGACTTTCTGACTGGTAGACCCCAATGGACATGCACTGGAAACAAAGCCTCAATGCATAGTACTGAATACGGGTGTTCCCCAAGGTTGTGTGCTTTTCCCCTTGCTCTTCACCATCCTCACTCATGTCTATACTGCAAAACATAAATCAAACAATATTATAAAATGTGCTGCTGCTACCACAGTTGTGGGTTTCATTAGTGGTGGGGATGAACATAACTGCAGGGATGAGATGAAATTTTTGATTGCCTGGTGTGACAGGGACAATCTGGACCTGAATGTTAATAAGACCAAATAAATGATTATGGACTTCAGGAGAAAGGCACCAGTTCAACCACTCACTATCAAAGGGGAGGCAGTAGAGAAAGTCAAAACAACCAAGTTCCTGGGCCTTCACATCTCAGATGACCTCTCCTGGACTGTTAATACCAAACATATAGTCAAGAAGGCTCAACAGAGGCTTCACCTCCTGAGAAGCTCAAAAAGGCCAGGCTCCCACTGTCTGCTCTTACCACTTTTTACAGGGAACTATCAAGAGCATCATCACTAGCGACTTCATAACATGGCTCGGCAACTGCACAGTTGCTGAGAAGAAGAAATTACAGAGAGTGGTGAGGATGGTTGAGAAAGTCTTGGGCAAAACCTCCCTTCTATTCTGGAGCTTTTCTTTGCAAGAGCAAGAAAGAGAACATACAAAATGCTAGCTGATTTGACCCATGTGGCCCACAACTGGTTCTCACAACTTGCATCTGGAAGGAGGTACTGCAGCTTCTGCTGTATGACTGCCAGAGTTAAGAAGAGTTTGTGCCCAACAGCTGTGAGCCTTATTAACTTGGACACCAACCATAATACCTGATACATTGAAACCTCTTTTTTTTAATTTAATCCTGCTGCTCTGAGCAATTACTGCCAGTATTACTATTATGCAATATGATGGCTATACTGAGTCACATCTAAGATTAACAAGTGCAATAGGGTAACTAAACAGCTGCTATTCGATAGTCTCTATTTATTCTCTACTTTAATGGTAAAGGGGTTTGTGGTGGGTATTTATTTATCATTTATCATTAGATAATGGGTATTGAGTGTGTTTTTGTAATGTGAACTGCCTCTTGCATGCCATAGGTTCATAGGTTCATAGGTGTTTACTAGGCTAATGACCACACGGGCCTTTTTAAGCCTAGCCATGCATCCCAACTCTTTGGCAAGTTCTGATACCCTTGATAAGTGTAAGCATGGGCCTGGGAGACAAACCATTTACAGGTTACCTGTTTGCATCAGAGACATATGTGTTGTTAATTTCTTTCTTATGTTATTCTCTGATAACACTGTATCCATGTTATTTGTACTGCATTTCTCTTCTGAGCTGACATTTGTAATTTTGTTTAGGCTGCACTTGTGTAGTCCTAAATGACAATAAAGTTTCTTTGAATCTTTGACTCAAACTAATGCGTACCCTGAACCCATACATTTGAAAATGGATATGTCATTAATAGGTCTATTGACAACTACAATACAGAAATAAAGAGCATGACTGCATTGTTACACTTGTTAAAGCTTTATACTGACACAAGACATTGAGACTGCCTGATACGTGACTTACTGTGGACATCAATTCATCACAAAATGAACAGTCATACATTAACAATTGCATTCATCCTATTTGCAAAATGCATGTGTGTGTGTGTGTGTGTGTTTGTGTGTGTGAGACTAAGTGTGTTTTGTACAGAACATATTGAGAAACAGATACATGTATGTCTTAGCTCTGCAACATGAATTCATGACAGGTTATTGCACATAGGTTAACTAGCTGTCTTTTAAAGTATTTGTGCACATTACAAGCACAAAAACAAATCCAAAATCTACACCTTGCGCACCAGTCTCATAATTATATATGTTACCTGCAACATAAATTGATTGTCAACCACTATAAAAAACACTATGACAAGGAAAAGTATTATGTTAACTACTGTGTTCTTCAGCTTAAATAAATAGTTAAGTAGGGGTTAAATTGCACAACAGACAAACTGCATGTGTGCCTATAACTGTGTATGTGCGTACTCAGAAGAGCATGACTCTCTGTCCTACTAATATCACTCAGGTCTCACTGAGAAAAAAAGTTTTACATTTGTACATGACTACACAGCGAGTTCATATAGCTCTCCCAACGTACACTGATGATGACATCTGCTATAAAGTGTTCTGGGACAGTACAAAAGTTAGACTTGTGCGTGGCACTTGTGTTAAATATTATGTTCTGTAGCTGGTGAAGATAGCTAGGTAGGGGTGTGTTTGTGTTCAGTTAGGTCTCATTCTGGAGACCATTGTTAGAATAGCATGTGAGACACTTCTACTACTATTTACTTTTTAACAGACACTGATGATGTCATCTGCTATAAAATTTTTTCTGACAAAATGAAAGCCAGACTTGTGCTGTGGTGTTTGGGTTAAGTACTGGTTTCTGTTGTTAGTGTAAGTACCTAGGTAGGGGTTCTAATCTCACTGCGGCCAAATTGTGTGTGTATGTTCATTCTGCTATCAGTCTGAAGGCAATTTTAAAACTGCATGTGAGACTACAGCTATGTCATGCACTCCTGTCCACTTCATATTATAAATACACTTATGATGTGATCCCCTCTAAAGTTCACTCTGATAGTATTACCCTAAGATGTCTGTGTTGTCACAAGTGTTAACTACTGTGTTCTCTAGTTTGTGTAGATAGATAGTCTGTGGTTCTAATCTCACAGCAGAAATGTGTATGTTTATTCATTCAAATATGAGTGGGTATACAATTTTACACCAATATGTGATTCTACATCTATTTGACGCACTCCTCCCTACGTCTTCTCAGTTTACACTCTATAAAGTGTACTGTGCCAATTTAATGTCAGATATCTGTGGTGATGCTATTGTTGTGTCGTATGGAATCCAATGTGCAGACCTAGTGTTCAAATCTAACCTCATTCAACTGCTCTGTGTGTGGTTGGTGGTATATGGCTGCCAGCATAAGATCCTTTTAACCTCTTTTCATTTGAATCCCACTCAGGTGAACATTTAACATAGCCCCAGGGATCCAAAATAACAATTCCCCCTGCCAACATGAAATGCTTTCTGCAGAACAATGGATGGTGATCATCTAATAGGTGCATACTTACATCATGAAGCACAGCCCTTCCATGACCCTCTGCAAGCTATTTGCAGACCACTGGCTGTGTGATTGCTAGTTCATCGTGGGGTGGTGCACATATCACATATAGACAGAGGCAGTATGTAATAAAATCCCAAACATACATACATATGCATGTAACCCTATTATCTAACAGCACACATACTGTATATGGAAATTTTGGCTTAGATGCTATACTAATGGCTAGAATTATATGCAATGTTGGCTGTTAGCCTAGTAGTGTCCTATGACTCTATGAGGATTACATATGTCAATGTCTCTGTCATCCACTTGTGCTGTGTTGAGCTATGGATGTACAGTAGCCCAACAACAGTGTATGTGTGTGTGTGTGTGTGTGTGTGTGTGTGTGTGTGTGTGTGTGTAAATACATGTATATATATATATATATATATATATATATATATATATATATATATATATTTCTTTTTTTTTTTTTTTCAGGTCTATATGATGCTATTGAATGGACTAAATAGCGAATGCTATTTAGTCGATCCGATACTGTCGAAATGGTAAAATAGCAAAGTCATGGAACATCGAATTTTTTCCCAGGGAAAAAATTTGGTGGGCCGTCTTTGGGACTTTGCCATTTCCTCCACTACTGTGCGATATCGGAGTTGGTATATCTAAGTATTTTGTGTTTAAGTTTATTTTTTTTTTTTACAGAGCAGCAAATTTTTTCCCCTGGGAAAAAATTTGCTGTTCCGTTTGTTCGATATATTGTTGTGTCGATATTATTGGTACAATGAAATAGCATTCGCTATTTACATCGTATGATAATATGATATAGATGCATATATTCACACACACATAGATATGCATATATAGATCTATTTTATATCATCGCATTACCATAAGATTGAACATTACATCATTGGGTCCATAAGAACAAAAGTTCACATTAGCGAAAGTACTGAAGATCATAGTGCAGAATGTTGAAATTTATGTAAAGTTGATAGGATAAGTAAATTAGTGGTGCTGTGTTTCTTTAAATGTATGTAGCCAGAATGTTAAACAATATGTTGGCGATCACATCACATGACCCTGTTCTTTTGGGAGAAGTTTGGGTATGTGCGAGTTGAAAAAGGGGAAACAAGTTGTTTGATTTTAGTTATAAGGCATTATGATCTAGTAAATATTATGGCTGCTGTTGTTGTGGTTGTTGTGTATTGATCACTACGCTGTATTCCTTTTTTCAAAGTAGTGACATCTCGGAGTTGATATTTTCAATCTGCAGGGAATGTGGGTGGCGCAGTCCCCCATTTGGGGGGTGCCGGGGGATAGATATCCTACGTCTGGGCTGTCTTCCTGTGCTCAATGTTTTGGGATTTGATGTTTTGTAAGTTAGTGTTTTATAGCTTCTCTAATGTGAACTTTCAGTTTTGTGGTTTCGATGATGTAATATTCGATCTAATGGTAATGTGATTATATAAAGTAGATGCGCATATATAGATATATTCATCAGGAAATTATGTAACCTGATGAACCCTGTTTTTTGCACATGTGGCTAGCTGTTATTAGTATAAATTTTAGACTAAGCCTTAAGATCTGTCTAGCTGTTTGGCACTCCTATGAAGTTTTATTTTTTTTCTGACTGCATTCCTGTATGTATAAATGACTGTTGTTTTTGTTTCTCTGTGCACTGGTTTGACTTCAACACCAAATCTTTATTTTTTTTTAATAAACCTTTTATTTATGCTCTTTTAAGATCCTATGGCCAGAGTTTATTATATCTATCTATCTATCTATCTATCTATCTATCTATCTATCTATCTATCTATCTATCTATCTACTTATCTATTTATATGGGTATTGTTGTCAGAGCTCTAACTAGTCTGTTGCAAAGGAGTAATTCCCAAGGTGCAAGCAATTAACAGATACAACTGTCATTTGCAACTATATTGCAGCTTCATAAATGAATGCCAATAAAACATTTACAGTTACGGCTGACACATGCAGTAGCAAGTTGCTTCTTTCATCTGTAGCAAGGAGCTGCAGTTACAGGAACCCAGAAGATTTTTTTGTCTTCAACTATGAGATGCCTTTTTTCCTTTTGTTTTGCTTTCAACTTTGTGTTAAATGGGGCACCGTTTTTTGAACTGCACAGGGCACCAGATGACTCAGCTGTGGTTCTGATTATTGTTACTCATTACCAAAAAGAGGGTTTTCATTATTTAACACTGTAGGTCGATAGATATGTGGCTTCTGCTTCCAATCAGCTAGATCACTTGCCCTACCACCAATGAAATATAAATGTTTATTCATTATCTTTGGCTAAAATCAAGAATAGTCAGGTAATTGGTATGTTTGGTCTCTAGCCACAGCTACGGTTAACAAGACCTGAAAGAAAGCTGTTGGGAACTGAAAATTTCTGTCAGCCTTCCCTTGGAATTGGGTGTGTATGTTTGTGTGCATGTGTGTGCGTGTGTGTGTGTGTGTGTGTGTGTGTGTGTGTGTGTGTGTGTGTGTGTGTGTGTGTGTGTGTGTGTGTGTGTGTGTGCATGCACTTGTGTATGTGTGCATGTATGTGTGTGTGTGTGTGTGTGTGTGTGTGTGTGTGTGTGTGTGTGTGTGTGTGTGTGTGTGTGTGTGTGTGTTTGCATTCCACTAATCACTTGCAGAGCTGATAGTTTGGCTTACCACCCCAAACTCATATTTCACAACTCTATTTATTAACCATAGTGCCTTCTAGTATGCCTTTATGAATAGTAACTGCTTTGAAAAAAATTATCACACATGCATACACCCACATACACACACAAACACACACAAATACACACAGGCACTCATGGAAAGATACGGTAATAAGTCAGAAGTTATAAAAAAATGTACAAAACTTCAGCTATGGTATTCTTATACGTTAACTGGGAAAAAGCCTTACTTTGCTTTGACTAGTTAATAGAAACAAACCATTATCAATAATGTTTTGCATTATTTATTTTATGCTATCTTTGCAAATACACTTTATGGTAAATAACTTACTCATGTTATTATTTCTGATGTCATACGTACCTGATGTTTATAGTGGTACAAAATGAAAATGTGGGTAATTGGGTCGCATATCCTTGCAATAAGGGAAGAAAAATATATTATTATCAAACCTGTTTAATTTTTTTTTTCACAAAGGAAAAGCAAACCAGACCTGAAGAAGTATGCCACAACAGAAAAATGGCCACTCAGGTCACTTTACCTAGCCATTGCATTACAGCATCATAGCCATTAGCTACTAATATACAGACATAACAGAATAACCATAATAGTTATTCTCTGATTTCCTGATGCAGGTCACCTTATCAGGAGCATTAAATATTGATCTATATGACATCATATCTGTAAAACTGATTAAGCCTTTTTAAATGTGCATATATATTGTTTCATTGTAAAGTTGCAAGAGCTTTTCTCCCAGGGCATCTGATAAAAAAAGGGTCACTTCTGGTGTCCACTCGTACAATCCCAATAAACAAATGGCAATGAATAAATACATTAATTAATTAATTAAGGTAACACTGAATTAGTATTAGCAAGTATTAGCAAGAAACTTCGATCCCTCATAAAATCATCAAAGGCCAGTTTCGAAAAAAAAATTGCCCTAGACACTAAAGATAATCACAAGGCCTTCTTTAGTTATGTCAGAAACATGGGCGGAAACTCCCAGATATGCTCTGAATTGTTGCATAACGGTACAAAATATACCGAACCTACAGACATAGCCAACATCCTGGCAGGCAGATTCAGTGCAAACTTCTACCCCCTTCCCCCCCAAAGGAGCAAACACCTATCCCAATTGAATGTAACCTCCCTGACATCATAGATGCACAGGTGAAAGCTGCCCTCTCCAAAGCAAAAAACACAGCATCTATGGGACCGGACGGTGTCCCAGGCTGTGTCTTACATGAGCTCCAAGAAGAACTGAACCCTCACATTAAGTCACTGTTAAAACTTAGCCTTACTACAGGATATGTATCCAAAGAATGGCGTACAGCTACAGTGGTCCCACTCCACAAAGGTGGTGCCACAATGGACCCCAGAAACTATCGCCCCATAAGCCTGACTATTCTAGTCTGTAAAGCTATGGAGCGTATTATCATGGAACTCATAAACAAAGACATTGGGAGCCTCCAGACACTGGACCCTACCCAATTCGGCTTTGTTAAGGGCAGATCTTGCCTCTTAAACCTAGTTGATTTCTTTGAAACAGTTACCAAAGCCATAGATGAGGGCAAGGTAGTCCACACAGCCTGCCTGGACTTCACAAAAGCCTTTGACACAATACCCCACTCGGGCATCATAAATAAGCTTACCAGCTTAAATATCAACCCCTATATCGCAAGATGGGTTGCAAACTGGCTCAGAGATAGAACCCACATGGTCAGAATCACAAGTGCCATGTCCGAATCCAAACCAGTTACAAGTGGCGTCCCACAGGGCTCAGTTCTGGGACCTCTCTTGTTCGGTATATACTTCTCTGAGGTTCAGGCTAACACAGGGGGATTATGGCTGACAAAGTTCGCAGATGACTGCAAACTGGGGGCCATAATCGAATCTCCAGCTGACACAAGCATCCTCCAAAAGGGTCTCACAGAGATGGATGCTTGGTGCCAGAACCACGGCCTCAAGCTAAATGCTAAAAAGTGCATGGTCATCCCCTTTGGGAAAAACAAGGTGCCCACAAATTACCACATAGGTGGTAATCCATTAAGTACAGAAGAAGTAATTAGAGATTTGGGGACCAACGTAGATAGTAATCTCTCCTTTGATAATCACGTTGCCAAAGTGGTTAGAAAGACCTTCTATATAGCCCACCTTATCAGCAAAGGGTTCACATCTAGATCAAGAGCGGTCATTGTGCTCCTCTACTCGTCTCTCATCAGGCCCATAATTGAATACAATGCCCCTTTTGGGATGTACCTTACCCGACATCTGCAGCAACTGGAGAGACCCCAAAAGTACCTCACCAAGAGGATCATGGGCTACAAACAGATGTCTTATGCAGCTCGACTAAAGAAACTCCAGCTCAACTCAATTGCTTACTGCCTACTCAGAGGCGATCTATGCCTGACGTACAAAGCCATGTCAAACCCAGAATTAATGGACATGCTCCACCTCAAAAAATCAAAGTCCCTTAGAGCTACACGCTCCAGGGACCTAAACCTCAGCACAAAAATAAATAGGACATGCTGGAGGGACAGATTCATTTCCCAGAGGCTCCCCTCACTCTGGAATAGAATCCCAATTCACGGTAGACATAGCCCCTCGCTGACCCTCTTCAAGCGAAATTTGGACGCGTGGATGGGAAATCGCAAATTCACCCCTGGGATCTTTCCTGTGTCCCTGCTAGACAGAGGCACAGTAAACTAATCTTAAAAGGGTACCTTCTGTGACCTACTTTACAGAGGCACAGTAGGTTAATCTAATAGGGAGGTGGAAGCCAAATACACTCTGGCTAGGCTTATAAATGCCCTAGGGCAGATAGCCTAGTATCTACCTATGAACCTATGAATTGTAATATTAACAAAACACTGACATGAAACTTCTAAAGAGGTACAGCAGGCAGAGTATACCTTGTAGGAAATCTGTTAAAATAGGAAGGAGTTTAAATGTACAAGAAAATAGTGCTGTCAGGTGACTGAAAGACCAAAGCATATGGCAGTGTACACTGCAGCTGGCAGCTGGAGGAACAAGTAACTGCTTTATCAGTTTAACAATGGCAAATGGAAAAAAATGCTTTACATTCAAATGGGGATCTGTTTTGTTTATGAAGCAATATTTATGCTCATTTTGAGACAATATCTCCTACAGCACATTTTGCTCCCATTGCTGTATGTGGTAAACGGTTCCACTTTATAATCTCGAAATACTGAAATCTTGAATTTCAGTATCCTGAGACACTAAAGTCGAACATTCCAAATCCTGAAACCCCAAAACCGCAAAACACAAAATCATGAACATAAACACAGCATACACAACACAACACATACATCATCCAACCCACACTACAACAATCCAACAAACAAAACACACACAAATACAAAAACACAAATCAACAAACCTACACTACATATAAGCAGGGGGGCAATCCCTCCTGCACCTTCCACACCCCCCTACTTATATATACTAACTCTGAGATTGCACCAAACAGAAAAAGACAGCAAACTTACCACTACACACTGTACAGTACTCTCCCATACACACATCACAACTATATGAACATCACCACTTTCAATACTTAAACACTCATACTTTTACCTGCCTACCATAACCCACACAGAAAAACTTCCAAACACAGTCACATGCACTCAAACACATACCTAAAACCCAACAAAATACCCACTTACCTTACATACCAGCTAAATCCACACACTACACAATACATCCTACACACACTACATCCAGCATCAAATACCGGAACACCAAAACTGCGAATTTGAGATTTCCAGATTTGTGCTTATGGAGTTTTGGATTTAAAAAATTCCACTTTATGGTCTCGAGATACTGAAATTCTAGATTTCAGTATTTCGAGATTATAAAGTGGAACCGCTTTAAATATACAGTCACATAATGTTCAGGGTCAAATATAACCTTGAAAATAAGGTAAACATGACCTATAAGAAGTTTGTGAGATACAGAGTAGAACAAATGTTATTTCAATCTACTATAATAGACAAGATCACTGTGATTATTATTTTTTTCTTTTTAGGAGTCCTTTCAATTCTTGAACTGCCCCAGATGCTTGTTCTGCAGGCTGCATAAAACAATAGTATACTGATTAACAGGATGTATCAAAGAGGTTTTGAGAGAGAGAAAGATAATTACATTACAAGTTTGAATGGATATGTTCTTTAAATCACAATGGAGACACCATGCTATGTTGTGCTTAAAGTAAAAATAAAACCCATCATCAATAACATTGGATCCATATCAAGAAATACAAGATTTCATCTTGTAAGTCCTGATACTTCATGATCGCATGAATAACAAATAACTGTAAAAGTTCTCTTTTATCTTTCAAGTACCTTTAGGGGGCTTGACTCCATGTACATTCTCATGTAGTGTGGTATTCACCCTTCATGTCTACTATTAATGTTTATTAACACTGACATCACTGCACCTCAATGGAGAGGGAACACTGTCATAGAACAACTTTAGAATTATTACATTTTCTCCCACCTTTATGCTTTCAATGCTTCTAGTTCTAGAATTAGAGTTATGGTCCTCAAAATTCCAGCAACACCTAATAATTGTACTCTGATCCCTTAACGTTCTAATCAGTTTTTAGAGGCTGCTTGTTATTTTAGCGGTAACAGGAATTGTTTCCCTAAATATAATATGCATACCTCTCATATGTCCAGATTTTTGCTGGAAGTCCATATGTTGGACTGTTTGTGGTCTGTTCCTCATAAAATGTGTCGTTTTCTGGCAAATCAATGAGGACTGAATTCAATAAATAATGGCTGACATTCGAGTGTCATACTTTTTGTCAGTCAGAAAATGCAGTGCCAAACCTTTTATTTTAGCAACTTTCTAAATTTATAAGAACAACATTTAAAAATTGCCCCTATTTTTGGGACTTTACTCTCTGATTATTTTTTGGACTTCTCCAGAGTTACTGTCTAAGAGATTGGGAAGTATGTATGCTACATTTCTTTACATTGAAGGCAGAGTTACTGTTTCTGTAGCAAGACTGGAACCTATTCACCCCTATTTGGATTGCCACAGTATTAGAGAGGACATTAATTATATTACCCATCCTACAGCTGTCTGTGTCACCACAAAGATATACCTGTCACCATTTATTTCACAGAAAAAAAACATTTAGAATGATAATGTGACCAGCACAACACTGGGGGATACCACATTTCTGGGGTACCACTTTATTAGACTCAACAATGAATCTAAAAACCCTTACTCCCTTACCATTTTTTGCATTAATAAACTTAGATGGAACATTAAATACCAACAAAATTGAAGTTATGCTGGGGAAGTGTGTATGCCCTTTCTCCATTGTTTTGTAACTCCAGAGTTGGTATATACTAAAAAAACAGGGGGGTATGTAGGAGTGTAACCCTTGGGGGGAGGGGGCTGCAAAAACATTTGATTCTTGGATGTGGTTAGGTTTTGTTGATATTTAGTATTTAGATGTTTTGCATTAATTTTTAGGCCATCAATATTTAGTGCTTTGATATTTAGACCTATATTCATAAATGTGTGTGTGTGTGTGTGTGTGTGTGTGTGTGTGTGTGTGTGTGTGTGTGTGTGTGTGTGTGTGTGTGTGTGTGTGTGTGTGTGTGTATCTATCTCTCTCTCTCTATATATATATATATATATATATATATATATATATATATATATACATACATACATCTTGATGAAGGACTGGTAGATGAATTACACCTACACAAACTGAAAGAGGATGTTTTCCTTCACCTTGTAGACAGGATACATGTTAGACTAATGGGTTTGTAGTTTTCCAGATCACATGCTATACTCCATTGTTTACCAAAACAGGCATTGTTTGTCTCCAAAGATTGAACATATAGCCTAGTACATTGATTCTGCTAAGGAAAATTTATAACAGTCTTATGAAGTTGCTTCTTATACTGACTAGAAAGCTCACAAATCTGTTCTTCAGGGACTTTTTATTTGGTAAATTCCATCTGTAGCAGTACTAAGTGTAATTTGTAGAGCTAGCTCTTCCAGTGTATGGGAAGGGTTCTGTGCCTCATAATGGCTCTGAAACTTGTGCTGACTTTCCTTTCTAGGATGTTTGACAATCAGATGGACCAGATGAAGATGTATTATTATCTACCTACATGCCTGCACCACCTCATTGCTTTCTTTTTTTTAACAGTTTTATTGATTTTGATTATAATGAAAACAATCACATAGACATATATACGATAATTTACATTATAGATTTACACATTGATAACATATGTTTAAAGCATTTAACTATGAATATATGAATAACAAAGTAAACAAACTAAAGTATGTACATAGACGTCCAGTATTTATACATTAACATACACTATAACCTTCCTTTTGTAACTTGTTCTCATGAATGACAAGGAACGTCAATTACCTTTATGCAAAATGATCATTTTGTTCCAACATATTTTGTAAGTTAACCCATAAATGATATTCATATGTCTTTCTAGATGTTCTAGAGGTTATGGTCCTTATCTGTAAATTACTAACTTCTTTTAATAAATTAGTAAACTCAGAGAAGGTAGGAGGATGTTTTGAAATCCAATTTTTTGTTATGATCTTTCTAGCCACTGCCAATATAGTCCATAGTAATGAGTATTTGATTTTCCTAACACATTGTGGAACAGGTGTATTAAATATGATTAATGATTTATTCAATATGAAGTTGTCTAAAAAAAGTGCATGTAAAAAGTCATTTACTTTATTCCAAAAGATATTTAAGGTTGGACAGCCAAAAAACATATGTGCCCAGTTAATATCTACATTAGAGTTGCATCTATTACAGATGTTCAGTTTTTTTATTAATTTTGTCCATTATTTGTGGTGTATAAAAGGATCTATTCATGAATCTCCATGTGTAAATCTTCCATTTCAGAGAAAATTATGTTTTCCCAGCTGATTGTAGCATATTAACCTTATCTTGCTCATTTGGGGAATTATGAGTAATTAAACTATAATAACTCTGTTCAAGAGAAATCTTGACGAGTGGATGGGAGATCGTAGGTTTACCCCGGGAATCATCTCTGTATCACTGCTGGACAGAGGCACAGCAAACTAATGGGTATAGTATTCTCATCCTAAGGGGTAGTGAAAGCCACACACACTCTGGCTAGGCTTATAAATGCCCTAGGGCAGATAGCCTAGTATGAGCCTATGAACCTATGTGTGCAAGAAAATGTTTCTTCTCTTAAAAGTCTATAAATAAAGGAGAGACTACCTGAATATATATGCTGGTGTAATAATGTTGATTGAAGAAATTGTAATAATATCCTGGTGTCATGTTTGCTAGTTGGTGAAGCTAGTTTCAGCTTATTATCAAGATATAGTATAAGTGTTTGTATATCTAACCATGAGGAATTATTAAGTGTATATTCCTGTATATCATGGTCCATTGAACTAGTCTTGTACTCATAAGTTAGCTGGAACCAGTGTTTGAGTTCATTGTTTTTCAGTTGAGACATTTTGTTAATATCTGAGGTAAAAAAAAAAGTCTCTTGTGTATATGCTATAGGAAATAACAAAAAAAGTAGTCTTTATAGTTAACATGTTTATATATAAAGTTTCTAAAGTTAATTATAATATGTATGTAACTGGCAGTATGATTAGGATTAGTATGTGTGATAAGATATTCTTTTAATATCTATATAAAAGGTGTGTTTATGAATTCTAGTTGATATGTTGTTGGTCTCGTTATAAGTTCCATGGCTGATACTTCCTATAAAGATTTCCATTTAGCTAAATAGGTTATATCTACAAGCTGAGAAATTGATCTGATTATAGCGGAAATCGAATCGAGATTTAGATCTGGGAAAGCTATTCCACCATTCTTCCAGCTGTTAGTATGTTGATTAATAGTAATTCTATTTTTTTGTGACCAAAAGAATCTTAGTATTAAAGTGTTTAGTTTATTTATAAACCTTTTTGAGGGTAGAATTTGAATGGATTGTATTATGTATAAGATTTTAGGTAGAATTATCATTTTTATAATGATTAGTCTTTCTTCAGTAGTACATATTATTGTATTCCATTTTGAAAACAATTCTTGGATATTTTGTAAACATTCGTTATAGTTTAATTGAATTATTCATTTAATGTCTTTGGCAAGAATTATTCCAAGATATGTGGTTTGACCTGCATTAGCAATGTGATATGTATTATTTCCTATCATCTTTTTTTTATTTTTTTATTATTAGGATATATGGGTAGAATTTTTGTTTTATTGTCATTGAATGATAGACCGGACATCATTTGAAATGTTGTAAGTGATTCATATAATGACATAAATGAGGAGTAATTTCCCTTTATGGTGATAAGAACATCATCCGCAAACAGCTGGATTTTGGCTATACTGTCTTTATCCATTTCCAAACCCTCTATTTCTTTATTGTTTCTTATTTAATTTGCCCAGGGTTCCATGATCAAAGTAAATAGCAGAGGAGAGAGAGGACATCCTTGTTTTGTGCCATTTGTAATAGATATTTTATTGGAAATATATGACCCTATTTTGATATATGCATAGATTTCTTCATATAAATGTTTTAGAAGATTAATAAAATTATGTGAAAAATGTAAGCATTCCAAAAGAGTAAATAGATAGATCTAGTTAATAAAATCATTAATTAATATCAAGACTAATTAATGATAAGTTCCTTTTCTTCCTTTGTGAGAAGTCTATAACAGCTAGGGTTCATTTTATATTATAAAAAGTACTTCTGTTAGTTATAAATCCTGTCTGGTCTTCATCTATTAAGTGGGGTAAGAATTTCTTCAGTCTTTCTGAGAATATATTCATAAACATTTTATAATCGATATTCAGTAAAGATATTGGTCTGTATGAAGAACATAATTTTGGGTCTTTATTTGATTTTAAAATAGGGGCTATAAATGTATATTTTCAGGATAGGGGTGTAATATTATCATGTTGGGCCGTATTATAAACTTTATGTAATAAGGAAATAGCCATTTTGGGCATTATCTTATATATTTCAGGAATAATTCCATCGTTACCTGGAGCTTTGTTTAGTTTAAGCTTACTTACTTGTCTTTGTATATCTGATAAAGTAATTTGTTTATCAATAACTTCAATTTGTTGTTTGTTTAGTTTATTATATATATATTATTGTTAATATAATCTCTTATGTTATATTGTGTTTGAATTTGTTGTGTGGATTGATTCATTTCATCAAAGTGACATTTAAACTCTTCTAATATATCTTGCATACTATGTACTTCTCTTTTCTTTTTTGCAGAATGTATTTCCTTAATATAATTATATTTATTTAATATTTTAGTCTTATTCTTAAGGTTTGATAGATCTTTAGGATTTACAGAATAAGCAAGAAACCTATATTTTTCTAGTGTTATCTTTGTTTTATGATGTAGGATAGATCTATATTCCTCATTTAGTTTGTATATCTCATCCCTTATATTCTTTGAAGACAAGTTGTCTTTATTATTTGTGTGTAGTGAGTCCAGTTTATCCTGTATTATTCTTATATCTTTATCCCATATTTTCATCATATTATGAAACCATTTGTTTATTTGCCCATATAAATATGTTTTTAGGGCATCCCAAATAAATATATCATGTGTGTCTGATGCTGAGTTTATAGTAATGAAGTTTTGTGTCTCTTTTGTTATGAATAATTGAAAATCCTTAAGTTGTGTGAGATATGCTGGAATCCTTTTAATTTGGACACTATGGGTGTTATTAATATTAAGTTCAAATATGATAGTATTATGGTCCGAGATTATACAGGATATAATTTTGCTATTGGTCAGGTTATTCATTATCTGTGTTGAAAGAAATATTCTATCAGTTCTAGAATATGTTTTGTATCTATTAGAACAGAACGTGTATTGTAATTAGTTATGATCCACAAAATGATGTATGTCTTTGAGTAGGTATAAGTCTATGAAATTTATACGTTGTGCTGTCATTTTTCTTTTTCCTGAAGTGGTTGTATCTCTAGGATCTAAGATACAGTTGTAGTCACCTGCCATAATGATATGTCCCTCAGATAGTGAAACTATTTGATTCAATGTGTGTCTAATAGTATTAGTACCAATACCAGGTAACCAATAGTTGTTTATTAATGTATATAGCTTCGTACCCATCTCAATTACAGCCAAGCAAAGCAAACCTTTATTGTCTTGGTATGTTTTGATTATTCTGGGTAATGGTAATGTTTTGTTCCACAATATTGCTACACCTCTTTTTTTCGTACACTCTGAGCTTACTATTTGTGTATTTATTTGTATCTAGAAATTTAATAGTATCTTTTGTTAAATGGGTTTCTTGTAAGAATACTATATTAGGTTTATGAAAAGCTAGATACTTAAAAAATTACTTCTTTTATACGGATTTTTCAAACCATTTATGTTGTGACATACCTTTCAGCATAGTCATATTATGTAATTGTACTTGAAAGATGTGTTAGTAACATATCAATATCATATGTATAATGTGAAAATTTCCGCAAAAAAGTAAATTTATTACTAGCAAAAATATAAAATCTCATGTCTTTAGGAAAAAACATGTATTCCTTGAGCTTTATTCTCTATATTTTCAGTAAATAAACTACTCTGGATGTCAAAAAACTCTTTTTTAAAAAAATTATTACATACACTAGATAAAAACAAATACCCCAATGCTCCCTGCCTGGAGTTATAACCTTCTAATCCCAATGACATCTGTCACTGAGATCAGCCCCTAAAATGTAACAACAGAGGACAAACTCCACTAATAACATACTTTATATACTTTAAGTTAGAAACATTAAGATAACCAACTTCTAATGAAATCATTAATTGTCCTAATATAGTGTTACCTGGAAGGTTTATACATTCATAGATATCATATCTAATAAGAAACCTATGTAACCTAATAGATTCAAGATATGATTTATATTCCAAAATAAGGCAAATGTCTAACAGATTATTTAAAAGGACTAAGTAATTTAGCCCACTGCCTTACTATTAACATAGATAACAGAGGTTGTGTGTATAAACAACATTTCTGTTAGGTTGTTAGATATAATACATTATCCAAGACACAATGTTATTGTTCAAACCATGGTTTGTTTAAATGTAATTCTATTTAGTATTAACATGTTTGTAACTCTCGTTCCCTTTACTTAACTTATATACATGAACACGAGAGGGAAGAGAGAGAGAAAAGAGACAGAAAGAAAAAAAAAGTAAAACAGGGCTAACGTAGTTAGATCCCATGTAAATTGTTATATTTAGAATGACTATTTAGAAGACACAGGTGTAATTATAAACAGCATGCCATTTAAATAAACATTGTATCACCCCCATATGAGATGTAGTCACTATAAACACATGTATATACAACCACTTTCACTAGTGGCAGAATAAAATATCTATTTGCTAAGTTCTTTTTAGTATACCACTTTTGTTATTCAGTTCTTTGCTATGCAAACAAACATTCTGAAATGATATGCATAACCTTACTTATGACACTTAAATATAAAGATTGCACAAATTTGTGAAGATATTAACTTTGTGTATGGTAACCATAATCATAGTATGCAGTGATACTTCAAAGAAAGATGAGGGAGAGAGAAAAAAAAATTTATACACATACATACATACAAATACACATACATATATACACACACATACATATAAATATATAAATATATATATATAAAAAAAAAAAATATATATATATATATATATATATATATATATATATATATATATATACACACACACATGCACATACACACATACAACAATGAATGTTACCATCAGTATTTACACGTGTAGTATCTAAGAATAAAGCACATAGATATTTATATTTTAATACTCACACATTTCTCTCATAACCATCTCCTCTCTCACCTCTTTTCTATTTAAATTTTCTTCCTTTATCTGTTCTGTACTCCTTTTTTCAAGTTACAAAAGATGAAGATATTATGTTATTGTAATATGTAATCTTGTCATCGACCATATAAATGATCATTTTAAGTAAATAACAGTTGATTTAAAACAAAAAAGACTGTTAAACCAAGTTACAGTCAAAATGCAGTTCTGCACTTCTTGGAAATGTTCATCGCATGGTGATGACATCATCCAGCTGCTTCACATCATCGTGGGAGTTCAGAGAGAGAAGAGATGATTCCACAAACTGTAGAAAGTTTTCCAAATGAATAATTAGCTCGTGAGAGCACTGCACGAGGTAAGGAGAATGTTCAAAGTTGTCTCCCTTATTTTTTCAGCGGAAGCATCCGAGTTTTAGTAAAAAAACATTTTATACATGTGAATCAGCATATATCTGTTTCCCATACTAGAAACTGCAAAACTGTCATAAAAAAAAAAAAAAGTTTTCAAACAAAGCATGAAAGTAATGTAACTTTTCCTACTGCTATATTTTGTCATTTAAAAGCACTATGTTTATTTTTAACTATATATATCCCCTAGAGTTTAGATTAATATATAAATAATAAGCCTTGTAATAGAAACACATATAACATCTCCCAGCTTCTCAGAGCTAACGTATACATTGGCATTTAAACCCACAGATACTACACTACCTTCCCAACATTTACCTATCCTGAACAAATGTATATCATGTACATATTTAATAATTACATTGTGACTTCTTCTTCTACTCTGAGGATGTAACACAGTTTATGCTCAGTGCTGACCAGTACTGTATGATTAGAAGTGAGATGGAAACTGTTATATCAATATGTTATTCTCTATGACTTAAATAAAGTGCAATTAGAAGAGAGAAGAAGGCTTTGAGTATGTTATGCATTGTTATTACTTTAAGTTTGGAGAAACTTATGTATAGTATGCTATATATACAAGAAATTATATGTATAAAAAAAAAACTTTTCTTCTTTTCCTTTCATCCCCTCTATCCCTCCTTACTTTATATTTTCCAATGTATCTCTTCATTTTATCTTACATAGAAATATTTATAATTGTATATATTATAGCTGTGTGAAATTAAAGTGTAATATACAGCTAAGTTGTATATTATACTATGAAGCAGAAACTGAGGTAATGCATTTTATATGGTATGCTTACTTATATAAATTGAATACTATAGCAATAACCCACGCCTGGGTGTGGGTAATGCTAAATTTACCCACGGTTGGCGTGGTTTGGTCGAGGGCTCGGGACCAAACAAAGCCAACCATGGGTAAATTTACCATTACCCACACCCAGAAGTGGGTTATTGCTATTATACCATGACATTATTTAAGAAAAGAAACCATTACTTTTCTTAAATAATGGCATAGTATAATGCCTGTTTACTGCCCTTCCGCAGATGTCTGGCATCCGGCAGTTCTGATGTACTGCGCACCTGCGCAGTACATCAGAGTTGGCAAAAGCAACGGAGAAAGCAAGATCTCCGTTGCTTTTTATGTTTCGCTATGTTAAATGAGTTAAACATGGAGATACAGTTTTAAAATAAGCAACGGACATCTCCGTTTATTTTAAACTGTCTCGCTATGTTAAACTCATTTAACATAGCGAAACACTAAAAAGCAATGGAGATCTTGCTTTCTCCGTTGCTTTTAAAACACTGCCTCGCTATGTTAAATGGGTTTAACATGCGAGACAGCTTTAAAATAAGCAACGGAGATCTCCGTTGCTTATTTTAAAGCTGTCTCGCTATGTTAAACCCATTTAACATAGCAAGACAGTGTTTTAAAAAAACGAGTTATACTAATGGAAAAAAGTCCGGGCGACCGGACCTTTTTCCATTAGTATAACTCGATTTACAATGGGCACACTGGCCAATCAGTGTGCACGTTTTGGGGGGGTCATGGTATAATTAAAGTGTTAATTATAAATATATCGATGGTATATTAAGTATGTTATATTACACCAAATTAAGTTATGAGTGAAACATGATATATATATATATATATATATGAAAAGCAGTGTAAATCTTACCATGCATTAATAACATATCAAAACAGACTTGTTAATAAAAGCATAGTCCACAATAATAGTTTGTTTTATAAATAGTCCATATTTCTCATTTATTCTTTAGTCTCTTTTGTTTTTCAGTAGATTTCCATGTAGTTTTAGGAGCCATTTTTTTAAGAGAGGGGTTAGCCCACTCCATCGCTTCTATTTTTCCAGTAATTTGTGGTTTTTAACATATGTTACAGCAAAATCAAGATCCTCAAACAATGAAGGCCCAGCAGGAAGAAACATCTTCAGCCTTGCTGGAAACAAGAGGTGAGTCTTAATCTGTACCTTTTTCAGTTCTTTAATTAGAGGTAAAAAAAAAACTTTCTTTTGGTAGTTACCATTGTTGAATAGTCATTATCGAAGCGAATGATAGAGTCATTGTATTTTAAAGGTGATTTTGACCAGGCTGTTTTTAGAATTAAGTCTTTATCTGAAGATGATATGAATTTTACTATGACAGATCTAGGTTGTTTCCTGTTGGTACTGTTTCCTGATGTGAGAGACCAATGTGCTCTCTCTATACCAAAAGATAAAGCCTCTGGTAACTAGATGTTTTGGCAGCCATGAGTTAAGGAAACTTGACATATTGTTTCCTTCTATATTTTCCTGAAGACAAAAATTCTTTATATTATTCTGGTGTGATCTATTCTCTAGAGCATCCAGTTTATGTTGTAATGAAGTATTTTGTTTAAGCAAAAATTCTATGTTGTTTTCATTTTCTAGATATCTTCCATCAAAGTCTGTTAATAATTCCTCAATACTAGTAATTTTAATTTTTTGCTGTTTTAAATCCTCATGAAGCATATCCATCTGCTTGGTAGTTTTTTCTTTAAATTGTCTATTTTACAGTCAGTTATATCAATCTTAGTTGTGAGGTCTTGAATAGTTGTTATTAAAGTCTGTAGTTCATTTTTTATACTGGAATCCTGGTTGTTTGCCTTAGTATAACTCATGTTGAAAATCTCCCAGAAGTGAAGTATTTTTTCAGATTAAGGTTTTGACTGGAAATTATATATAGATATTCCTGAAGGGAATGTTGAATACTATCAAATTCTGCAAAAATAAATCCACTTTTTCTTGATATGAAACAAATTTCCAGTGAAGATATATTTTCCTTAGTGGAGCTTGTGAAATCTGCTGCTACACCATGACCATGCTAGCCACGCCTCACCTCAGTGTTTCCTGTTGTGGCTATAGAATACTTTGCTGTTAGCTCTCACTGGTGGTACCATTGTAACTTTACGGGTCAATCACATTTGGGATTTTTATAGTTTTGGTTACGATTTTGTACCCTGTTCAATCTTCATTTGTTATGCTTAGAGAAGTTTAACTCGTGATCAAGCTAGACCATTTTGTGTGGGAGCACACTCCCCAAACCCATCCCTGAACCATCCAGTTACACTATAAATGGTTTACTAAAACCTGGAAATGCCAGTATGGGCTCTAAGTACACCCTCCCTTGTACATTTCTGAAAGGATTATCTGCTTCTACCACTAAGACAAACCTAAACAGGGACTGCTTGCCCTTTCTAAAGTGAATTTAGTGTCACGTGAGTGACATTAGGTGAGAGAACCATGTGAACTGAAGAACAACACTAGAGAAAAAGATGGAGATGTTATTGGCAGAAGGAACTCAGAGGTAGCTGCTATCAGAAATAGCTTCCAGCAATATAACTAAAGCTACTGGTTGTATATTTTAGTTAAAACCACATGCTTTATTTTATTGTGAAGGACCTGTCTTAGCTGCCTTTTATATAATAAATGGCACTATCTTTAAAATGACTGATGGTCGGAGCTGCATTATATTTCCACAGTATTAACTTTTTTACAGCACTCATGTATTTTAAAATGTTGCCATTAGCCCTAACTGCTTTTCAAATTGCTGCACAGTCATAAGGAGTAATCAGGAAGCAGCTGGTTTTAAACCTGTGGTTTAAGGAATAATATCTTGTGTTTTTTACTTATAAGGCTCATTATGTTCAAGCATGCAATACAGCATATACTTATATAAATTATTTGATTTAATTCAGGGGATTTTGCTACTATTCTACCCCTATTCTTTCCCCATTTTATTTTGTCAGGCAAAATGTTAAAAATAACAACTGAAATCCCTGCAACAACAGGAAACTTGCCTTAAAATGATTGTATACTCAGGACATTATGAATTGTGAAGGATTTTCTCTATCACCAGCTGCTTAGAGTAAGGATGCATTGTGTTTGGTGGTGGTTGGCTCCCCCTCCCCCTACACACTTAACCAAACATAAAGGTCGAGGACTTCTTGCAAAGTGCCACCCACTCATCCTCACAGCCAGTCAGATAAATGTCTGCTTAAAAAAGCTATCAGTACAAGGTGGTTTTCTAAAAATACTGTGTTCCACCAATTCTGTTCCCTTCTTGTCCTATAATTTTATGTTCCACATATTCCCCTGCCTAGTATTCAACTACATTTCTCTGTCACAGCAGTTTTAACTGTTCTATTATCCCTTCAATCCATTCCAATGCATTTCCATGCCACATCAGTTTTAACCATTCTACATTCTGTATTCATGATCAATATGTACAGACTGTTTTGTCTTACACTGTTATCTATCCAGATATTAAATGAGTTAAGCATGGCCCTCTGGGATACACATTACATGAACCCAAAGCAAACAATACAACAGAATAGAGCCACTAAGGTAAAACCTAAGAATCATGTTAATATACATATATTGTGAAGGGCTATGTATACTAGTATTCCAACCATCAACAGATGAATTTACTTTACTGTAGTATTATAAAGTGATTGTCAAAGCAATGGCCAGTTTTGATAATAAAATGTAGCCATAACACTTTTCATATTTGTGAAGACTTACTGATATTAAAAGACCTACACTTAAATCCATGTACAGTCTCTACTCCACATACCATGAACAATAACTCAGATCACACTGTCAATATAAATGCCCTGGTGTCAACAGTAAAAATAAAAGGACTACCCTTAGCATACATGAAAATAGAAAGCCAAAATAACAAATGCACACAGATGGTTGTCTGACTATCCACCTATAAACCCTAAGTACTATATTTAACTGAATATCAGCTAAAGTCGGATACCTGGTTGTCTACCTGTTTTGCTTGAAGTACTAAACCTTCACAGACAATTGATTAGGTAAGAGAAGTCAAGCAATGTGTGACAACATTATTTTTTAAAGATGTCACCCTTTATCCCAAACTAATGGCCAGTAATAATGGCACCTATGATAGTAGTCCCAAATGGATGATAATAGAAGGAACACATAGTAGCAATAGAAAAAATTTTGCTAAGAAACAAATTCTGGGCAAAATGGCGTACCTCTAAAAACCCATCTGATCACTTAAAATTTAAACAACTCAGAAACTCTACTAAAACATCTATAATATCAAACAAAAAAACTTCTTCTTCCAACTTCAAAATACCAACCATCAAAGTCCACAGATATTCTGGTCAGGTATCACTAGACTCATTCACCCAGGCAATTCTAAAACTCCAACCCCATCTGGAATTACCCTTGACACTCCCAAACAAATTGCTGACTCCTTCAATAACTTCTTTACTGAAGCCATCCAGTCACTTGCTAACTTTCTACCTCATGTATCTTCTAATCTGCCCTCCTCCTCACATACCTCACCGCCCACTTTCCAACTCTGCCCTATCCCCACATCCCTCATCTGTACCCTCCTTCAAAAAGTCAAACCCTCTACCCCTTCAGCAGACCATTTGCCTTCTAAATACCTTCAAATTGCAGCCAAAGTTATTGCCTACCCAATCTCCATCCTTATAAATAGAACCATTATTGAAGGTACTATCCCATCCATCTGGAAAGTTTCACATATCATCCCACTACATAAAGGTGGCAACTCAACAGAACTTTCAAACTTCTGTCCAATTGCCCTCCTCTCTCCCATAGCAAGAATCATGGAAAAATGCATCCACCATCAACTATTAGTCCATCTTCTTCAAAATAGCCTATTAGCCAGCTCCCAGCATGGCTTTCGACCTTTCCATAGCACCACTACTGCCCTCCTTTCCTTCTCTGACCACATCAACAAAAATCACAACAATAATACCCTGTCCTCTGCTATCTTTATTGATTTTTCAAAATCATTTGACACGGTTAACCATCAGCTACTGCTGAATCTTCTCCTAGCAAAACGTCCGGACACCACCATGGCAAATGCAATATTATTACTTTTTATTCCACCATAAAAGACAAATAAATAAAATGGTAAAGCTTAATGTGAGCACTTTCGAGTTGTAACAAACCCTCCTTCAGACAAATGGCTTACTCTCATTAAACAAACATTTAAATAGTAGAGCTTGGCGCCAAAAATCCGCCTTAAAGAAATACTAACCATTATAAAGTGTCAATGTATATAACGCATTACATTTAATTTCATTGTTGACATACTTAATCCTACGTATGTATATTATATAAACAGTCTTAAATAAATTTCATATTAAAATGTAGACATTAATAAAATATAAACATTAGTACAATAATTTGTACCATTATAAAACCTAATATACATATGTAGGATTAAGTATGTGAACAATGAAATGAAATGTAATGTGTTATATACACTGACACTTTATAATGGTTAGTATTTCTTTAAGGCGGATTTTTGGTGTCAAGCTCTACTATTTAAATGTTTGTTTAATGAGAGTAAGCCATTTGTCTGAAGAAGGGTTTGTTACAACCCGAAAGCGCTCACATTAAGCTTTACCATTTTATTTATTTGTCTTTTATGGTGGAATAAAAAGTAATAATATTGCATTTGCCATGGTGGTGTCCGGATGTTTTGCTACGAGAATATTTAAGTGTTTTATCTGGACACTTTTAATCTACAGCTGCTTCTTTGTTTATTCATTACTGCTGAATCTTCTCAAGTCCCTCTCATTTGATACTCAAGCTTTACAGTGGTTCAAGTCCTACCTAGACAGCAGGCAACAGGCAGTGCTATGGGAAAACACTGTATCCTCCCACCTACCTGTCACCCTTGGTGTACCCCAAGGATCCATATTAGGCCCTCTTCTGTTCTCTATCTTCATAAATGATCTATCTATTAGTATCTGTTAAATAAAAACAAATGATAACAACACAGGAGGCTCAGATGCAAAAGTTTACTAGTGTACACCAGGAGGCAAAAAACCATACAAGTACAGAGTTTTGTCTGACATGATGCAGGAAATACACAATTTTATATAGTCTTACATTCAAGCTGTGCCCACCTTACTGACGTGGTTAGTCACAGGGCACCTATATCACTATGGTCTACAATATTCTATTCATAAGAAAAAGCTGATGTTATACATTTTAAAAGTTTTCCCATGGGAATAATACAGCCTTGCAAAGCACCTGGTTCGTTATAACGTCTTTCTGTAAATGTTACTCTTCCAAGGACTCAGGCTTGCTTGAATACAATAGACGGTTCACTCTTGTAATATACTTCTTTGTTCTTCTTGCAACTTTTACTTTAGCAGCTGTGTCTTATCTCTGATACATTCACAAGGTCAATTATCTCAGAGGAAGGAATAAGAATATTCAATGCTTTATACATTTAATTTTCCTGACCCAGCAGATAATCATTAGTGAAAAACATAAGCTTGCTGAGCTGGCTACTGCCAGGGTCAGAGTTCAAATACACTGCAGCTCCAAAGCTTCAAGCAATTACATGTAAAATCATTCTTATTGCCATATTGTAAATAGAATAAAATGCATTATATACTATTTGCTTTTAAACTAGCACTTTATACATGTTCAAATACATATTTTTCTAACATTTTCCTCCCTTTTAATACTTTTTATTCTATTCAGAAACATAAACAATGTTATATCGTCTCCTAGCCTTCTCCTTTAAGGACTTTTAACTAGGCAAGTCATTTAGTTTATATTTCGGAACAAGTTTTGTCTGGAATCAATAGTTCCAATTCAATGTCTTGGTACAAAGTTTCAGTTACAGATATATCAACAAAATCTTTGACTAATCTTTTCATACAGGGGATCCCACAACAGACACATGCTCCTAATAGGAGCAGACCAACACAAATAGCAATCAAAATATTCATTAGGATAGAACCCCACCCACCAAACAGACTCTGGAAAAAGTTCGTCAGTGGGTTTGGGCCTGGTTCATTCATGGCCGATACCTGCTGTATTACCTCTAGGTGATCATTAATCAAGAGCCATTCGATTTTGTAGCACAACAGTTCTTATTGCATTTAGTTCATCAGTCACTAGTTCGAGAGCAGAAAAAGTTGCGTTACTCATTACTTCGAGAAGCTTCGACAGTTTTCTCAACTCCCAGATCGATTTGACTGCTCCATATGCTGGAAATATTCCAGCCCAGGATATAACACTGTCACTCAAGTCCATATGAGTCAATTTTTCTTTATCTTTCACAGAATGATGGTTCTTCCAACCAGCTTCGATTTTTCCCATTGGATTTACAGGTTTTCCGATTGGATCTTCAGGTTTTCGAGCTTCATCTCTTACATTTCATATCTTACCTAGAGGTAATTCTGCAGTATGCCTTATAGCCGGAACCAGATAACCCAAAAAACAACTGCCGGACCAATTCTCAGGTAGCCATTTGTATGCTTTTTTCCCACAAATAAAATAACAGTTTTCGACTTTGGTACTGATGCGGGTTAGTTCTGAATGAAACATTTTCTTGTCTATAACAGAAAATTGTTTATGCAAGACAGGATTTCTCTGCACTTCACTTAATGTTGTTTTCATTAAGCTCAAATATGAATCATAATTTGTGTTACAAATAGTGCTTTTATCTTTAGTTTTAATATAGCATTTATAAGATATAGTTATGTTACAGTTACTCCAACCCACTTGGAGTGTATCATTCTTATAGAAACATACAATTCCCCTCTGTGTAATAGGCAAATACAATGCAATTTTGTCCTGTGATCTTACAGAACCTGTATCAAAAAGTAAATTTTCCCAAGTCTCATTTATCCCCAAGGGGACAGCGGACATCAACAGTCCTCCATATGCTGTTGGTATGGCAGTACAAACCCAGCAATTTGAAATGTTCATAGTCTCTACATATACACGCTTCATAGCTAGGTATGTGTTAAAGTTTGGATGCCAGTCTATAGACAGTTCATCACGTTTCTCCACTTTCACTTGTGTGGTTATATGTAGGAAGAACCACAACAAAAGGAAAGTCATCACAATCATAGTCAATAAATGCATAGTTAGCAAGATGATTAAACAATATCTTCGGGGTTGATCTGTATTTTTACTCATTTCGCTCTTGGCCATCCTGCCTTTGTTGTGTGTCAGTCACAAAATGTTTATCAAGCTGAAAATTCTTTACCGGTTTACAGTGCGTCAGGTGGACCCAGGATGACCTCTCAGCAACTTTGACTGCAGTAGGCGTCGCCAACAGTACCTGGTATGGTCCTTCCCACTTTGGACTCGCCCAATTCTTCCTCTTCGTGACCTTCAACCAAACCCAGGACCCTAGGGTCAGCACTGCTTCCAATGGTCTGGTCTGTCTTTTATCTGAAAAAGAGTTCAACTGCAAAACAGTTTTATTAGTTAACAGTTTCCTCATATAACTAGCTAATGAGCTGTCAGCCTCTAATTCTGCAGGCATGAGAGCTTTCCACTGTGGCACATAATATGCCCTTCCAAATATCACTTCAAAGGGGGTCAAACCCTTTACATTTGGAACTGTTCTCATGCTCAGCAGTGCCAAAGGCAAACAGCAAATCCAATTCTTCTGTGTATCATCTACTAACTTCCTCAACTTGTTTTTTAAAATTCCATTGTACCTTTCCACCAGTCCTGCAGACTGTGGGTGGTAAGCACAATGATTTTTCAAGGAGATCCCAAAGAATCTCCCAAGTTGGTGAATCGTCTGATTCACAAAATGTGTCCCATTGTCACTATAGATTCTTTCCGGTATGCCAAATCTAGGAATTATTTCTTTTATTAGGGCCTTTGCCACTGTTGCTGCATCCGGATTTTTAGTTGGAAAAGCTTCTACCCATTTGGAAAACATGTCTATAATTACTAAACAGTATTTTTTCCCTTCACATTTGTTCAGTTCTATGAAATCCATACAGATAGTATGGAACGGATATGGTGGTATAGGAAAACTCCCTTGCTTGGGTTTGAATGCCCCTTGTGCATGATGTTTGTTACAGATATGACATGCTGCACAAAATTTTTGTGTAAAGTTTGTGAATCCGTATGTTTGGAATATTCGATTTACTAACTGTACCATTCCCCCCTGTTGAGACATGGCACTGCCCATGGCTCAACAAAGCTGCATATCTAAATAAATTAGACGGCAATATTGTTTTTTTCTCTTTGGAGATATACAGTCCATTTTCGAGGATTGCACCTCGTTTCTCCCATTTTTGTTTCTCAGCTTTTGTAGTTAATGTCTGCATCGTTTTTAACATTTCTAAATCTAAAATCTCAGAGGATTGTAATTCCTCGGTTAAAAGTAAAGTTTCTGAGTCTGAGGCTGCTTGCTTCGCAGCTGCATCAGCTTTTGCATTTCCTTTTGAAATTGCATCCTGTTGTTTTGTATGAGCTAAACATTTACAAATAGCTACTTTAGTAGGTAACTGAATGGAATCTAACAAGTTCAAAATAAGTTGCATGATTAATCGGTTTGCCAGTAGATGTTATCATTCCCTATTTTTCCATTGCTGTGCGAAAACATGCACTGTAGAGAAAGCATACTGACTGTCAGTATATATGTTCACACATTTATCTTTCGCTAGAGTACAAGCCCGTGCTAAGGCTATCAGTTCTGCTGCTTGAGCAGACAGGTTATGCTGTAAGGGTTGGGCTTCTAAAATCTCTGTATCTGTGACTACTGCATTCCCTACTAGATTTTTCCCTGTAGGACCCTTTCTGCATGAACCGTCCACATAAAATGTCACCTCGGCATCATCCAAGGGCATATCAGTAAGGTCTTGTCTGGGCAAAGTTATTTGCTCAATTTCCTGCAGGTAACTGTGTGGTGTGCCATCCACAGGAGTTGGAAGTAACGTTGATGGATTTAATGTTGTACAACGTTCAATTACCATATGAGGTTGGCTCAGCAGTATGGTCATACATGAAAGATGTCTAGCAGGAGATAGATATGCTATTTTCTCTTGCAGTAAAATTATCGCGACTGCATGAGGCACTCTCAATGTGAGAGGGTGGAACAACACCACTGAGGCCGAAGCCTGTACTGCCATTGCAGCTGTGACTACTGCTTGCACACAGTGAGGCAATGATCGTGCCACTGGATCTAACTGTGATGAATAGTAAGCTATGGGGCGTTGCTTATCCCCATGCTGCTGCGTCAAAACTGACGTCATGTATCCCTGCTTACAATCTATGGTCTGAAAAAATCTTTTGTGGTAATTTGGAATTCCTAAAACTAGTGATGAAGCTATCAATTGTTTTAGTCTGCAGAAAGCTGTTTCTGCTTTAGGTGTCCATTGTAATACATCTTGTGCTGCCATTGGTGTTTTATATATTAAATCAGCCAGTGGAGCAGATTCTAAAGCATAGTTTGATATCCAGCTTCGACAAAAATTAGTCGTTCCCAAGAAGGACATCATTTCCTTCTTGGTTGCTGGTTTGGGTGCCTGTAAAATCGCTGTTTTTCTGTCTTTGTCTAATATTCTACCTTCATTGGATATTACATATCCTAGGTATCTAACTTCTTTTCTCCAAAGTTGTAACTTACTTTTGTTCACTTTGTGTCCTTGTGCTGCTAAAAATTTCAATAATGCTATTGTATCTTCCCTGCATTGATGCTGGGTAGGGGCTGCTAGCAAGATGTCATCTACATAAAGTAGAATCTGACTACCTCCTGGTGGAGTAAACCCTGCCAGGTTGCTTGCCATTTCTTGCGCAAATATCGTTGGACTTTCACAATATCCCTGCGGTAGCCGAGTATAGGTATATCTTTTACCCTGAAATGTAAATGCAAACCAATACTGGCTATCAGGATGTATAGGTATTGAAATGAAAGCATTGCTTATATCTACCACAGTAAAATATTTTTGTTGTGGTTTTAAATCATTCAACAAGGTGTGTGGGTCTGGCACCGTAGGTGCTCTGGGTATTATTGCATTGTTTACAGCTTGTAAATCCTGTACCATCCGCCATTCCCCGTTTGCTTTTTTAACAGGAAATAGAGGGGTGTTACATGGTGAGTCAAGAGATTCTACCAGTACTCCTTTCTTGAGTAATGCTGCTATTATAGGCTTGATTCCTTGCTCTGCATCTTTCCTCAAGGGGTATTGTCTTTTTTGTGGTCTAAATGCTGATTTTGGTGTGATAGTTACTGGTCCTGCTGTTTGAATAAGTCCTACATCTGATTTACCTGTTGACCAAAGAATATCTGGTATGTCACACAAGGCTTTTTCTTCTTCTTCTAATAAGAATGCTAATCAGCTGTCTTCACTAGTTTGTAAGTGTACAGCTGGATGTGTCTGTGTTAGCCAATTCAATTTCTGTTTTGTATTCCCTGTTCTGATAATTCTAAATCAGTTTGTTTTTCCCATCTTGTTACTTTTTCTCCTAAGTCTGCCCATCTCACATCCTTATTCTTTGTCAAGCTGACATGTGGTAGTCTATTAGATTTGTACAGTGTCATGAATTCCTGAGGTAGTGAACAGCTTACCACACTGTTTCCCTCAGTATCCCAATACAAGGTTCGTAATACTAATCTGTTAGCAGGGTTTTTGAACAACTCTTGCTCATATTCTTTATCAGGTCCTGGCATGCTACAGTAGTATAGAGTACAATGTAACAAATGCTGTTGGTCAGTGTCAAGGGAGGGGGCCTTACTGATGGCTACATTCATCAGTTCTCCGGTTACTGCCCCTGGACCAGTAGTAACTAGATCCTGGCTGTACCAGTAAAAGGTTTCACCCTCCGGTCGCACCACAAAAGTATCCATTTGTCTTTGTGCTTCCATAACTGGCATAGTGGGAACTACCGCTATGCCAAATATCTGCATAAGATCTCTTCCCAGTAAGTTTACTGGACATTTTGCAGAAACTACAATTTTACTTTTCTGAGTCATGCCTGAAACAGGGTCAGTTATTGCTATATCATGGGAGAGTGGCTCCCTATATAGCTGTCCATTTGCTGCTTTCACTAATATATAGTCAGGTGATTCAGAATATTCTGGTAACTTTGAAGGGTGTATCAAAGTTCGTGACGCTTCTGAGTCACATAAGAATTTCACTTCCCTTCCTTCCACCAGAAGTGTAACTTCCGGTTTTGTATCTGCCAAATAGAGCTCCAAGCTCAGTAATGCCAAATCTAAAATTTCATTTTCTTCATCCTCTACATCTGCTTGCACTTCCTCTGTTCCTTCCACTACATTTACGTTTGCCCTTTGTTTGTTTTCCTTCCCTGATGATTTCTGATTTTCATCACTATCATATAGTCAGTCCTCATCACCTTTATTTTCTGTAGTCACCTTTTTATTTAGCCTGCAATCCCTTGCTAAATGTCCTTTCTTGCCGCACTTAAAGCACTCACCTTTCTTTTTCTCTCTTCAAAATCTTCTGACCTTTTGTCAGATTGTCTATTTCCCTGGGTATTTTTCTTACCCTTTTTACCTGACTGCACTACAAAGACCTCTGCTCCGTCTTCAGCTGTGAAGACCTGTGTCTTCTTTTTCTTTTTACTATTAAAGTGTCTTTCAGCATGTCTGGCATATTCAAGTAAGGCTTGTAGCCTACTTGTTTGATGATCTATCATATGCTTTGTAATAAAGCTACTGATAGGTGCAATGCAACCTTTCAAAAACGCATTTTTCAGTTGCTGTTCATATGAGGTATCATGTGTCTGATTTTCAGGAATAGCCATACCACTATGGTTATTGAAACATTCCAATAATCTACCATAGTATCCATCTACAGTTTCATTCTCTTGCTGTATGCATTGATTAATGCAAGTCCAATCTGCTCTAGGTTTCCATTTTTCAGAAATTCGGTCTGTAAGACCTTTGACTCTGTTGTCTAATTCTGCGTCACTATGTGGGAGTGGTTTAAGCTCTGCATTACAAGGATTCCAGGTGCCACAAATCATGTGCCAGTCTGGACCCACAATCTGTCTAACTACCTTTTCTACTTCTTCCCCATTCAAGTGGTAACTTAGTCTCATACCTTGTAAATCTTGTAAAAACTTTGTGTAATTAACTTTTGGATGAGGGATTCCCTCTGTAGCTTTCCGAATATCTTCCGGTGTCCATGGTATATATACTAGAAGAGTTGGGTCCTGCCTGTCCTGTCCTGCCTGAGGATTTGTTACCTCGATTAGTGGACAGATTTCTTCCTCACTTTCTTCTAGTGTATTTTTCCCTATTTGATATAAGTCTGTGTCCCCTAGTGTTTTACGTGTCCGGGACCTAGTTTCAATAGGATCTCTAACAAATGGTTTTAGTACTCTTGTAACTTCAGGATAACGTGGAGGTAGACCAGCTTGTCCTCCTGCTTCATATCCTGAAAAAGGCATTGGAGGGGGTGGAGGGGGAGGGGCCGTCGCTATTACTGTATTATTATCCTCTTTGTCATAAAATAATGTTTTTGCATTTTTAGTTTTCTGTTCCCTTCGGTTTACTTCCTCAATCCACCTGTGTGCTTGAGGAATGCCTAATCGCTGTTGTTTTTTTGCCTGACCTTCTGCGTCAGATTTAAGCTGTTTTAAAAGTTTAACTAATGAAATCTTGTTTAATTTACCATAAAATCCGTATTTATTAACCCATTTTGTATAATAGCTTACATTATCAGTCCGTTGTAATTGCATATATTTTGCGTCATCAGTTAGGGGCGGATCTCGCGATTTTTTAGTGCACTGATTTCCCATTCTAAAAAAATGTTACGTAACCCTTTTCACCACGTGGTATTTCAGTTCCTTACACAGTTTATCTAGAATAACTGCCTACCTTATTCTGTTTCCCTGGTCTCTGACAAAATATACAGTAATTTTCTTTTTGTCCCTGATCTGTATAACAAACTCTGACAATGACATTTACTGTAACCTAGTCCCTGATCTAAAACAGAAAAAAGGCAAATATCTTCCTTCCTGAGCCTCCTGGGTCGAACAGTTCGAGACTGCTCTTCGGCCGCAGATCAGAAAGTGGCCAGCCTCTCAAGATGACAATTCAGTCGGAGGTCTTTGTGTTTCAAGAAGAACCGTTTTGGTAACTTCTCCTGCGCAGTATTCGACCACCGATACACTCTGATCTGCAGCTTACCAAGGGAATTCCGGTTCAAGGAGGACCAAACTGTTAAATAAAAACAAATGATAACAACACAGGAGGCTCAGATGCAAAAGTTTACTAGTGTACACCAGGAGGCAAAAAACCATACAAGTACAGAGTTTTGTCTGACATGATGCAGGAAATACACAATTTTATATAGTCTTACATTCAAGCTGTGCCCACCTTACTGACGTGGTTAGTCACAGGGCACCTATATCACTATGGTCTACAATATTCTATTCATAAGAAAAAGCTGATGTTATACATTTTAAAAGTTTTCCCATGGGAATAATACAGCCTTGCAAAGCACCTGGTTTGTTATAATGTCTTTCTGTAAATGTTACTCTTCCAAGGTCTCAGGCTTGCTTGAATACAATAGTCGGTTCACTCTTGTAATATACTTCTTTGTTCTTCTTGCAACTTTTACTTTAGCAGCTGTGTCTTATCTCTGATACATTCACAAGGTCAATTATCTCAGAGGAAGGAATAAGAATATTCAATGCTTTATACATTTAATTTTCCTGACCCAGCAGATAATCATTAGTGAAAAACATAAGCTTGCTGAGCTGGCTACTGCCAGGGTCAGAGTTCAAATACACTGCAGCTCCAAAGCTTCAAGCAATTACATGTAAAATCATTCTTATTGCCATATTGTAAATAGAATAAAATGCATTATATACTATTTGCTTTTAAACTAGCACTTTATACATGTTCAAATACATATTTTTCTAACAGTATCCCCCAAGCTGTAACTATACAATATGCAGATGACTACACATTAATATCCTCAGCCACAGGACTGTCTGAACTGCAGTCCCTCACCCAGAATACCTTTGAGCTTGTAGAAGAATGGTTTCTACGGCGGTGTCTCCTCCTTAACCCCAAAAAGACGAAATTCTTGCTGTTTACTTCTACACAAAAGTCCACCCCACTTAACTTCTCTATCAAATCTAAAATTGGTACAGTTATATCTCCTGACACTACTACCAAACTCTTAGGAGTAAATATTGATCACAGCCTTAACTATGGCACTCACATCAACATCACAATCAAATCAGTAAACCAAAAACTAGGCTCCCTCTACAAAATAAAGCCCTTCTTTACTCCCATAGCTAGAAATATTATTGCCCAAATCCACCTTATCTCTACTCTCTTTTATGCCTCTCCTATATATACAAATCTATCCAAATGCAACCTCCACAAGCTGGCAGTCTCTCACAATAATATTGCCAGATTTGCTACCAGCTACCCTTTTAGAACCCACCACTGCCTAAATCTGAAGCAGCTTGGTTGGCTTGAATTGCACAATCAAATTTTATTTCATCAACTGATTATTGCCCATAAAACCCTTTACCACCCAGAAAACATACCAATTCTCACTAGTCTAATCTGCCCATATAAAAATCTTACAAACCTATGTCCAGCCAATAAACCTCTGGTATCCATACATAAACCCAACAACAAAGCAGGAGATTCCCTTTTCTCTAATACTGTGGGGAAAAGTTGGAACCTACTTCCCAGTGAACTTACATCTCTGTCTTCAACTACACTCTTCAAAAAGAAGCTAAAACAATACCTTACAAACCATTGGCTATGTCCCTGTTCAAACCCTGACTAATCATGATCAGTCTACCCAGGTTTCTTACTCACTTTATTGCCACTTTAAATCCTCTACCATCTAGTTGCTCTAGTTGCTCTTATTGTACCTAAGAAAGATGTAATTTACCTCTTTCTGTCTCTTGATGAGTTTCTCCCCCTCCACTTACATTCCCAATCCTGTTTTAACTGCCCTGTTCTTCTATTCCTTACTTATAACTTTAAGATGGGAATCTCCAATATCCTTCTGAAGACTTTCTTCCCACAGTGTTCAAAAAATAAATAAATAAATAAATAAGTAAATAAATAAGGATTATCTTATCTTATTTTTGTGCTATTCTGATGTTCCATCAATGTTTGCTAAATTACCTTAATCACCTGTTTTTATCTATCAACATATCTGTATCTGAAGTTTAATGTTCTGTAACTGAATTCTTAATACTCTGTGTGTGTTTATCTGTTTTAATGTGGAGCTTTTCTCCCCTGGCCTCTACTGAAAATGGACATATATCCAGCTAGACTAGCCCGGTCAACAAATGTAAAATAAAATAAAAAAACTATGCATTCACAGAGTATCTGTCTTTGTGTTCATTAACTTAATATATGAAACAATGCATACTTAAATATCTAAAACAAAATAACACAAAATAATAGATGGAGATCTACACATTTACTGGAAGAGCCAGATAGAGCAGTAACCAAAAAAGATCTATTGGGAAGCAATATGATGCAGGTTGTGAGAGAAGATACAGGCCCAATCCTATGACGGGCAAAAAATACAATTTCAGATGCATTTACCACAAAGATGGCTGACAAATTGTCACCACTATGAATCCTCCCTGATAAAGTACAACTGCTATGAATCTAAAATGAGTGCCCTTTGTCCACATCATACAACCTACACATTTAAAATGGGGAAATTACCTCCCAGTCTCAAATTAAATCATACTATTCCCAAATATAGCAAATCCCTATAGGAAGCAGAGCTAAAGTTTATATACTGGGAGAAGGAATACAGTTGTTAAGATCCAACAACAGCACTCAAAACATTTTATAATATAATAATGGCCTACAAGATAAGTCATTTGCTCTTCAAAAAAGTAAGGAAAAAGTACATTAACAAGTGGCCTAACAACACAAATTAAAAGCAGAGACAAAACGTGGCAAAACCAGAAAAGGGTAATTAAAAATCAAAGTAAAAGAGGACCTTATAAAGGTTATGAAAAGGCTCCAGAATAATAAAACAAAAGAACTAAAATGACCTTCCTACATACTCTGCAAATTACTTTATTCAAAGAACCAAAATGGTTCAATCAGGCTATTAGAAATATAAGCATCAACAACATATTTCCAAAAGTTACCACCAATGCAAAGGCCAGCATAAAAATCTTAATGAATTGAAGGGCAACATATTGGGCTGGATTCACGAAGGCTTGCATAGAGTCTAAGAGTAGTGTAAGACGGCAGACAGCCAATATGTCTGCCGAGCGATCCAGCAACAGATGGCAGGGGCGTGCATGACAACTCCTAAAACTACTTTTGCATGGACAGTGTTATGTTATGCAAATTACCTCATTTGCTGCTGAAAGCTATGCAAATGAGGTAAATTTGCAATCCAGGAAACACTAACCTGTCCGTGGAAAAGTAGAGTTATTTGAGAAATGTACTCCATTGGTAACGGAGTACCGTTCTGCAAATAGCAAAATGGAGCTATGAGAGCTCCAAATAAAGGATGCATCCAGTTGAGGAAGCATGCCAATGGTCAAATATAAGGCCATTGGCATTTTTGTCGTTTGAAAATTAATAAAAATCAAACTTTTTTTCCCCCAATCTCAGATGCTTAAGCGTTTGTGCGGCGCTTTCAAAACCAGAAAATAAATAAAAAATAGGCAAAAATAGGCGTTCTTATTAAAAATATTATTCTGCAATGCAGGTGAATGACAGACTGAAGACAACATAGCTACTGAGTAGTGGTTGCTAAGGGGGGAAGCTCAGTTTGAGAGATGTAACCAAACATTAGTAGGCAATCCTATGCAAATGAGGATAAGGATAGTGAATCCCAATTTTCCCTGGCATGTGAGCCATGTCCCTAGAGTGTAAGTGTAGGAGTAGGAGAGTAGTAGAGTAGAAGATAGGTGACATCACGAGGGGGTATGTATGAAAGACTGTAAGCTTATTGGAGCAGAGTGGCTTGTGTTTGCTGTGAGTTACACAGGATTGGAAGAGGCGTGTCTACAGTTGTCCTAGCTGAAACCCAGAAACCGAAGGTGTACGCCGTGGAGATCACTGAAATTTCTTGCAAACGTGCTTACACCGTGTGCGCACATGTGCACAGCTGTAAACCTGTCTAAGCCTGTGTGCATGCGTGTGCACCCATCTAAGCCTGTGTAAGCATGTCTAAGCCTGTGTGCGTGGATGTGCACCTGCCTAAGCCTGTGTAAGCCTGTGTGCGCACGTGTGCACTCATGTGCACGTGTTTGCACTTGTTTGCGCAGCACTGCCCCTTGTGGAAACAGAAAGGGAAAAGGAAGGAAAAGAAGTAGTAGGAAGTTAACCAAGGAGAACTAGCAGAGCTGCCAGGTGAAATAAATCAGAATCAGCCAATTACACAGGCAGTACACTAGCCCAGCCCAGCACTTAAAACTCTGCAAACAACATTCCCCCATGTTTTTCTCAAAAACTTTGCAACACTGCAGTATACAAAGAGAGTGAAAACTTAAAAAGCTTAACTCAGACAAAAAATGTTAGGGGCTGACATTGCTATTATAAGCCAACATGTGCAAGATGCTGAGGGTGGTGGCATTGCGAATGCTGCTGAGCAACCCACAGTGAGGAGACAGAGAAGAGTGTACAGACAGAGGGTAACCTACCAGGGGCTACATGAGCTAGAGATAGTGGAGTGCTATAGAGTGGACAGAGACCTCCTGCAGCAAATTGTTGAGCTGTGCAGGCCACACCTCACACACAGAACCAACAGAGGGGAACCCATCCCAGTGGAAACTAAGGTATGTGTTGGCCTAAGAATACTGGCAACAGGTACCTTCCATAGACCAACTGATGATATGATGGGGATTTCACAGGCATCAGCATCCAGGGTACTGCACTAGTTCCTGAATGCCATGTTAGCACATGTCGGTGATCATGTATATTTCCCCAATTCCCATGAGGCATTGGCCAGCAATATGCGTCTCTTCCAGCAAATAGCAGAATACCCTGAGGTAGTGGGTGCAATTGACTGGACGCACATACACATCAAAGCACCAGCCAGTGAGCGGGGTAGGGCCTACATCAACCACAAGGGCTTCCCCTCCATCAACTGCCAGGTCGTGTGCGATGCCCAGGGCATAATACTGAATGTGTGTGCTGGCTGCCCTGGAAGCTACCACGATTCCCATATCTGGCATCTGATGCAGCTGTACCAGACATTTGCCAATGGGGACATTCCTGACGGTCACCTAGTGGGGAATGCTGGATATGCACTGGAGCCGTGGCTGATGACACCAATCAGAAATGCACACACACCTGAACAAGAACTCCATAATGAGGCACACACACAAACACGAAATGTAATCGAGCATGTGTTTGGGATGCTCAAGTCATGGTTCCAGTGGCTGGACACATCTGGTGGAGCCTTGCAGTACTCACCAACTACATGTACCCAAATTGTCATGGTATGTGCCATGCTACACAATATGATCCTGCAAAAACAGCTGCAGCAGGAAGAGCATGGGGCAGGGCCAAGCAGCCCCCCACCATTGCCAAGACCATCACAGGCAGACCGTGACTCGGAGGAGGAACAGACTGAGCCTGCCCCAGTAGGCAGAAGGAGGCATGCCCAGTATGCCTTGGCCTTGGCAAAGAGGCAATGCATAGCACATACACTGGCTCAGTAGGAACCCTGGAAATGATACCTCTCTCCGACTCACACATAAAATAAAAGGGATGCCTAACTTGACACTACCTGTTTTCAAACATGTATAGGGAGTGTACTATGTGCATCCGACATAGGCAGCCCTGCAGCACCACCTGAGGCATGATTGCCATGTTTTAAGCAATATAAAGCAGTGCTAAGCAGCTTTTACCACTGTTTAGCATATTTAAGCACAATTGCGCAGAGTGCACCACGCAAACTAGCGCAACATTGAGCAACATTGGGCAATGTTGGGCAATGTTGGGCAAAGTCAGGCAAAATTGAGCAAAGTCAGGTAAACACGCTTACACCTGCTTTACTGTTCCTTAACCAGTCAGGTCTGCTCAGCAGGAAAATAAAAAGCAGTGATAGGGCTCGAACTCAGGATACTGTGCACTATAGTTACAGTACTGAACCAGCAGGGCAATTGTAGACTAACGCAAACACAAACAAATGCTGTAGCATGCACTCTGGACTTCACGCCAGGCCTATGCAGACAGATAATAGCTGGCCAGGCACTGTGATGTGGGTTGGGTAGGCTATGAAGTCACAAACTAATATACGTGAAATTGGAAGCTAAGATCTGTAGTACAGTAGTATGCTTCAAGCCAGTACAATAGGCAACAGTACAGACTGAAATGGAGTACCTGACATAGCAGTGCAGGCCTAGCAAATGTGTATAAGTGTCAGATGAACCCCTCATCCTATGTACACCCACAGTAACAATCAGGTGGCCCCCGGGTAGAAATGTACAAATAATAGCTGTCCCCCCTATATGTAGAAATGTTGATAAGTCTATGCAAAGTGACTCATGGAAGCCCTGCAGGCACAGCGTGCTTCCTGTCAATGTACATCACAAAGGTGAGCCCTGAAGTAAAAACCAACTTGATTTTTCACACACATATAGTATATATGTCCATACTGGGCATGCCCACACACTTAAACAAATTTAGCAAATTTCAGTCAGCAACATACTGAAAGTTCATACTGGGCATGCTCACACACTTAAATAAACAAAGCAAATGTCAGTCAACAACATACAGAAAGGTCATACTGGACATGCTCACACACTTAGGCCATGTCTGTGTACAGCAATGGCCCACACATATCTTGCAGTTGCAGTTCTTACCCCAGAAACTTGTCACTATTCACCAATCCTGCCTTGCGCATACAGTGATATGAAAACAGACCCATATAATATATTGGACTCCTATCATAATCAAACTATGTACTACAAGTACTTAAGTTGTTCAAAGAAAGTGAAAATTCAAAGAAGATCAATAAACTCTGATCAGTATCATCAATAAACAATGAGCACTCCTAACATTATCCAATCCATGTTCTGGCAAAAATATTGTCAAAGAGTCCATAGAGAACCATGAAGCTTTCTTTCGCTATGTCATAAATATCAATGAATATCAATATCAATAAAGAGCATTAGTGACCTGAAATACATGCCATACACAGACCATCTCAAAATGCTCCAGCTGTACTCTCACATATCGTCTACTCAGAGGTGATCTCTGCCTAACATACAAAGCTATGTCAAACACAGAGCTGTTGGACATTCTCTACGTAAAACACTCACAATCCCTCTGCTCTTCAGCCACAGAACCCAGAGTGAAATACAAAAGGAAGGGGTGTATCCATTTACCTTATGGATACCCACACCTTCAGGTTAATGGCACAGCATGAGGACTTAGAGACCATGTGAGTGCAACTTACATTGGGCAAAGCTGCTTATCAGATTGTAGCCTGCTACAGATCACCTACCTTGTCTCAGGAACCTCACTCAGTATTCCTGAAAACAGTGGAAAATATACAGGTCCTACCAAACACAATTATATGAGGAGATTACAACTACCCAAACATTGTGTGGGAGAATTACTCGTGTACAACGTCCTTTGCCCAATGTTTCCTAGAGTTTAAAAACTCAAACGCCCTGGAACAGCTGGTCACCACTCCCACTAGAGGTGACAACATACCCCTTGCTGGTAATATCAGATCATAAAGTAATCACACTAGACATCCACATCCTGCCCCTCCCAGTCAAGGAAACCACTGTGAAGACATTTTCAAAAGCAAACTGCACACTTCCCAAGACCAAAGTGGAAAGTTCCAAAGGCCCCTTGCTATAGGATAATGCTATACAATCTGCCAAATCATTTACAAGTGCATTCTATGAGCATCTGCAGGGATGCATGGATCAAGACATCCCAAATAAAACCAAGATGCACTCCTCTAAAAATAAGAAACCAATCTGGTGGTCATTGCCCATAAATAAGCTATACAACAGAAGGAGAAAACAAACACATGATAGAGTAAACTTCACAAAAGGAAAGGCATGACTGATCATTATTAGGAAGAAACAATGATCGCTCATAAAATAATCCAAGGCCAGTTTCTAAAGACAAATTGCCAAGGAATGTAAGAATAACAACCGCACAGCCTTCATTAGCTATACCAAACATTTAGGTGGCAACTTCCAAATATGCTGTCAGCTACTGCAAAATGGCAAGAAATACACTGAACCAACTTACATTGCCCACATCCTGGGGGACAAGTTCAGTGCAAAACCCCCCATCACCTCCAAAAGGGCCTGTGTCCATCCCAGAAGAATGCAGAGCCCCAGACTTCATGGACATGCAGGTAAAAACAGCCCTCTCCAAAGCTAAGAATATAGCATCAATTGGACTGGATGGTGTCCCAGGCTGCATCTTACACCAGCCCCAAAAGGAACTACACCCTCACTTACATTCACTGTCCGGACTCAACCTTACCACAGGCTATGTACCCAAAGAATGGCATAGAGCAACAGTCATCCAGCTCCACAAAGGGGGTGCCACAACAGAACCTGGAAACCATTGCCCTATAGGCCTACTCAGCCTGGTCTGCAAAGCTATGGAGCAAATTATCATGGAACCCATAAACAGAGACATTGGGGACCTCCAGACACTGGATTTTACCCAACTTGGCTTTGTTAAAGGCAGACCCTGCCTCCTAAACCTAGTTGACTTATTTGAAACAGTTACCAAGGACATAGATGGAGGTGAAAGTAGTCCACACAGCCCACCTAGACATCACTAAGGCCTTTTGACACCATTCCCCACTCTGTCATTATGGACAAGCTTACCAGCTTGAACATTAACAGCTATGTCACAGGATGGGTGGCCAACTGGCTCACAGATCAAACACACATGTTCAGAGTTGTGGGTGCCATATCCAACTCTAAACCAGTTACAATTGGCATCCCACAGGTCTTGGTCCTGGGACCCCACCTGTTCAGTAGATACTGCTCAGAGAGACAGGCAAGCACAGGAGGAGTATGGCTGAACAAGTTTGCAGATGACTGCTAACTGTGGTCCATAATTGACTCTACGGCTGACACAGACATCCTCCAGAAAGGTCTTACAGAGACAGATACCTGGTGTCAAAACAATGCCCTCAAGCAGAATGCCAAAGAATGCATAGTCACCCCCTTTGGATAAAACAAAGTGCACACAAATTACCACATAGGTGGTAATCCAGTATGTACGGAGAAAGTAATTATGGCCCTGGGGACCCAGGTAGATAGTAAACTCTCCTTTGATGATCACATGGCCAAAGTGTTTAGAAATTCCTTCTATGTAGCCCACCTAATGTTACCTAATGTAACCCACTTTGTCTAGTCTGATGATGTCACCATCATACAAATATACCTGTGGAAAGAAGAGCACCCAGTAATGTGCATAGCGTGTTGTGTAGATGCGTACTCCTCTAGTATCATAAAGTAGTTAGATAGGGGTTTTAATCCTGCACTTGACAAGTGTGTGTGTGTGTGTGTGTGTGTGTGTGTGTGTGTGTGTGTGTGAGATCTCCTTGGAGTGGAGCAACCTTTTTGGAGACTACTAAAACACCTTAAAAGTGGTATACTTATCTTTGTCAAGTCTGATGATGTCACCATCCTACAAATATACCTGTGGAAAAGAGAACTCCCAGTAATGTGTATAGCGCATCATGTTAATGCGTACTCCTCTAGTCTCATAAAGTAGTTAGATAGGAGGTTTGAATTGTGCACTTGACAACTGTGTGTGTGTGTTTGTGTGTGATCTTCTTGGCGAGGAGCAACCTTTTTGCAGACTACTAAAATACCTTAAAAGTGGTATACTTATCTTTGTCAAGTCTGATGATGTCACCATCCTACAAATATACCTGTGGAAGAAAGAACTCCCATTAATGTGTATAGCGTGTTGTGTTATTGCATACTACTCTAGTATCATAAAGTAGTTAGTTAGGGGTTTGAATCCTGCACTGTGTGTGTGTGTGCTCTATGTGTGTGACACTGTTGGTCAATGTGTTGTGGGTTTTGTTTTTACTACTGTATGACATATCACAATGACAACAGTATGTGCATTGCACATGTCAGGTAGCTGTGTGGCAAATATATATACGTACATGTGACCTCAATTATTTCATAGGTGGGAACCCTGCTTTCTCCACAAACACATATGTTATCTTTGCCAGAGTATGCTGCCGCTTTCCAGACCTTAGGTCACATCCGTATGCTTGTGACAAGCCCAGTCACTACAGAGATCCCTGGCCTAGGTCATTCGTGTCACACACACTCATTACAGATTCTATTGAATAGTGTGAGTGAGGGTTTATGCCTGAGGTATACTTCAGACCTGTTCAAATGCAGCAAAGTCTGCCAATGATGGCTATTCATTATAGGTGTACAACAACCTTTGTGGATATGCATGCAGACCCCTTATTGCTTATGTGATCCACCGAGGGATTTCAAAATACCTTTGGAAATGTGATTACCAAAGGAGAGATGATGTAACACTTGGCTGTATGTACACATCAGTACCTGTTCAACATGTTGGGGGCTACTACCTATGTGGTACTGTGGGGATACTATGTTTTGTAAAAGTGGATGACTATGCTTTAGTTGGCTTATAGCTTTACAGCATGGATTTGACACCAGACATCTGTCTCACTATATATGACTCTCTCTCTGTGTGTATATATATATATATATATATATATATATATATATATATATATATATATATATATATACATACATACATATACACATCCATTGGTGTACATATACACATACATATACATATAGGCACATATACAGTCCATCTTTCATGGTGGGAATATCAATTATGCAAAGGATGTGAGGTATACAATAATGTAATGATATCGCACAGTCTTGTGAGAAATGCATTGAAGGTGTTCTCAGCCCATGTAGCTTTAGCAAGCCCCACTGGCTGCAACATTGCAAACTTAACAAATCACACCCACAGTGTTTAACCACTGCATGTCATATACCAGCACTGTATGCTGTCTTGTTTGCCACACACTACAACCTACATACAAATATGCACATAACAACCTTCACCAACATATATATGTCCACCCTTCACATACAATTGCAGTATATCCCTTGCTCTATGCACATGTACAGATGTTAATATATCTGACACATATATATCTCTCCATATGTTTGTGCCATACACACACAAGGTCCACACTGTTGTAAGTCCCTGGACCTCACGGCTGACCTGTTGGGCCTTGCTGCAACATGAACAGGTGTCACATGTGAGCACACAGTAATATTAGAGAGTGTGTATATAGCTACAAATGTTAGATTAGCATACTAGCCTGGTACAGCAGTTGTCAATGCTAAGCTATACGTTAATATGACTATCATGCATGTGTTACTCTGTCACATTCATGTTTATATAGCTGTTTGCACTACTCCCCCAAACAGCCATTGTCCACACTACTGTGCAGAACACAGCTAACATGGATAAGATGTTTGACATTTAATGGTGAGCTACATATGTCACAGTTATGTCCCCCTGCACACAGCTACACACTGATCCTGGATCATACGATCTGAGGAAGACAATAGTCGAAAGTGCTTATCGGATATCTTCAAGGGACAGTTTTGAGCTTTTTTATTTTTTATTTTATTTTCAAGTTGAAGTTTTATTCATATTAAAGGACTACATTTTAATTGGAACACTTGTGGATTTCGTTGATTGGCCATCCTTGGGTGAATTTTCTGTCTTTTTTCTGCTAATATTAACTCTTATTATTGTCATTATTAATTAAGTGTAATACCCAACCTTTCTGCCTAATGTCAGTACTTTTCAGAGGGATTCAGAGAGACACAGCTAACATATGTTTCAAAATCAGGGACATCCCTGAAAAGTAGTCACAGTTGGGATGTATGTCCTCTGCCCTAATCAGATATGCCACTGTTTGTCCTGCTATGATACTGTGTGTGGGTTGTAAAGTGCTGCTGTAACATTATTTCCTGCTAGAATGGCTGGTTCTCTTATCACAGTCATGTAATGCAATTCCACAATAACTGCTGGTAAACTTCCACAGAACAAGTTTTGTGTTATGGCATTCCTATTTTTCCTTTACATTCACTCATTCTGATGCATGATATATTTATTTCAGCACCAACTTGTTGTATGTCTACCGTGGCTTAGTGGTACTTCATGCAGTCTAGTGTGTCCAAGGTCTAGGGTTCGAGAATAACACAGGTGTTTTATTTTGCTGTTGAGCAGAACAAGGCCCCTGACATACAGAGTGGCTATGGCACTTTTAAGCAGTTGTAAGCGGATTTGTGCGGGTTTGCATGATGCTTAGCAATACTTAGCTAAGCGCACACAAGCGCACACACATGCAAACCCGCTTACTACTGCTTAATAGTGCTTACTCCCGCTAACCCCCGCGCTTATTACTTTGAAAGAAAAGAAAATGGGGAGATAGGAAAGTGGTGAAAAAGGGGCACAAAGAGGGAAAGACAGTAGGGAAAACAGCTCGGGATGTGCAGGATGGGTATAGGGAAGGTCCATAGCTGCCCATTTCTTTAACAGCAACAGCTGTGCATATGCAATAAATTTGGAGGGGAATATGAAACCTTCCACCCCTGAGAGAGGGGTGAGGGCAACAAAATATGTTGTACTGCCAATTAAATATCAGTTCATGTGTCCACTGGGCATGTGTGCAAAATGAGCAGCTATGTATGGGGCGTAATTTTTTTGGGAGCAGATTGCCCTTTTTTTTTTTCAGGTGAGAGTGGAATGTGGGGTAGGGGAAATAGGTATATTTGGGGAGGTAGGTTGGGGAGGTAAACAGACAAGACAAACAAGATGCATACAGTGGCGGAAAATGACACATGTGGTGGGTGAACATCATTGACGGGGAAGGATGTTTGGAAATCGCAAGCCCATGAGCCCACAGATGGCAACAGTGGAACTGAGATCCCCACCCATAGGCAGTCACCACTGCCCTTCACAGCCCAGAGGGTGGCTGTGCTGGGGGCTGCATAGGAGGGGCAGGCTCACCCATGAGTTGCGCCACTAATGCCTCAAGCTGGCGTAGAGGATCAGCAACAGAATGCTCGATCTCCCTATGCACTACAGCCCGGACTGTTCGGAGGGTGATAGGTGGCCCTCCTCCTCCCACGCTTGCATGGGGGGGGACGTGCCCCATCCCCTGCAGTGCTTCCACCCGAAGGTGGCACAGGGCCAACAGAGGAGGAGGTCCCAGGCTGGGCACTGGACCGGCTGATGCCAGGTGCCATCGCCAGCTGAGGTGGGACAGGTGGGTCCGCTGGGACTGGCCTTTCCATACGTTCTATGTTTAGGAGGATTTAATGAAAATATGGGTTAGTAACAGTCAACAGCATTCCCAATTAGTTATAACAGCATGCAGAAGTATTCCCATTAACCCAACACACCAGAGTTCCAACAGTTGAACAGCAAGCATGACACATGCATATATAGAACAACAGTGGACATTACAACAGCATGCAGGTTTAATTGATGGCAACAGGCCACCAATATTGTGATATTTGAAGAGGGCACATGCATCGAAATAAATGCAGATATTTATAAACCAATAGGACATATGTCCCAACAAATGTTTTGAGATTAGACATACCCATTGAGGTGTGGAATTGCATTTTTTATGCACATACCGTAGGGTGGAAAGATAGCTTCATTAACAACTTAATATATCCTTCTAGTTTACACTACATTTCTATTAACTGCAGTTATATGTCCCCTACATGTATTATTACACTACCCAATTGTCCTTAAATTGGGAAATGGGTTTTGCCAGATCTTTACATACATGGGCTGTATCTGACATACAAACTGTCTGGGATGCAGATGTTACCGCTATATATTTTGTGAGTTGCTCAGACACACTACTGCTGAGATGATACACTGACAGCTCTACTTTCCTATACTTATCTAGATATGTTTAGGTGAAATTATCAGTTATATGTTAACAGCTCCCTACATTTCTGTCAGCACAATGACATTTCTGGGGAACACAATACCAAGCTACTCATGTGCCAGATTAACCTGTACATGTTGGGCATGAACCAACAGTTGAGGACTGTAAATATGCTTAAAAGCTACTGGCACTCTCTTCACCCACTTTATATGGGCCTACGCAACTGTGTGTTAACAGCGCTTAATACAACAGTACTATTTCTATAATGCAAGAGTACAACAACACATCAAAGAAAATGACACAGACACACTCCAGGAATTATACCTTTATTAAAGACTTATAACACTTTTCTAGAGGCTCTCTCATTTATTTTACATAACAGTACAAGCTGGATAATTACTAACCTGCCTGGTGGCGCAGCCTTAGCAGCCTATCGGCATAGGCTTGCTGATTTGCAGCACGGACACTTGCAGCTGTGAAGTCAATGAAGTGATATTGAGACATACCTATCTATAGTATAGACTAGAATAGCAATTCTTACATACTCAATCCCATGGCTACTTACTCAGTAGTGGGGCATTTTCCATCTCACGGGCTTCCTGGATCCACTGGTCCAGTTGACCTGCCTTGCATCTCTTCAGGTCTGCGTGGTGGTGTCTGACCTGCTCTCCAGTCCAAGGGACACCTGTGGCACTGGTGAGTTCATGAGCTAGATGGTCCCAGGCTTCCGCTTTGTATTGGGTGCCCTGGTACTGGTCCCACAAGAGTCAATCCTCATGATTATGGACAAGGAGCCAAACCATTACTTTTGACTCCTCAATGCCCCAATGTTGCGCTAGAAAATGAGAGCCCTCTCCAGCACCGCCCATTGCTGCCTGCAGATGGGAGCTACAACCAGTTATGGCAAGTATTCCCGCCTATGGAGCTTAAATATGCATAATTTCCCGCACTTATTTGTGATTGGCCAGTTTTGAAAAAACTCAGCTGAAGGCACACCTGTTTAGCAATGGGTAAACTTCCATTGATATGTATGTGTGTGTTGAAAGGGCATGCATATGAAAAGCTGTCATGGCTTAGTGGTTCAGTACTGTGATTGTGGTGCACAGTGTCCCGGGTTCGAGGCCTGTCATTGCTTTTTATTTTACTACTGGCCAAACCGGCTAGGAGGTGTGGCTGTGTTTAGGCGACTTTGCTCAACTTTGCCCAGTGTTGCTCTACATTGCTCTATGGTGCCCGACGTTGCCCGACGTTGTGCTAGTTAGCGTGGTGCGCAGCTACGCACAAGCATGTTCTGTTTGCGCTGGTTTGCATGATGCACAGCTCCACACAAAGCTATTGCGCTAGTTAAAGCACTGCTAAGCTATGAGCAATTATACTTAAATATGCTTAATACTGGTAAACTTTGCTTAGCAGTGGTTCACATTGCTTAAGATACGTTACTTATGCATTCATCAGTATGCATAACCATTTCACCTTCTAATATATATATAAAAAATGTGTTCACTATTACATAGGCCATTTCAATGCTTTTTACTAAAATTTAAAAGATAAATGTCAGGAATTATTTTTATATACAGATTTCCAACAGAAAATAGAAAGGGGAGTGGTGGGACTCGAACTGGGAATGCCTCCTCTTTGTGCGAAGGCTCTACCACTAGGCTATTGCTATGTGGCATAATTTGCATATATGTTTCTTATTATCCTCTTCGATGTCTAAACTGCTAACTGTAGCTAAGCAATGGGCAAACCCGCACAAACACGTGCAAATAGGGGCAGCTATATCGGGAATAATAAAAAAATATATAAAAGTTTTACATTTTCTAATTGTACTGGGGTTTTAAATGTGGGAGAGTGTAGTGTTGGGTATGTACACATTTGAGCGGACTCGCTCATGTCAGTTGACATTTGCCGATTGAGGGACTTGCAAGGGCATGGATTTTTGGACTGCTCGGCAGTCCGACATACCCCCTGCACTCGTGCATGCTCCGTGTTAGCCTTAGAGTTGAGTCAGCATGCCCTCATGAATATGCATGGCACGCTGATGTCTTACTCTTAATCTGCAGTTTCCGTGTAAGACTAATTTAGTCTTACACGGAGGATTAGTGAATCCCGGGGATTCTCTTTTCTTTTCCATTCCATAAAATTCTTTAACAGCATTACCCTCTCTACCTGAAAAATACACCCTAAATGAATACATTTTCTTCCTTTCTTCTGTTTTAAAACCTTTTCCAGAAGAAACATTAAGAGACTTTCAGATAAAAACAGACTACCATTAACACACATATTTCAACAAAGTACACCTCAAATTCCTAAGTGTGGATTTGTTTATTTATTTCAGTTTGATAACTAGGTTGGTTTTCAGCAGTTACCCAGACCTGACCTAAGGCAAAGAATTAGCATATACAGTTTATATCTGCTTAGGTACAAAAAGCGTGACAACAACATTTTAAACATTTTGAAGTACATCAGCTTATGCAGAACTGAGACGGAAGAGTTATTCATTGTGTATATTTAGAAGAAAATCAGTCTATACACATGGGTATGATGTATAGAAATGTGAAGGGTTAATCAATATATCATTTATGTTCAACAAATATATATATAAATGTAGTACCAAAAATCAGCTGTTACTAAATCCCAAGAAGAATAAACTCTCATTATTCTTTGCTAAGCAACATTCTCTTTATAAACTCACCTTCAGAATCTCATCACTAGGGGACATGGCCAAGATGAGCTCTGAGTAACAGCAGATTTTATCAGCTCCACTAAAACAACTACTCAAACCAGAAATGTTTGTCTCCTAACCTAAAAACTGGAACTTTTTTATCAATCTTTTTTAAGGACAACATCCTCTACAATAATATCTTAAAAAAGAATTGAAAAAGACAGATTTTCCTGTAAAAAAATCTCTTGGAAATATTCTACTCATCATAAACTATCACTATGAGCTTTTCAAAAACCAGAAGCCATGATTCCATCCTCAAAAAGGAAATTCAAACCTTATTGACCAATTTACAGGACTTAATCAAAATTTACAAAATAATGCAAAAACTGACAACTTCAAAGAAAAAGCTCAAAGCAGTTGGACCTTCTACATGAAGATTTGCAACAACAAAAAAACTCAGATTATTGGTATAGAGGAAGCACTTAATAATGGTGTACATGCATTTGCGCGTAAGGCTGATGTTCAAATGTGAAAATACCGACTGCAGAATGCCAGGATCACGGAATGTCAAAGCTATGGACATTGAACCCGAGAATACCGAACGCCGGCCAGGCCACTATAGCCCCCTCTCGTCCCATGGTAGCGCTTGTTGTGGTGGGTGTGCGATCAGAAAATTAGAATTCGATGTTGCGCGCAACATTCTGGGCATTCGCGTGAATGAGATTTGACAATTTGGTTCGGAATTCCACCGGATTGACCTTTGGCCACACAACCAATTGGATGTAAACCCTTAATGACATGGACTGCAGAATAAAAGAAAGTAAAAACAACATAGAATTCCTACTTAAACAAAATACTCTACATCAAACCAAAGCGGATGATCTGGAAAATAGGTCTCATTGTAACAATATCAGGATATTTGGGCTACCAGAAAACATTGAGGGCAATAACATAGTAAGCTTTTTAACCCCATGGTTACCAAAAACTCTTGACTTACCAGAAGCTTTATCTTTTGACATAGAAATACCCCATAGATCCTTATCTTCCTCTAATACTAATAAGAAAAAACCCAAATCTGTGATCGTAAGATTTATGTAATACTATTTTAGTATAAAATGAAACAATTGATTGTGTCATTTATTAATTAATCAATTAAGGATATGCTATATAAGCTAATTCTCTTTGTGGGTTAATTTGTCTGATGAAGGCTGAGTAACACAGCCGAAAGCGCTTACAATAAACTTGTGGATTCGTTTTGGTTTGTGGATATAGTTTTCGTATATGGCTTCTGGTAGCACACAAGAGGCAGTAGCTTTGGTAACCCGGACTGAATTTGATAATCTACAACAGTCGGTTACAACATTAACACAATTAATAGAGCAACTTTCTGGAAATAACACGAACGTAAAATCAGTGGTATTTGGCCACAATCGCCTGGACAGCCTTGATAGTATAGACAGTATACCTCCGGGCCAACTACAAAGAGAAGAACAGCATGAGGAAAGGAACAATACTCTTGCTGATGATAATTCTCACATTCCGTTGCAGCAATGGCTTAACAAAATCCAAAATAATGGTCGAGAAGTCCCTACAGTAATTCCCACCTTTTCTAATATGCTGGATGAATTTCATGATAAGGTATGGCAATATAGAAAATTATTGCATGAAAACATTTATTTTACCGAATGTATAAAAAGAAAACAGATTCCTAAGGGACTCCGGTATTGGAAATATCCCACCGGGTTAATAGAAAATTCTTTACTTCACAAGGAACTTTTGGAAATGTTTGATCGACAGGGTTGTGAATTGCTCCAGCTGTTAATGAAGTATAATGGAAAAAGTATGGAAGAACTAAATACTAAAATTAATGAATTAGACTCCAAAATAAAACAGCAAACTGCCTTTACCGCTTGCCACAATCAATATCTTGAGGTTTTTTCCCAAATAGACAAGTATAGTAACAATATTGCAGAAAGGAAAACCCGTAAGCTTGAAAGAGACAGAGTGGATTATTCCAAGGGGCGTGCCTATCCCAAACCATCGCGAGGGCAAACACGCAACCAAGAAGCAGCCCCAGATACTTTTGCAACTGATGACAATGGCGTAGAAGTATACAGCAGTGAAAACAATCAGCAGCAATTCCCTTTAGAGGACAATGTTCCTCGACGTTCCGAACGCCTTTGAAACAAAGAAGGCTACAATGCCAGAAACAACAGCACGAGAGCTTGGAGAAGGCACAGAACGGACTCAAGGAACAGTTACAACCGATAACAGAGATTATCCCTGAAAACTTTAGCTATACAGGAGGTGAGAGTAATTTTAAACTCATCACCAGTAAAACTGGCGACTATCATATTTATAACTATAGTGAAGCCGATATCACCATTGAGCACGCTAATGTTTTCAGTAAAGGTATGACTTTTGTCCCTATGAAAAGAGCAAATATTACTGATTTAATAACGGAGCTAAAGCTTTTTACTAGGAAGCTTAACCTGTCTGTTTTATATGAACATATGCCAAGCAATGTTAATGATTTTTTACGAGTCCCTAGTATAACTAACCCTCCTCTCCATCCAAAATTGAAATTATTTGAGGAGTCATGTGAACTAGATTTTAGATATTATCTGAGTAAAAATCAAAGACCATCATATTATTTGAATAATGGAAGTAAAAGTAAAAATATGAATAATTTTTCGGATGTAGAAAGAAAAATGCTTAATGATATAAAAATGAATAATGAAGTTCGTATTATGCAACCTGATAAAGGAGGTGGTCTGATTATCATGAATGTATTTGATTATAATCAGAAGTTACTACAAATTCTGTATGGTGATGCCTATATTGAAGCCTCCCTTAATGAAATTAACATTTCTTATTCGAGGATAGAATATATCCTTGAAGATATGTTGTGGCATGGCCAAATAACTAAGGAGGCACTTGCATATATGACTATGGAAAGTCCCAGGATCCCAATCATGTTTGGGCAGTTAAAGTTGCACAAAAATTTGCAAGATCCACCAATTTGACCGATAGTGGATGCTGGTGGTTCAAAAACATACTATATTGCAAAATTTATTGATAAAAAGTTAAAGCATAAGCTCAATAAATTCGAGTATATTTCTCGAGATTCCTGGCACTTTCTAACAAAAGTTAATGATGTTACTACTGATAACTTAGATGAGCTAATATTTCTTACAGTGGATGTAAAGGATCTTTTTACCTGCATTCCGCAAGAATTGGGCACATCTTGGTTTACTGAATTTTTCTTTGAAATTTCACCTATTATGCAAGAAGAACTTAATACTTTGACAGATTTATTGGATTTGGTTTTGTCTAACAATTATATCTATCATGATGGTCAATATTATAAGCAAATACAAGGGGTTGTGATGGGTTCACCAGTTGGCACATTATATGCAAATGTAGTGATGGCTGTATGGGAACATAGATATTTGTTTCCATCAATATTTATGAAGCATATAAAAATGTATAGTAGATATTTGGATGATCTATTTTTTATATGGGAAGGAACCATACAGTCTATTGAAGAATTTTTAATATATATAAATGGTACTACTGAATTTTTAAAATTCACACATCAATATAGTAAGGACATGATAGCTTATTTGGATGTGTGTTTGCAAAAAGAATTTATGCATAAAAAATTAAAAGCCACCATTCATCGTAAAAAAACTTATTCAAATAAATTTTTGCATTTTCAAAGCCATCATCCACATCATGTTAAAAAGGCAGTATTAAAAGGGCAACTAGTACGTGCTGCCCGTATGGTTACAGTTTATGATGAATTCATTGCAGAATGTCACTATATAGCTGATATGTTCTTAAATAGACAATATCCAAGTTGTTTCGTGGATGGTATAGTAAAGGAAGTAGTAATGAAAAGAAAAAATGGGTTTTATAAGCCCTTGCTAAGGCTAACTGAGTTCATGGAATTTCAAGAAACTCAGCAAGAATCTACATCAAGTAAAACTAATTTGAATGGAGAGGTAACAATTGGCTTATGTAACGGCACTAATAATGCTTTTATTACTACTTATACCCAAGATTCTGAAAATATTAGAAATTTGGTTACTAAAAACTGGACTTTTATAAAAGGAGATGAACAATTGAGGAATTTGTTGGGTACAAAACCATCCATTATATATAAAAGGGACAAAAACCTTAAGGATTGGTGTCAAAAAAATCCACAGACAATAAATATTGGTAATACTTGTATGAGAAAATGCAATATGTGTAAATATTGCACATACATTTTAGAAACTGATCAAATTAATATTAATGGCAATAACATAAAAATAAAAGGTAGATATAATTGTAATACTGCTGGGATTGTTTATGCAGCTTTGTGCATGGAATGCTCTGCCTATTATATAGGTAAAACAGAGCGAAAATTAAGACAACGTATATATGAACATGTATATGATATTAATAAACAATTAGAATATAATGCACTTTATAGACATATTGCCCAACATCCTTCTCATAAATTCAAATTTATAGTTCTTGAACAAGTATTGCCAACCCCTAGAAAAGGCCCATGGAAAATAATTCTAGAATCTAAAGAATATTGGTGGCAAGTTTTCTGTAATGCTACGCAAATTCCTGGCATCAATGATTCTATATCCATATCTAGTGTATTAAAATTGAGGGCTTTGAATAGGTAACTATTGCATTATTTTATTTAGTTTTTATTATTTATGTACATATACATTTCTGATGGTGGGTTGGTAACTAATGTATGCTCAAACTCATGTTTAAAATGGATTTATAAAATTATGCTAATGGAATAAATTCAGTTAGTATTTAATTTAAGTTATTAGTAACTTTTTAATCATCATAATAGAGACAATTTTATATTATATGTAATATTATTTTAAGTATAAAATGAAACAATTGATTGTGTCATTTATTAATTAATCAATTAAGGATATGCTATATAAGCTAATTCTCTTTGTGGGTTAATTTGTCTGATGAAGGCTGAGTAACACAGCCAAAAGCGCTTACAATAAACTTGTGGATTTGGAAGGAACTTTGGCTTGCTGCTTTGTTTGCTACCGTGCTTTACTTATTTCAGTTCGTTTTGGTTCGTTTTGGTTTGTGGATATCGTAAGATTTCTGTCATCATCTGGTAAAGAATTGGTTCTAAAAACTGCGTGGGCAAAGGCACCAATAAAAGTCAATGAGGCAGTGATATGCTTTGACAATGACTATTCATCTATGGTTATTGCAAAAAGAAAAATCTTTTTACCAGGATGGGAGGGTGGGAGGGTGGCCTAATGGTTAAGGTGTTTGCCTTACAAACACAAGGTGCAGGGTTTGAGTCTCACACAGGATAACTGGCTAGGCTTAAAATGGCTCGCAAGGGCAGTTAGCTTAGTACTAATCTATGAACCTATGAACCTATGAACCAGAACTCAAAAAAAGCCCAACTGAAAACACAGCTTTTGTTTCCTGCAAAATTAAAGATTTTTCTGTCAGATGGTCCTAAGATATTTGAAAACTCAGGCTCTGCCTTAGCTTATGTCAAAAATCATAAAATTCTTGACAAAATTGAAGAGATGGAGTGGGCTAGCCCATCTCTCAAGAGAATGGCATCTGGCACCTCTTAAAAAGCATCTGATAAAAAAAGAGTAAAAAAATGCATTTTTTATTGTTATTCAGTCATATTTTGAGATCAACTTATATTATAATTTAAAATGGATATCTATGTTTCACAGTTTTCTTCAAGGTAAGACAAAACTTGTTAAGAATGACAAAGTTATATATGTCATTTATTAAATGACTATGATAAGAGGGGGGTGGGGAAAGTGGGAAAAGAAGAAGATTGGGAAAGGGAAAACAAATGTTTTTTATTGCATTATTTCTAACTTAGTAGCAAGGATAAACATCACTTGAAATTGTTTAATTGTTATTTTTCTTGAATACTTAAAGCTCTATTATGCACCCCAATAACATGTTTATATAAGTTCTACATTGGTATATTAGTGTTTAGAGTAAAACAGGGAACCTCTCTGGTTTTGTTTTTTCTTTCTTTCCACCATTTGTTTAATTTTAAACGTATTTTATTTTATTTCTTTTCCTTATCTCTCATTTGTCTTGCATATCCTAAGGGTAATAGCAATGTGAATTTTGTAAATAGACTTGTATTAGAGCCACTGATATGCTAATTTTAAAAATATGCTTTGAAATGAGCTGGCATACATGCTGACATGATAGCAACGCTATTTCCGAGGCCTTCAGCTCAGCTTGCGGTAATTTACTCATGTATCAGTTGATGATGCGGTAGCATTGTCACCTCACAGTTAGACGTTGCCCGTTCGATTCTCAGTTAAAGCGTCTTCTGTGTAGCGACATGCGTGAATGGGCGTTCCTTCATTGAAGGTTGTGCATTAGGCCTGGGAAGCCAGTACGTAAAAATCTACTGCCAATCATTAGCGGACCAAAGTTCTGCTGTGGCGACCCCTAACCGGGAAAAGCAGAAAGACACAAACAAACAAATCAGTTATCTGACAAGAAAACAAACTTAAAAAAGCTATTGTATGATTTTCCCACTGGAATCAACTTGGGGGACAATTTTAGTCCTTAAACTTCTTTTGCAGGACATTTGCGAGCTGAAATCACCTTCAGCTTACTTCACAGCAATGTGGGAACAGAAGAAAGCAGCTTATTGACCTTTGAACTGTTGTATTGCACATATGTGATGTAAACACATCAAGACACTCAAAACCAGGAAATAAAGCAGTTGCAAACTAAATACAATGAAAATGGAACTCCAGCAATGAAAGAAAAGAAAAATAGTGAGTTAACTATTTAAACCATTCATACATGTTTTATTTTTCTAAAATCTAAGTATTGTGTTGTTCTCTATCAAGACAACTAAAAGAGATATGTTACAAAGAGCAGCATAAAGCCACACCAAAGGCTACAAGTATTAATTTCAATTATTATGCCAGGTTAAACATTGTTAATGTAAACTGCTTCATAAAGTAATGAAACTCTTTCTTTTATATCTGATGGGACTCTATATTAGATTTAATAGCTTATCATTTAGGCAATATATATATTTTTAATAATAGATAAAGAATATGCAGTTACAATTCTTATGATTGTTAAGGGTAACATATAATTCATATATAAAAGGGGAAGAGGAACCAGGAGAAGGGAGTAGTGGAGGTAAAGAGTACGGATGAGAAAAGGGAAATGCATAAGTTAACTTGTCTACAAATGCATAAAGACAGTGTATGCAAAATATATGGTTATGTATCCACCAAGTATTTCAAAATTTAAATGGTACAGCATAATAGATCATTACCTTTTTCTTATTATAAAACTGACAAGAATGGATATAATAAGTACAATTATTAAGTACAAGAATGTCTAGTATTCATAAGCTGTGTTTTTTTTTTCTCTTCGCTTCCTCCTCTCTTTTATGTGAAGGTTAACAAACACATAGATGTTTTCTCAAAAATATGATGTTATGCATTTTAAATGTACATAGTTATATGAAGACACTGTATTCATTACTTTTAATGACATTAGTTAACATGGTTTATGTGACTACCATATTATTTCAGCAAAAAGTATACGCTTGATAACTAAAACATATGATATATAACTTAACAAATTAATTAATTTTATTGATTCTCTTTGCTCTAGACTGATAAAATGGAAATTGATTCATTTAAGTGGAGAGATATTAAATTTAGTTATAACTGCTTTATTTTAACCATCTCGTTGAAAATCTATACACTTATTTTGATCTTTAATGATTTATTTTCCTTTATCGGACTCATTAGTGTCTAAGTAATCAGAAGAGATAAGAATATTGAACTTATTATAATTTGTTAATATTAAATGGTAGATGAGTTATATATTAGTACAGTTAAACAATTCAAAGGAACAGAAGTTAAAAAATAATAATATGGAAACAAGTACCAAATACAACAAAAAGGTGGTTGCTGATTTACTGCTGTTATAGACAGGGGGTAAATCTGAGTAGTTGATGCTACTCGGATTGGGTGTTTATAACTCCAGGCTGAAGCAGCTTTATTTTTTAAAATGTTGCAATTAATTTATAGTTATAATGAATATTCACACTTGACATCCACTTTTTTTATTACTTACAAGATTACAATTTGTAATAACTCTAAAACACACCATACCCACAATAAACAATTACTTACGAATTGGAGATCCAAAAATAACTTGTTCAAGAGGGAAAATAATAAGAAATCTATCAGGACATGACATTATATATCTTTTATTTAGCACTCATACAAATTCAGAATGGTTTCACTGCAAGACATTTCAATTAACATTGATGGCTTAAATAACCCATGCAAAAGAGGAAGTTTATTCAGATACTTAACTTTACACAAATCTAACCTTATTTTTTTACAAGAAACACATTACTTGAAAGATACTATAACTACATTAAATACTAACAAATATACAGTTTTATCATGTTCAGAGCATTCAAAGAAATAAGAGGAGTAGCCATCCTTTGGAATAAGTCACTACCTTTTCCTAAAATAATAAAGACATATCTGGATGATAAGGGAATGTTTTGTTTAGTTATAATCAAAATAAATAAAAACATTTTCACTTTGATTAATGTATATTGGATGCCAGGTATAGGTATTAATACAGTAAAACAGCATCTAAAGCAAGTAGTTCTCCTATCAAAAGGAAATATTATTGTAGGAGATTTTAATTGTATCCTAAACGAAAGCAAGTCTAGTGTTTTAGGAAAAAGAAGAATAATTTCCCAGGCTAAACACTAAAAACTTCATTGGGTCATATCATTTGAAAAATATTTATGAACAAGCTGACCCTAAATCATTACAATATACTTTCTTCTCAAATAGACATAATTTTTACTCTAGAATAGATAGAATTCTGATTTCCAGTCAAATAGTTAAGGATTTATCTAAACCTAAGATCATCTCTTGCCTGTTGTCTGACCATAATTCAAGAATTTTTAAACTCTCTATTACTGTAGCATTCAATGTACAAGTTAAAATAATTCCAGCTTATCTTTCTCAATTAAAATAATTCAAAGAATTCTTAATCCAAGAAGCTCAAAACTTTATAGAAATAAATACCTCTCCAGGCACCTCGAATATATACATGGGATGCCTTAAAAGCATATTTATATGGACAAATTAATAGATGGTACAGTAACAAAAGAAAATCTTGGGATAGTGACTTAAAGGAGATACAGAACAAATTAGACATGCTGAAACTATAAAACAAAGACAAACTTACCAATAGAGATGCAAGGGAAGAAATTAAACTAAACAATGGATACAAGGAAATACTAAATCATAAGACTATGATTTGCCTAGAAAAATATAAATTCCTAACTTTCTCAATGAACCCTAAATATTTAAATAAGAAAAACAAAATGAAAAGACTTAATAAACATAATCAAATTAAAGAGATCTATTCTATAAGAAAAAAAGAATGTTTTTAATTTACATGATATAATAGATGAATTCAGAGAGTATCTTCTTAAAATTAATCAAAATACAGTTAAAATGGAACCAAAAGATAAAAATAAAAGAATTCATAAGTAAAATATTAATAAAAAACTTAACAAACAGCAAGCTGATCTTATAGATAAACATAGAAAACTCTCAGATATCCTGACTCAAATCAATAAACTTAAACAAAATAAAGCACCTGGCAATGATGGTATCATACCAGAAATTTATAAATTAATGCCCAAAAGTGATCTCACTTTACTTCAAAATGTATTATTAATAGCCCAGAGTAACTCTATAACAACTCCTCTATCATGGAAATAAACATTTATTTCACCTATTCTGAAATCCAATAAAGACCCAATGAATTGTTCCTCCTATAGACCTATCTCATTACTTAACTTTGACTATAAAATGTTTATGAACCTTTATGCTGAAAGACTGAAGAAATTCCTTCCACATTTAATAGAATAAGATAAAACAGGCTTTATAGTTAACAGAAACACATTTGACAAAATTAAAAGAACTAGCATTAATTGACTACTCTCAAAAAAAAAAAAGATCTGACATTAATAAGCCTAGATATAAACTCTGCTTTTGATTTGGTAAACTGGAATTATTTATTTATATTATATGTCTAAATTTCTCAAATAAGTTTGTAAACCTAATAGAACACTTATACAAAGGGGCATTAGCATACATTAAAATTGGCACATCCATTTCATAAAACATTCCAATCTTAAATGGAACTAAACAAGGTTGCCAACTTTCTCCTCTAATATTTACCCTAATAATGGAACCTTGGGCTAATGAAATAATAAGAAATAAAAATATAGAAGGGCTAAATATTAATACAGAATCATTGTCTAAAATTCATCTCTTTGCTGATGATGTCCTTATAACATCAAAAGGGAATGATTCTTCCATTGCATCTCTATTCAATTCTATGGATAGATTTAAAAAAATGTCAGATTGAATATTCAATAATGATGATAAAACAAAAAATTTCCACATCTACTCAAGCAAAACAAATTAAAGGGAAAATATTATAAATACGAATCTAACACTGATCAAATTACATATTTAGGAATTATCTTAGCCAAAGATATTAAGACTATAGTCCATCTAAATTATAATAAATGTCTTGAAAATATAAAAACACTCATAAAAAGCTGGAACACATTTTTTTTTACAATGGAAGAAAGACTAATTATAATTAAAATGATAATTCTTCCCAAGATTCTCTATATTATTCAATTTATCTTATTATTACCATCTAAATCATTAATTAAAAAATTAAGCTCAATGTTGCTAAGATTCTTTTGGACACCCAAAAAGCCAAGGATAGCTTTTAAATACCATTTAAACAGTTGGACCAATGGAGGAATAGCTTTTCCAGACCTAGACTTATATTCAATTTCTTCCATAATCAAAACTATATCTCAAATAGTGTACTAATCTTACTCAGCCAAATGGAAAATTTACAGGGAAACCATAAGCATGGTCTTAATTAAGACCACAGACATACAAAACAGATATATTAAACAATATATATTATGGATTTTAAAAGATTACTTTACCACTTATGTTACACCGAAACACTCAACAAATTATATTTCTAATATCTTAATAATGTTTAGGAACTTTATATATAAACATCCCAATCTATAAAGAATGGATCTTTTACATAAGATATTGTATTATCAACTGATCCAAATAAAAACATTACTTAAACAGAAGGAATTATATTTTTGGTTTCAGATGATATCAGATAGAAAAGTTAAAATGATGGATTCATTAATATAAGAATTTGAGCTAGATAAATATCTTTGGCTAGATATATACAAGCCTTTAGACAGTTCCTACTAAACTTAATTTGATGTCTCCTGCAGTAAGACAAAACACTTCTATGTTGATAGATTATCTGGGATTGAATATACAACACAAATTTTCTCATAAAGGTAAACTATCTTATATCTACAGGATCATCAGAGATGAAACTTATAATTGTCAAGAAAGCTATTGAAAATACTATTATTCAATTAACAATGAAATACCCAAAAACAAGATAAAATATATATACTGGAATCAGCTGGTAAAACAATGTCCTCTCTTAAGTGGAAGCTATACACTTGGAGGTTTATGTATAGATCATTTTATATACCACAAATTATGAGTAAAATCAATAAAAAAGATAACTTATGTAAGAGATGTAAGTCAGAGATAAACGTAGGATGGGCACATATGTTTTTTGATTGCTCGGAACTAAAAGTTTACTGGGAGAATTTTAATAACTTGTTACAAGCATTATTTACAGACAGTTTTACCATAAATAGATCTATGGTTCTCTTTAACACATCCATTCCTAAAAGTTAAATGATAGATTCATTGATACAAGAATTTGAGCTAGATAAATCTCTTTGGCTAGATATACAAGCCTTTAGACAGTTCCTACTAAACTTGATTTGACGTCTCCTGCAGTAAGACAAAACATTATAATATTGACAGATTATCTGGGATTGAATATACAACAAACATTTTCTTATAAAGGTAAACTATCTTATATCTCCATGATCATCAGAGATGAAACTTATAATTGTCAAGAAAGATATTGGAAATACTATTATTCAATTAACAATGAAATAACCAAAAAACAAGATGAAATATATATATATATATATATATATATATATATATATATATATATATACTAGATTCAGCTGGTAAAACAACGTACTCTCTTAATTGGAAGCTACACACTTGGAGGTTTATGTATGGACCACAAATTATGAGTAAAATCAATAAAGAAGATAACTTATGTAAGAGATGTAAATCAGAGATAAATGTAGGATGGGCCCATATGTTTTATGATTGCTCAGAACTAAAAGTATACTGGGAGAATGTTAATAACTTGTTACAAGCGTTATATACAGACAGTTTTACCATAAATAGATATATGGTTCTCTTTAATACATCCATTCCTAATTGTGTAAAAAAATAAAACTTCCTTTAATGTAGTAAATTCTAGCTATAGCCAGAAAGAATATCACTACAAATTGGATTTCAGACTCTCCGCCATCGTTTATAGAGTTTAAGAATGTTATTACTGATCTTTGTCATCTAGAACATTTGACAATCAAATCATGAACATCTAGGAAGATATATACATATAATATGTGGGTTAGTTTACAGAATTTGTTAAAAAAGCCATATTAATATGTATATTTATCAATGAATGTTTATAAAAGTGGATGTTTTTGTAAATACTTTAGTTATTTTATGTATGCAAATTTAATTTATATATACTCATTAACAATTGTATGTCAAAATTAATAAGATCATTTGATTATATGTTAAAATCAATAAAACTTTAAAAAAAAAAAAAGAATCTCATCACTAAACAACACATAAATTGTGGTTGTCCCTCATTCCAAACTACTAGGTGTTACTACTGACTACAGTCTCAAATTTGACTTGCATATAAATAACACTATCAAATTACCCCATCAAAACTTGGCATGTTATATAGGGTTAAATAATTCCTAACTAACTCTACTAAAGCTAAACTTGCCACCACATACCTCTTACCTTCTGTTCTTTATCCTAACTATTGCAAATGCCTCCCTGAAAACCAAACTAAACCAATTTTATAACAAAATAGCAAAATTTGCCACAGGCAAATCTCATAAATCTTATCACTGCCTATCTCTTAAACAGCTTAACTGGCTTGAACTTCCACTGCAATTACACATGAACCAGCTACTTCTTACTCATAAATTACTCAACAACCCCTAGTTTTTCCTGCCATCTCCTCCATCTTAAAATATATCTTCTTCATCAGGATCTACACTCTTCGTGTAAATATCTTCTATCTATCTATAAACCTCTGAGGTCCAGTGGTCTCATTTTCTACTTTTACTGTGAAGCCAAATCTTGGAACAACTTGCCACAAACTATTAGATAGTCCCTCACTACCAAACTTTCAAGTCTCTCCATAAAGAACATTTTTTCAAATCTTGGGTAGGCTCATGTTCTTCTCCTACCTAGCTATCATCTTGTCATGTCTTTCATATCCTCCTGGTCATATTAATCTCCCTTTTTCTCACTGTTCCCCATAACGTCTATAACCTTTCTACCTAGAACTCACTACCTTTACACTTTTATTCTCTCTCTTTGTTCTTCTCCTTCTACCAATCAGTCTACTCACTATGTATTACCTTCAACCAGAATATAAATTGTAGGTGTAATTCCTACTTGCAAAGCCCTGTTAAATTACTGCCAGTAAAATCCCATATCCAGCTGTATATTTTTACTGCTAGTAAAATCCTATATCCAACTATGTATTTTTATAATCTACAAAATACCAAAAAACAGGGAACAAACAAGCGAAAAGAACTCCAGTCCACGAAGAACACCAAGCCCAATAATTCTTTCCTTAACGCAAATTTATTTAATGCACAAGTAACAGCAGCGTTTTCGCTACAGACACAATGTAGCTTCTTCAGAGGATTTTAAAACACACCAGAAATGTGCTCCTTTTATACAGGAGTTACAAATTACTAAATTGGAAAACCACTTAGTAACCTCAATTGCTGGTGCAATTACACATTAAAAGGGCTACCCACATACTAGTTACTAAAACATTAAGTAATTACAGTTCCCCTTACATACCCTATTTAAATGCTGCAACAATTTAATATTTAATATCAAAAAGAACTCTTTCAAAGTAAATACTTAACAATAAAATAAAGAATAAAAAATACAAAGTAAAACCTAAAAGTAAAAAAAATACAATCTAAAACACAAGCAACACTCTGAAACATATTGCGTAATAAAAAACTCATAAATGAATATTTGAGAAAGTGACAACAAAAACATAGTCACTCAAACAAGACCTTAAACTGTCAAAAGTTATTTTAAAAAAACAGGTCAATGGCCATAAGTATACACCCAAATGGTCAGCGGAGCAAACATCGCAATCTTATTTGAGCCATACATGCCATTTTTTTATATAGAAAACAAAACACACATATATATAAAAATTTAATTAGCTATCCCAGCATCAAGAATGTGTATGTACTAAGCGTGCACTAACTGGCTTATATAATAAACTGTAATATGAATATAAGCCCATTAAAGTACAAACAATACCTAATGTCTCAAAACCTCAACCTAGTAGCTAAACAAAAAACGAAAAGTTGGAATAGTGATTTTCATCTCAAGTATGATTTATACTTTAGTACTGGGGCTATGTTACAACTTTCGTTGAGCCCCGGTGTATTAAAAGAATCCAATTTTAACTGCCATAAAAGCTCACGTATTTCCAGTATGAGAGAGGTAGGGCCACCCCTAATAGAGGAAGCCACATGGTCAATACCCATAAACAGAAAGGCATGGCCAGGGTTGTTAAATATATGCTTGGCCAATGCGTTTTCGCATTTGTTATTTTTAATTGCATAACAATGCTGGTAAATACGCTCCTTAAACTTCCTATCCGTCTTACCAATGTAAAACGCAGGGCAACATGTACAAAAGGTCAAGTAGACTATTGATTTTGTATCACAACTAATCCTATGCTTGATAGCATATTTTCTATCAGAGATATCAAACAAACTTCCTGACTTAATAAAACTGCACCAGTTGCACAAGCCACAAGGGAATGAACCCTTAGCCCTGTTAAAGGCATCACCCAAAGGGGCACATTGTAGTAAATCCTTCATATTCCTACCTCTCTTAAACACAATACAGGGTTTTACACCCAGTTTGTCAGATAGCAGCGCATGTGTAGAAATAAAGTACCAATTCTTGGTTAAAATACCTAGAATAGCATCGGAGTTCAGGTTAAATGTCGTAACAAAACTGCAAATGAAATCCTGTGATGGGGTTTCAGTAGCTAAATTTTTGTCAAAACCTGGTGACAAGAATGAAATATCACTGGCTACAGGCCCAGAACCAAACTCCACTATAGGTAGCACAGAAAGAAGGGGTTTATAAAAGCCGTCTCTTCTCTTAGTGGACACTTCATTGGTTAGGTCATCCACCAAACACAGTGGGTAGCCACGATGTAGAAAGAACTCCTTCAAGCATGCAACTTCCGATGAAAAATCACTCACCTCACTACACATTCTTGCCGCCCTCACCAATTGACCTTTTACTATAGCTCTTTTCTGTTTTAATGGATGAGAGCTAGTAAAATGAAGAAAGGAGTTCACATATGTTTCCTTTCTAAAAATGACCGATTTAATCTGGCCAGACGATGGAAGTCTTGACAATCTAACATCAAGATAATCGGTCAAATTGGTGTCAAAGCGGTAAGTAAATTTCAAGAAGGTTGTTGTCGAATTCAAATACTCAACAAAGGAATGTGCCATTTGTGAATCACCTTTAAATAATATGAAAACATCGTCTAAAAAACGTGTATAGTAAAACAACCTGTCATTCCAATCTTTATTGTTAAATACAAAGTGCCTTTCCCAATAGGCCATGAATAAATTGGCCAAAGCCGCCCCACAGGGTGAGCCCATAGCTACCCCCTGTTTCTGGATAAAAACATCCTTTTCAAACATAAAGAAATTGGAAGACAAAATGATGTCTAGTAACTCAGTAACATTATTGATTTCATTTTTAGGAGCATCCAACTCTATTAAAAGGAGTTCAACACATTCAAGTGCTTCCTGGTGAGGAATAGATGTATATAGATCGACTACATCGATGGTAAGAAAATTTGTAGTCTCTTCTAATATAAACCCATTCAAGTTGGAAAGAAAAGACCAGGAGTCTTTGCAAATGTTAGGGATAAGTTTAACATACTTAGAAAGCAGAGAGTCAATATATTTAGAGCAAGGGTAAGAAATAGATGACCTACCATCTATTAATGCTCTCATTGGAGGGTTGGCCAAGTTTTTGTGGACTTTGGGTATACCAAACATGACAGGTGTTTTGAAATTCAAAATATCAATGTATTTGAAAGTGTCCATGTCAATTCTACCACTAATGAACAGGTCCCTGAAATAACCCCTAATTCTGGTTGAACAAACGTTCATTTCGTTTAAAGAAGAGGCTTCATAAGCCGGGGAATCAAGGACCTTATACATTCTTTCCACATAGTCAATTTGCTCAAAAATGGCCAACCCACCCCCTTTATCAGGTTTAATAATCCTGACTGCAGATGCCCGTAATTTATTCAAAGCTAACAATTGTTCTTTAGAAATGTTAAAAACATTGCTAGATTTCAAAGTAGGTACCTTGTCCATGTACCTAATGTCCAATTCACAAGCACGCTCAAACATTTTTAAAGCCACATGTAAAGGTGGATTAAATACACTAGGCAGTTTTAATTTCGAATTGTCACCACCTGTCACATCATTGAAAAGTAATTTTAAATTAAGTTTCCTAACGTAACATTTTAGATCTAATAAAACCCTAGCAACATCACATCTGCTAGATGGAACAAAAGTATTACCTAGTGCTAGAAGTTCAACAAGTTCTGGCTCAAGAGATAGTGAAGAAAAATTATAAATCTTAAAATCGCCACTTGCATTTACCAGAATAGTAGGCAGACCATTAGTAACCACACATTCAGGAAAATTCAATGGTTCCAATTCCTGTTCCCCCTCTGACGGGGTTGGTTGTTCCTGTTCACTAAAAAAGAATTGTCAGAGTTTGAGTTTCTGGAAACACATGAATTGTTACTGACAATAGGTGGAACAGTATGCCCACCCTTAGGAACAGTATGCCCACCCTTATTGTTTTCTTGTCTCTCCTTATTTCTGTTACTTCTCCTTAAAGGACGTTGGCCTTCAATGTTAGAATTGCCAGGTTTATTATTAGAGAAAGTTTCCATTTCTTCCCTATCTAAATGTGTAGACAAGTCATCCACATTTGCAACCTGGTTGTTACTACTTAACTTGGGATAAGCCCTCTCATTAGAATATGCCAACCTGTCCCTGTGTAATTTTTTTGATTTATTAGTTTTAATTTTGACTAAATATGTGTCAATACTAGAAAAAATACGTGTATAATCAAAAGAAAATTTAGAAAAAGCAGCATCGGTCTTAATTTCCTCATCTAAAACACATACATCCTTTGTCAAGTTATCAATGCACATCGAATAATGTTTAACTAATAACTCTATCAATTGTAAACCCTGTTTCTGAAAAAGACACTTCAAATCAGACAAAAAGTCACTACTGTCAATAAGGCTTGATGGAGAAAATGCACTCCTAAGGCCTTTCGGAACCAAACCTTCATTCAAGCATTGCTTGAAGTACGCTACTTCAAGCTGCAGTTTCCTTAATTTAAAAGTCTTAATGTCAAGTAATTTTAACTTTGCAGACACTGATTCAGAACTCTTTGTAGACATAATGCTGTCCGGCACTGGTGGAGCATCTGAAAGAGGTTTCATGAAAGAAAAAATGTCACCTGTATCTTTAATCCATTCGGATATAGATGCGACGCCCATAAGTGCTTCCTGACAGCCGGTATTTGAATTATGAGTATCCACCAAAACATTAGACTCTCCAGTAGTCACAGATTTTTCTACAAAAGCAGTCCTTCTTAATGGCTGAGCTGGAGGAATAGAACTCTGCGAGCCGTTAGATACGGTGCATCAACCAGCATAACGTTAGTTTCCGGAATAATAGGAACCTGAACTTGATGGTTCCTTTCAAAAGACTCAAATCGAGCATTAATTGAGTCGATTTTCTGTGTAAGCACCAAAAGCAATTTAGATAGGTCCAAATCGTCAGTTTTACCCGACCCAAACAAATTAGGGCTAGGAGGGCTCTCCATAGGTACCGAAGCCAGAGAAAGACCGACAAAATACCAAAAAACAGGGAACAAACAAGCGAAAAGAACTCCAGTCCACGAAGAACACCAAGCCCAATAATTCTTTCCTTAATGCAAATTTATTTAATGCACAAGTAACAGCAGCGTTTTCGCTACAGACACAATGTAGCTTCTTCAGAGGATTATTGGGCTTGGTGTTCTTCATGGACTGGAGTTCTTTTTGCTTGTTTGTTCCCTGTTTTTTGGTAAAACTGACGGCTCGCAGAGTTCTATTCCTCCAGCTCAGCCGATAAGAAGGACTGCTTTTGTAGAAAAATCTGCGACTACTGGAGAGTCTAATGTTTTGGTGGATACTCATAATTCAAATACCGGCTGTCAGGAAGCGCTTATGGGCGTTGCATCTATATCCGAATGGATTAAAGATACAGGTGACATTTTTTCTTTCATGAAACCTCTTTCAGATGCTCCGCCGGTGCCGGACAGCATTATGTCTACAAAGAGTTCCGAATCAGTGTCTGCAAAGTTAAAATTACTTGACATTAAGACTTTTAAATTAAGGAAACTGCAGCTTGAATTAGCGTACTTCAAGCAATGCTTGAATGAAGGTTTGGTTCCGAAAGGCCTTAGGAGTGCATTTTCTCCATCAAGCCTTATTGACAGTAGTGACTTTTTGTCTGATTTGAAGTGTCTTTTTCAGAAACAGGGTTTACAATTGATAGAGTTATTAGTTAAACATTATTCGATGTGCATTGATAACTTGACAAAGGATGTATGTGTTTTAGATGAGGAAATTAAGACCAATGCTGCTTTTTCTAAATTTTCTTTTGATTATGCACGTATTTTTTCTAGTATTGACACATATTTAGTCAAAATTAAAACTAATAAATCAAAAAAATTACACAGGGACAGGTTGGCATATTCTAATGAGAGGGCTTATCCCAAGCTAAGTAGTAACAACCAGGTTGCAAATGTGGATGACTTGTCTACACATTTAGATAGGGAAGAAATGGAAACTTTCTCTAATAATAAACCTGACAATTCTAACATTGAAGGCCAACGTCCTTTAAGGAGAAGTAACAGAAATAAGGAGAGACAAGAAAACAATAAGGGTGGGCATACTGTTCCACCTATTGTCAGTAACAATTCATGTGTTTCCAGAAACTCAAACTCTGACAATTCTTTTTTAGTGAACAGGAACAACCAACCCCGTCAGAGGGGGAACAGGAATTGGAACCATTGAATTTTCCTGAAAGTGTGGTTACTAATGGTCTGCCTACTATTCTGGTAAATGCAAGTGGCGATTTTAAGATTTATAATTTTTCTTCACTATCTCTTGAGCCAGAACTTGTTGAACTTCTAGCACTAGGTAATACTTTTGTTCCATCTAGCAGATGTGATGTTGCTAGGGTCTTATTAGATCTAAAATGTTACGTTAGGAAACTTAACTTAAAATTACTTTTCAATGATGTGACAGGTGGTGACAATTCGAAATTAAAACTGCCTAGTGTATTTAATTCACCTTTACATGTGGCTTTAAAAATGTTTGAGCGTGCTTGTGAATTGGACATTAGGTACATGGACAAGGTACCTACTTTGAAATCTAGCAATGTTTTTAACATTTCTAAAGAACAATTGTTAGCTTTGAATAAATTACGGGCATCTGCAGTCAGGATTATTAAACCTGATAAAGGGGTTGGGTTGGCCATTTTTGAGCAAATTGACTATGTGGAAAGAATGTATAAGGTCCTTGATTCCCCGGCTTATGAAGCCTCTTCTTTAAACGAAATGAACGTTTGTTCAACCAGAATTAGGGGTTATTTCAGGGACCTGGTCATTAGTGGTAGAATTGACATGGACACTTTCAAATACATTGATATTTTGAATTTCAAAACACCTGTCATGTTTGGTATACCCAAAGTCCACAAAAACTTGGCCAACCCTCCAATGAGAGCATTAATAGATGATAGGTCATCTATTTCTTACCCTTGCTCTAAATATATTGACTCTCTGCTTTCTAAGTATGTTAAACTTATCCCTAGCATTTGCAAAGACTCCTGGTCTTTTCTTTCCAACTTGAATGGGTTTATATTAGAAGAGACTACAAATTTTCTTACCATCGATGTAGTCGATCTATATACTTCTATTCCTCACCAGGAAGCACTTGAATGGGTTGAACTCCTTTTAATAGAGTTGGATGCTCCTAAAAATGAAATCAATAATGTTACTGAGTTACTAGACATTATTTTGTCTTCCAATTTCTTTATGTTTGAAAAGGATGTTTTTATCCAGAAACAGGGGGTAGCTATGGGCTCACCCTGTGGGGAGGCTTTGGCCAATTTATTCATGGCCTATTGGGAAAGGCACTTTGTATTTAACAATAAAGATTGGAATGACAGGTTGTTTTACTATACACGTTTTTTAGACGACGTTTTCATATTATTTAAAGGTGATTCACCAATGGCACATTCCTTTGTTGAGTATTTGAATTCGACAACAACCTTCTTGAAATTTACTTAACGCTTTGACACCAATTTGACCGATTATCTTGATGTTAGATTGTCAAGACTTCCATCGTCTGGCCAGATTAAATCGGTCATTTTTAGAAAGGAAACATATGTGAACTCCTTTCTTCATTTTACTAGCTCTCATCCATTAAAACAGAAAAGAGCTATAGTAAAAGGTCAATTGGTGAGGGCGGCAAGAATGTGTAGTGAGGTGAGTGATTTTTCATCGGAAGTTGCATGCTTGAAGGAGTTCTTTCTACATCGTGGCTACCCACTGTGTTTGGTGGATGACCTAACCAACGAAGTGTCCACTAAGAGAAGAGACAGCTTTTATAAACCCCTTCTTTCTGTGCTACCTATAGTGGAGGTTGGTTCTGGGCCTGTAGCCAGTGATATTTCATTCTTGTCACCAGGTTTTGACAAAAATTTAGCTACTGAAACCCCATCACAGGATTTCATTTGCAGTTTTGTTACGACATTTAACCTGAACTCCGATGCTATTCTAGGTATTTTAACCAAGAATTGGTACTTTATTTCTACACATGCGCTGCTATCTGACAAACTGGGTATAAAACCCCGTATTGTGTTTAAGAGAGGTAGGAATATGAAGGATTTACTACAATGTGCCCCTTTGGGTGATGCCTTTAACAGGGCTAAGGGTTCATTCCCTTGTGGCTTGTGCAACTGGTGCAGTTTTATTAAGTCAGGAAGTTTGTTTGATATCTCTGATAGAAAATATGCTATCAAGCATAGGATTAGTTGTGATACAAAATCAATAGTCTACTTGGCCTTTTGTACATGTTGCCCTGCTTTTTACGTCGGTAAGACGGATAGGAAGTTTAAGGAGCGTATTTACCAGCATTGTTATGCAATTAAAAATAACAAATGCGAAAACGCATTGGCCAAGCATATATTTAACAACCCTGGCCATGCCTTTCTGTTTATGGGTATTGACCATGTGGCTTCCTCTATTAGGGGTGGCCCTACCTCTCTCATACTGGAAATACGTGAGCTTTTATGGCAGTTAAAATTGGATTCTTTTAATACACCGGGGCTCAACGAAAGTTGTAACATAGCCCCTGTACTAAAGTATAAATCATACTTGAGATGAAAATCACTATTCCAACTTTTCGTTTTTTGTTTAGCTACTAGGTTGAGGTTTTGAGACATTAGGTATTGTTTGTACTTTAATGGGCTTATATTCATATTACAGTTTATTATATAAGCCAGTTAGTGCACGCTTAGTACATACACATTCTTGATGCTGGGATAGCTAATTCAATTTTTATATATATGCGTGTTTTGTTTCCTATAAAAAAAAACGGCATGTATGGCTCAAATAAGATTGCGATGTTTGCTCCGCTGACCATTTGGGTGTATACTTATGGCCATTGACCTGTTTTTTTTAAAATAACTTTTGACAGTTTAAGGTCTTGTTTGAGTGACTATGTTTTTGTTGTCACTTTCTCAAATATTCATTTATGAGTTTTTTATTACACAATATGTTTCAGAGTGTTGCTTGTGTTTTAGATTGTATTTTTTTACTTTTAGGTTTTACTTTGTATTTTTTATTCTTTATTTTATTGTTAAGTATTTACTTTGAAAGAGTTCTTTTTGATATTAAATATTAAATTGTTGCAGCATTTAAATAGGGTATGTAAGGGAAACTGTAATTACTTAATGTTTTAGTAACTAGTATGTGGGTAGCCCTTTTAATGTGTAATTGCACCAGCAATTGAGGTTACTAAGTGGTTTTCCAATTTAGTAATTTGTAACTCCTGTATAAAAGGAGCACATTTCTGGTGTGTTTTAAAATCCTCTGAAGAAGCTACATTGTGTCTGTAGCGAAAACGCTGCTGTTACTTGTGCATTAAATAAATTTGCGTTAAGGAAAGAATTATTGGGCTTGGTGTTCTTCGTGGACTGGAGTTCTTTTCGCTTATTTTTATAATCTATAAAATTTTTTACCATATATCATTTTTCACTGTTTAATGTTCTGTATTTAATTATTCTTCTCTGTTATTCTTTATGTGGAGCTTTTCTCTCTGGGCCTCCACTGAAAAGTGGTAATCTCTATCTAGTCAGACTTTCCTGGTTGACAAATGTCAAATAAATAAATAAATAAATAAATAAATAAATCGAATCAGATAAAGTTTCCAAATATTGATAGAAAATTTGGAGCACAAAATAATATGTGAATACATGCTGATAGCTTTCTATTCATTGTCTTATATGCATGACCATGTTGGCTCCTTTTTTAAGTAGAACACACAATTAACCTAGTATTCTATTATTTGCATGACCATACTGGCTCCTTTTTTAAGTAGAACAAACAATTAATATAGTATGGTACCTATAAATCAGCAGGAAAAAAATATTCATCCTTTTCTAGGGATTGAACTCAGGACCTCACACATTCTATGTGACTGCTACAGGAACAATAAGGAATCTGTGGACAGTTAAGTGCCTGTTTTCTCCTAAGATAAGTTGGTGTTCCTTTCAACTAGGAAACTACAATGGTGATTATTTTAAATGCAGCAGCATCCAGTGCAAAAAAACAAACTATTTACTTAATATTGCATGAGATTTTGATTAAAAGTGAGTAGGGTAGTTTGATGTCTATTTTAGAAGGGAGATGATTCCAAAAGGCAAGGCTAAGTTTGGAGAATGCATCTTCTCTGACTGGAGCTTTAAAATGAGGCCAGACCAGACAGATAGTACTGGTCTAAGCCACCTATTGAACAAATATTCAGTCTCAACCAACTGTCAAAAACATTTCAGCCAGTTATAAACAATCATCAATATTTCCCCTCCCCAAAATAGTTGCTCTCACCACAGTCACTGATTAGCAACCAATTGCCAACTCCTTTACTATAACCAAAATTCTGTAAACATTTATCTATAGACAAAGATTCAAATGTGAATAATTATACAGTAACAGCTAATTCCTATTCAACAATCTGCACACTGATTGGACAGTCTGACAAGTATGCCCATTGTAAATCGAACATATACTAAAAGAACAAAAATCTGCCACTAAAGTACCATTAAGCAGATAGACTTTTTATTAGAATATACTATGGAGAGCAAAGCAAAACACAAGATGAATCATGTACATTTTTAAAAAGCAAAGAAACAGAAATGCACATGATTTTCCTTATATTTTTGCACTGTCCCTCCTTAAATCCCAGCAGACTCTCCTACCTCTCAATTGTCCGGATCTTCACGAAATATCCATATTTTGCCCTCATAGTTTTGGTCTTTTTCTCATTAATAAAAAAATAGTTTTCTGACAAGCCATGGGGGATGGAAGTCATTACATTTTGGTACACAATTGAGGTTTAGGCTTCATATCCTTCACAAAATGTACACTAACACAAACCTCTCATTCCAGTAACTTTCTAAGTTTATAACAGCAATGCAATATATTCTTATTTTAAGACCTTTGCCCACTCATCCCACGATTGTGTTGGGAGTTGTCCATGTTTCTTGCATTAAGAATAGCAGTAAAAAAAAAAAGATTAAAAAAGAAAACGGCAAAATAGATTCTCTGTTGCTTCTCTTGAATAGCACTGATGTACTGTGCAGGCATTTAAATGTAAGTCCCATACTCATGCACACTACATCAGAAAAGGTGTAAAAATGTAGAGGATCACTACAGTGTAATTACAGAAAGACATAAAGAAAGATAAGAAATTTCTTTCGTAAAGAATGTCATTGTATAATAGAAATAACATACTCCTGATTTTGGGCAATGCTGGATTTACCCACGGTTGGCATTGTTTGATCAGTTGAGCTTTGCCCTCATGATCAAACCACACCACCTGTGGGTAAATCCAGCAGTATTTACATCTAGTCATGGGTTTTTGATTAATTATGACATGCTGATAAAGAAATAGCATGGATTCTGTCTCAGCTATATCACACTACAGCACTGTTTAATTTAACTAAACAAATCAATAGTAATATGGAAAATGGACTAGTCATTGGTGCCATTAATCTAAATCTTAAATATGCCTTTGAATAGTCTACATTATAATCTTCCAAATACCCACAATATAAACTATACACATATAATACTGTGTTTTCAAGAGGAACAATTTAGCCAATATATTAAATGTACAGTAACAACATGGTTTTCCCAGATACGACATTGACTGTTTTCAAATAATCTAATTCAAGATACAAAAAATCTACTATTATAGAGAGTCATACAAACTGGGGTACTTAACATTTAGGCTCATGAAGGGGTATCCATACACTTAACTAAACTACCAAAGTGTCACCTATAGAACAACAGGTAGACAAAGTTCTAAGCCAACCAAAAGTATCCTGTAGAATCTTTCATTTGCTTACTATGGAAGCTCACATATCAATAATAAAAAATGTCTTCCTTCCATGCCTTCTACATGGTCTATCACTAATCTGTCTAAATTCCTAATTAAATATTGTCACTCTTCAAACAGCCAAAAAGAAATACCCAGATTCATCAATTTATCATAGAAGATGGAACACCATTTTGATACCATATAGAAAACCAAATGATTACCATTTGAGACAAGAACAAATGTTTTATTAAGTAGTCATAACCAACAAGTTACCCAATGAAAGGTACTGCCTTTCTTTAAAAATAATAATACTGGTCAATAGCTCCTAGTATAATCTAATAAGTCAAGACATGCTATAGCTACAGAATCCCTATATATCATGGCAAGAATACAAAGAACCTTCTACAAACCTGCGCCCAAAGCATGGGATTCTCAACTAGGTAAAATACAAAAGGCTAGAAAACTAGCGCTTTTTGAAAGCTCTTGAAAGCACACCTCAGTAGCAAATAGAAGTATAGCTGCTACAATGAACCAGGTTAGATCTAGAGAATAGGAGCCTGCACTAGCCTGTTCTCAGTAATTCTGTATGATGATACCCAGAGACAGTGTTGTAACCAGTGTAAATATGTAAATACATAGTGCTGGTATCTTTGTAAATAATGGAATGATATGTGCAAATAGCATTTGTGTGGAAACAAAACTACAGTAGTGACTGAACTGTAACAGTGCTAGTATCCTTGTACAGATTACAGTAGTTTATGTGGCTATTCATGCAAAAGTACAGTTATAGTTGTTATTTGGCAATGACTTTTGGGGTTAAATTTGCATAAATGCAAATGCTGATTTAAAATATAACTTATAAGGTAATGTAATCTGTTTTATAAATGCTGTTTTAAGTTGAACTGCTTATTGACCTAGGTTGTGGTTGACACTTTGTTAATTACAAAGCTAAATAAATAAATGTCACCATTTTCTGTGTCACAAAAAAAAGGGAAAAACTCTAAATATGAAACTTTGCTGCTGATTAATTCACAAAGTGATTTTACAAGGTTGTGGTTTTCCTCCTGAAAAATGTTTTAGAGAGCAATATTGAAAAGAATGAGATGTGCAGATATAATATTAAGAGAATACAAAATGAACTGCAGTGTGTAAAGGTTACATCAGAAGGACTTGTCTATAATGCTTTTAAAATTGCAGAATGTGAAATCTGAGCTAGCACAACGATGATCTAAAGATAGAACAAACATGGCTGAGATAACAGTGCAAGACACCCAGGGGGTTCTATAACATTAGCAAGTCAGCAAAAAATATGATGGGGTAATGATAAAAGATAATGATGAATTAGATATAAAGAAAGATCTTAGGCAATATGCACTGAAGGTGTCAGGGCAAATGACATGACAAAAATATTTCTGCAGCATTTTTCTGCTGAATGTAACACTTTTTGACTAGTATTAACATGAAAGTCACACATTCATGTGTCAATCCTTACATTTATGTAATTTACATTTATAAATGTACACTAACATTTGTATATCATATATACTTCTGAAGCTAACCAAACTTGCCTTGCTAAATGTTCTAAGGTATTGTATATCTGACATATGTCAACAGATTAATTAAAATAAAATAAAATAATGAAAATATAATCTGCCCAGATATGAATAGCTGGCATGACTCATGCTTTTAATACTATTACTGTTGTCAATGTGTAAATGAAATATGCAGCAGTTTGTAAAGAGGCTTTATTTTAAAGATATTATGTCAAGTCAATTTTATTTTCTCTCTAAATGGCATATTAGGATGAAACTCCTTGAAAAGTGATATGGTAAATCTTCTTCCAGCAATGGATTCAATCCATTTGATGTGCATTTAGAGCAGACAAACCCGGAGAACAGCATGATACAATAACAGTGCAGACAAACCCGGAGAGCAGCATGATGCAATAACAGTGCAGACAAACCCAGAGAGCAGCTTGATACAATAACAGTGCAGACAAACACGGAGAGCAGCATGATGCAATAACAGTGCAGACAAACCTGGAGAGCAGCGTCATGCAATAACACTGCAGACGAACCCGGAGAGCAGCATGATGCAATAACAGTGCAGACAAACCCAGAGAGCAGCATGATGCAATAACAGTGCAGACAAACCCAGAGAGCAGCTTGATACAATAACACTGCAGACAAACCCGGAGAGCAGCATGATGCAATAACAGTGCAGACAAACCTGGAGAGCAGCGTCATGCAATAACACTGCAGACGAACCCGGAGAGCAGCATGATGCAATAACAGTGCAGACAAACCCAGAGAGCAGCATGATGCAATAACAGTGCAGACAAACCCGGAGAGCAGCTTGATACAATAACACTGCAGACAAACCCGGAGAGCAGCATGATGCAATAACAGTGCAGACAAACCCTGGAGAGCAGCATGATGCAATAACAGTGCAGACAAACCCGGAGAGCAGCATGATGCAATAACAGTTTTTTATAAATGCAGCATGATGCAATAACAGTTTTTTATAAATGCATTATGACACACAAGGAAACAGGGAGTATGTTTATCTGCTTGCAAAGTTCTGAAATCATAGTTTGAATAATCGGAGGGTATTTATTAAACAGGGACAGCACTGTTTTTTGCTAAAATCAGGAATATAAATGGTTACATGCATATGCCTGCTTTATGTAAAAATCAGGCAGATTATTAAACCACTGGCAAGCAAACTGGATTCACGTAATAAATTAAGAATCTATATATTTTTTTCAGTTTATCAGCTCTTTGTTTTTGCATTGTTACCCATAGCACGATTAAATCAATAGACTCATGTATATATTATGCTCTCATCTGAGCATAACACAGTCTCATAACCATACTGAGTTGATGAAATCTTTATTGTCAGTGGATTGCTGATTATTTAATGAAATTATTAACTCGCTGTTTACATAAAACCTGTGAAAGGCTTGCTGTTTTATGAAAGTTAAACTTTAAAAGATATGGCCAGTCTTTTGTAAGCTATTTCATACAGAAAATTATATCCTTCCTAGTTACTTCTCTTTTCTAAAATAGACAGAAAATAATAAATAGTGGGAAAATGAGAGATGCAGAGCGTGAGAAAGAATCTGCTATTTATACACTAAAATTCAACAAACATGGTTTTGCGTCCATATCTGCAGTGTGCCACAGAGGTCTGGCTGGTCCTGGTAATATTACAGACTATATGAAAGAAGCTAATATTTATTCTGCTGAATTCCGTTTCTGATAATATTCTGTGTTAAAAAGCCATTTAATTATTGTGTCTTCAGACAGTCACAGTGGTGGATATCTATATTATTATACAGTTAATTAGATAAAGATATAGATACATGCAATAATGCTCTACAAGGTATTTGTTATAGGGAAATAATGCTAGTGGTATTGGGCCTCATCCCTCCTTGAAGGGTGTTATTTCCCCAAGAAAATATAACCTAGTGGGCATTATTGCACATAGAGAATAAGCTAGCTTTAAAATTTCCTTGCATGTGTTTTTTATTACTTTATACTTTTTATATTTTTATGTAAAATAGTTCCCCAGGTGAATGCATTAAACTTGCTGTATCATATGTGATTGTTGTTTGAGGAAATATTTTACATTCAACATATAAGTTATATAGGGTCTATATTAGATCACCGAATGCTTAGGTAAGTGAATGGTGATTAATCGACCCCATGTAAGCGGAAGCTTACAAAACCAAACTGTCAGAACAGCGATTTTTTTCCAAGGGAAAAAAATCGCTGTTCCAAAAAAAAAAAAAAAAAAAAAAGCACATTAAAACATGAGATTGACTGGGGGGCTTCACCCCCCACACTCACCCCCTACTTAAATATACCAACTCTGAGACCACACTACATTGCTGAAAACGGCAAAGTACCAAAGCGGCCAAGAATTCAAGAATTCGCTTACATGCCGCTTCAATATTTTACAGTTTCAGTTTTGTCAGTTCGACCAAGATGCATTTGAAAACATGCTTCTTCGGTCTGCTGACAGGAACCCAGTTATATAAGTATTTAACATCCATACACACATGTCCACACACACATGTCCACACACACACACACACACACACACACACACACACACACACACACACACACACACACACATGTCAAGCAGGTACATCCACTTTGTCGAGCGAATACACCTCAGCTGTCTCAATGTAAACAAATGAATGAAAAAAAATCATGGAATGCAAGGCATTGCATATCCCCCCCCCCTTTACTCTCTCTGACTTTGCCAAATACTGCTGCTCTGCCCATCAGAAAATGATTGATTTACTGGTAAATTACCAAGAATTTAAGACAGTCAATAATGGAAGACATTAGAGTTTTACACATCTTATTATTTAATGAATGCGCATTGAGTCAGAGATGTCCCTGTCTCTCTTTCTCTCTCTCTATCTGCCTGTTTCTCATTCACACACACAAACAGACATATATAAACTACAAAATGTTTAGTGAGCACAAAGAATTGTTGCCTTTTGCTGAGTGCCTGCACACCTCTTGTAGAATATCATCTGATGAATTTTATTTTATTTATTTTATAGTTTTAATTTTAGTTTAGAACTGCAATACACACACACACACACACACACACACACACACACACACATACAGTATATATATATATATATATATATATATATATATATATATATATATATATATAAAGCAGAGGGAGAGAGAGAAAAATGAATTACATAATACAGACTGTACACTGATTAAGAGGCAGAAGAACGAGCATACACATTGTATTTACAAAGTGTAAGCATCCATTGCAGTGTTATGTTGCTACAGAGTTACATAAGAAACGTAATTATGCATGCCAACATGATTTCCACACAGAAGTAAATTTAGCAATGGTTAGAGGGTTACAGTAAAATTACATATATGCAAATAGTTATATATTTGTCCTGGATCTATAAAGCAGTGACAATTATAGGATTTTGCTAAGTATTTTTTCAGTTACATTCCAAAAGCAGCATATTCGATAATGTTTCTTATTTCTTGTGACAAAGAGCTCCAGCTGGTTGGCAAATTTTGGAAGACCTTGTTAAGATTTATTCATCAGGAAGGATTTCTTCATTAGGATGGACCTTGTTTTCAATTTACAGTCCACTCACCCCAACTAGAAACCATAGTGGCATCATTCGTATAGATTATATAACTCACACCTAAGGACAAAATTGTGGTTTTAAGTCAACTGTTAAACAAATAAGCACACTAACCACAACTGCTTCTTAAAATAAACCCACGCACCATGTGCTGGGAATGGAATCTGCAGACATTTGTCTCCAAGTCAAAGGCAAATATGCCACATGAAGAGCCATGAGCACTGACTGATTAGTTAAGTAGGCATTTCTGGCTGGGCCTGACCCATGTTCTCTAGTGTCCTTGGAGAGAAAAACTCTTAGAAGTATGTATAATGACAGTCTGTGTATATAAATACTATCACAAAAGAAATGGCTGGAAATACAAGGCAAGGACACATGCTACAACTCTGTATACTGATAAGAAAATAATGTAATAAAGCACAGTATGTATGGGGTCATTAGCATGCTATGGATGCAGTACCTGAATGTGGTAGACTCATTTCTGTAAGGCCTCTTGACATAAAACCATCTGGGGGGTGGGGTATTTCTGCTTGAGAATGGCATCCTGCGAATCTGCATACAAATGTAAGTCAAAAGCCATGATCTTCAAACCACATTAAAAGGCAGTATTGAGTTATTCCCTTCTTTTCAAAGAAAAGTATTAAATGAGTACTAAGCAGATCATATCATGCAAGACTACAGACTGCTTTGAAATATATATTGCATTTACCTTTGCCCTTGCGGCGTATATCATATTATAGCCAGAAAGCATTTGTAACAGATGAGTACATTTATCTGGAAAACAAACATTTATAATAAAATTTAAAAAAGTCTGTATTACATGGTAGTGGTATATGTTTGCACAGAAATACCATTACACTTTTCAAAGAAATTTTGGAAGTTTACACTGAGATTGTTTCGTCATTGTCAGCATATTTTAATTTATGAACTATCAAGAAAATTTACTTCAAACCACTATGTGAGAGACCTTTAAAAGCAGCTTCACCTTCTTTAGATTTGGAGAATCTGTAGACTGCAATTTTCGTTTAGCTATATTGAAATAAATTAGAGTATAAATCATAGACTCTTCCAATATATTTAGCTATTAAGTACGATGTTTAGTTATTTGATAGATATTTAACAACCCATCACAATTATTAAACTTACAGCTGAAATTTTGATGGCTTATAAAGTCCTGTCACTGGTTACGATAGTCATTACAAAGCATAACATGCATTTTAGTTTAGATTTATTTGCTTTATAGGACTACTTGTATCTATGATGCAGGTTAATATTTCAGTTACAAATCAGAAATGGAGTAATTAAATCTTCTGGGTTACTTATAAGTGATATGCTGACAGACTGCAAAATAAATGCATACCTTTTACAAAATTTGAAAGGAGTCACCCTGTTTGTCATTTTCATAACACTGCAGAAAAATGTATCCATGTAATAATAATTTTACTGTGCAAAGTCATATGTGCTTTTTTCATGTACTTTTAATTTTTAACTGCACTTGTGGATAAAGACAGTTCCACAGCAGCCTGGACACACTGAACTCTACTATTGTGGGAAGCAGATCTCAAATGAGAACTATAATTTTATGTTTAAGTTCTTATATGATTTGCTTACAGCAGTTTTTGTTTCCAAACAAGACACTGACAGAATTACTTCTTGCACTGATAAAATGCAATATAAAAGTAAAAACTAGCATGGTTTTGAAAACAGTAAATTAAGTATTGGTAAGGAAGTCACATACACTTGCACTAGTTTTTCTTGGTCTACATCTTTTATTCTTCTTCTTTTGGCAGGTAGGGGTCACCACAGCAGATTTCCTGTCTGCTCATAATTGACAGTGTAGTTTTATGGTGTCAAGTTGCCAGCCCAGTGCCAACCTTCCACAGAAGGCACACACATGCACACACACAAATCTAGGGCTAATTTAGAGTGTCCAATCCACCTACAGCATGCCTTTGGGATGTGGGAGGAAACCGGAGCACCTGGAGAAAACCCACGTGACCACAGGGAGGACATGCAGACTCTGCACAGAAGGCACCCCAGCCAAGGATTGAACCAGAGAACCTCTTGCTGTAAGGCAGCAATGCTAACCGCTGCACCACCATGGCTGCCCCATGGTGTACATCCTTTATATGATAGAAAATTAATTGTGGAGGAATACAGCATGCATTACATGGTAGAGCTTGTTATTTTTTGATTAATAATATTCCATTTGAGTCTTATATCACTTCATCATTTAGGTTTCAATATTGCAAGCCTAGACATACAAAGAGTCCAAACACCATTAGCTACATGTGGGTAGTACAGTCAGGAGATAGACACTTTTTTTCAATAAATGTTTATTTCAAGTCTTCTATTTAGTGGGGTGTAACCCCCCCCTTCCATACACATCCAATACAGGGGCTGTAAGCCCTGCACTTGCTGTAATTAACGTAAGGGTCAAGGTATCTTTGTGTCAGGGGAAATATCAATTTGCATTTATAGCCTGGATGAAAATGGCCATATACTTTTGCCAACTAATCAAAACCTGCACCTCATCTAATCAGCACTTGACCAATTCACCCACTTCTAAAACAGACAGGGCACTTTCTGAGCCCGATAACTTTAGCCTTTGACAGATGGTTGTTCCTACCAGCAAGACCCCATGTGGAAGTAGTGCAACTGCAAATTACACCTTCTGAAAAGACTGTCACATGTTGGCCACTCTGGTGGTATAGAAGGATACATCCCTGACTACACCCAGCTGACCCAGATTTCATTAGCAGCTTGGGTGATTAATGGAGCAGCAGGGAGGTATGGGCATGCCTGTCCTGGGTTGCAGGTAATTCGTCGAAGATGTTACCTAAGGGAAGATATGGTCATTAGAGAGGAGTTGCCCTCAGATATGGTCAATGAGTGAGGGGATTAGGGAAAGGGAATGGGTAGGCCATATAAAAAGAACCCCCCCCCCAAGATGCAAGCAAAGATGGTTGAACCCTGGAGACTTCACACAAGGTTTAGAGGTTTGCCTCATACTTTTAATCTGTTCTGCATAAAATGTGTGGCTTTGTGGTAAATCACGGAGATCTGAAACCACAAAAACTGTAACAGACATTTGAGATTTAGACATGATATCCTTCAGAAAATGCATGTTAATGCAAAACCTGTTATTCTAGCAAGTTTATAAATGTATATGGGCAATATCTGAAATCATGATTGTTGGCCTTTGTTTAGAATTCTTAGTTCTAATAGGTGACTGGTATGCTGAGAAGACATGTTAGAAAACAATTTCTCCCTGGAAAGTTGTTATTTTTAAAATGTTTATTGCTCCACACCTATGGCGATTTCTTAATTCAGAGTGAGAAAGTTGTCTTGTTTTATGAGTGTGTCCCCAGAAAAAATCCAGGATAATGTTAAAAGTCCATCCACATTTGGTTGCATAGTTACATATGTCATTGGTCTAGCTGGGAATTGTGCTAAATTGTATTTCTGACAGTTTATTATTGCCAAGCAATTAATTGCTTTGTTGATGAAATATACATCAATATAACTTGAGTTTTTTTATGTTGATGCTTTTCTCAATCTTCTGTTTATATCTTACAGTTTTCAAACTGGGATTATAACTAACATAAGGGATCAATAGGTTTCAAAGGATTGACCTGTGTAATGGGTTGGCACTTCCATTTCTTATTGGCATAGTTTTGCACAAGTATCAGCTGATTTACAAAAACAGAGAGTAAGAATAAGAGTGGTTTAAAAGTTGTGTGTCCATGGTTATGGACAGATTAGTATTAAGAGAGGCCTAGAAGCTGGTGGTCCATAACTGGGATTCTACAGATGAACTGGTGTTGTACTGCAATTTATTTTGAGGATGGCATTGTACAGTTGGCATCTGCCTGTGTGGTGTTGTGGATGATCTTGTCAATGTCTTCTGCTTGCATGTTTATATATTTTCCCCATCAGCTCTGCAAGGCTATTTGGTTATAGATGAAAGTTTCATGTATGTCAGTCAGTGGGATAATTTCATATGTAATACCAGACCTCAGTTAGAGCACAGCAAAAAAGACTGGAGTTTAGAGAACAGATCAAATAATACTCTTCTGGGAGGAAAGACCACTGGTAAAATGTGCTTTCTGGTCATGTACAAACTAAGTTTATATTCAACAAGTAAGAATGTCAGCTCGTCCACCAGGTCTGTTAATTATGATGAGGCAGGTGTAATCACATCAGCAGTTCCTACACTGGGGAAATGTTTTCTAGGCTGTAAGTACAGCCTGTGTTTTATAAGCCACATGCATCTCCCTCTCTTCTTCTTCCAGACTTCAACAAACTCAAAAGAGGAAGATCCACCTTCACCACCTAAAGAGTGTTTGCACGTGTCCTTTGGTCTTGTCCCTTACTGTGCTGTTGATGAGCATAGCAGTTTAGCAGCAGGAGCAGTCCTGCAAGTAATTTACACTTTCCCATGGAAAGTTTCTGAGTTTGACCTGACTTGGAGATCCATCTTCAAGGATTAATAGTTTTTGAATTTGATAGTCATGAGCCACATCTTAGAGCATTTAGATTCTCTGACTGAAGTCATTCTAGTAAAAGACCAAAACATCTCAGGACAGCTCTTGTGTAAGGCTCAGACTGTGCCATCAAAAAAGTCTGATGAAACAGTCATTCATTTAGAACAGTTTTGAATGTTCTACTCCCCCTTCCTTCCAGTACCAAAAATGATATATGGTTTCTATCTTATACAGGACACTTTAAGCAGTATCCTTCACCCGGATAGCCTTGAGATCAGAGACTCTTCTAGGACCACTCCTTATTTGCTCACACATACATTCATTTTGATGTATGCAGTCATACCTTAAATGCATGGATGTCATGCATGTCTGATAGTGCATTACTGACCGAAACACCAGTCGCTCACCAGCTCATTATCTATGCTGTTGGATTATCAGAGTCATTGTTCTAGTTTTTTTTCCTAAAGTTGTAGATTGAGGATTCAAAGGTTTTGTCTAATTTAGATATTCGAGAATTGAGACACCACAAAAGTTGTCCTGTTTGCTACACCAGTAAAATGCAATCCACCCCCTATTCTGCTCAGATTAATAGGACAAGGGATTTGGTAGAAGTGATTATAGCATCCATCTTATGACACAAAAGGTCCTTATCTGCCATGTGATCTCATTCTTCATTGTAAAGTTCTGGGAAGAAAGCCCAAAACTAATTTTCAACATTCTCCACTATTCTATAGTCTGTTGTCAAACAAATTACTGTTGGTACAAGAATGTCTTCCAGTTCTAAACAGTGATATCCACTATTGATCAAACAACAAATGGTTCCTCTTCAGGTTCTATTTCCTGATGCTGTCCCTTTGATCATGCCAAAACTTCTGATGGGTGCCTCAGATGTGAGAAAAAGTGAGCAAAGTTACCAGTCTTCCATGCTGTGCTATCTTTAATTTTCTCTTTGATAGAACACTACTCAGAAAGTGGTGTCTAAGCAACTTGTTGCTGTTCTCAACTCTCACAATCTCACAGATCCATTTCTTTCTGGGTTGTAAGCAGACCACGGCCATGAGACAATCATCAGGAGTAGTAAAGGCAGTTTTAAACAGTGTAAAAGAGATTATACTGTAGTTATTCTCTTTGATCTGTCTGGTGTGTTTCTTATGGTTTTCCACTTGATCCTTTCACAGCAATTAAAAATCTAATGTGGGTTCTGTGGTGCACCCCTCGATTAGTTTTGTCCTTTTTCTCAGTATCTATGGCTAATGCTAGAGTTGACCAGCTTCCCAGAGTGAGGTCCCATAAAACTCCATTTTGGTTTGAAATATGTTCACTGTATACATGCATCCACTTTTCAACTTTGTAAATTTGATTAGTATAATGGTTATAATGATGACACATGGCAGCTTCTGTCCTTTCATCAAGAGCATTTGGGTACTCTGATCCAGCTGAAGACTGGAGGATAGACTTTGTGTGTGTGTGTGTGTGTGTGTGTGTGTGTGTGTGTGTGTGTGTGTGTGTGTGTGTGTGTGTGTGTGTGTGTGTGTGATTCCTGTAGTTTGTTTTACATATTTGTTCTCCTCATGGTGAGAGCTGTTCCGTGGTACATTTGTTCCCTGTCAGATAAGAAATAATAATGGACCAGTCAGTCTGACAGCCACTGGGGCTTTTATTGAAAATGTGTTTCTTTCACTTATTGCTCTGGGACTGTTTTGTAGCCATTCAGTTAGTTGCATGACTCTGCCAATTTACTCATTGCTTATTTACTTCAGTGGCTGAAGGGAGCGTAACATCACTACAGAAAGACTAGCTCTCTTCTCCCCCAAAATATGAGTGTTTAGACATACACACACACACACACACACACACACACACACACACACACACACACACACATGCACACACACACACGCACACACACACACACACACACACACACACACACACACACACACACACACACACACACACACACACACACACACACACACACACACACACACACACACACACACACGCACACACACACACATGCAGATTGCTACTATCACCAGTTAGCTTGGACCAAGCTCATTTCCTTGGTTTACAGCAATATTCAGTGCCTGCATGGTGGCAATCAGCAAACAAGAATCACAAATCCTTTCCCCAAGATGGGTGAACTACCATCAACCACTTGTTTCCAGACTCCTCTTCCCACTTTGGGGTGGATATACTTTCTAGAATGTAAGTTAATGGCCTGAACTTCTACCTATCCGAGGATGTTGCCATGGCCTTTCTTTGCACTTTAAGCATTCCAAGCTGTTGTGCTCCTCCAAATTGTTTATGTAGGTTATAGGTTGAAGTTTGTGACAAACATGCATGATGTCAGACTGATTCTTGATGAAGTTATTATTTCAGGAGTAGATGTTAGCCATCATCCAATTTTGTTGTCACCTTGTTTGATCAGAGGACTTATTAATGGTCATTGTGTAGAACATAGTCAGACCTTGTCTGAACTACTGTAAATCCCTCTTCCTGGGGCTTTCAAACAATGAGCCAACTGGTGCTGCAGTGAGTGCAGAATTAAGGGCAGCGATTCCATAAAGGAGCACCGGTAATGGTCTTATTACACCTATTCTCCAGTCTCCGCAATGGCTCCCTGTTTAACACCAAGGCACTTTTAAAGTTATTGTGCTGCTTTTAAAGCCTTGCATGACCAGGTAGCACCTATTTAAAGGCACTCTGATGACCTATACACCTTTGTAGGTAATGTATTTTGCTGCATTAGGACTTTTGGTACTCTCCAGGTTCAGGCCTCAGTCTTTGCACACATACTTTTCTTGTTATGCTTCTGACATGTAACATTCACTAGCATGGCAGATTCAGGAGTGCTTTGTTCTAGGAGGTACCACGAGGTTTGTACCTTTCACATATTGCTCTGGGACTGTTTCTTTTATGCCTGTTCCATGCATTCCATTGCATTAATCTGCTGCTTTATTAATTGTTTATTTATTTCTTATGTTTTAGTACTGGCATGAACCTAGTTGTTGAGACAAGTAAATAAAGCTTGATAGATTCATTGATATGGTGACAAACATTTGTTTTTCAGGACTCGTTCCATGTGATGTTGCAGTGTGAACAAGAACACAATTATATAAAAGTAGGTACTGTGTATTCTACGGCATTAAAATATGGGCTTTGATCATGTACTGCACCACTGGAGGTGTTGCTCATCTTTTGCCATGTTTTTTCGTGTTTCATTTTATTTTGCTTTCCTTAAAAACTTGGATAGGGTTATCAAATCAATGTATGAGTCAAAGAAGCCCATTTTGATGGGATTAGGTGACAAAATAGAGTTTTCAAAATATTATGCAGATAATATTTTGCAACACTGAGTCATTCATAATAGACAGTAGTGCACAGGTCACTCTTTCTTGTAGGATGTTGGGTTAACCCCTCCACATACACATGTTCATGCAAGAAGGTGGGCTCACACAACCATGTATGCATGTGTATGCACATGCATATACACATACATCCAGACACACTCATACACATATACACATTTAGTGTCTCTAATGCCCATTTTGGCCACTTGTGCCACCATGATTCCAACAGTATTTTTACAAACAACATGATTACTTAGTGGAATATTCTACCAAATAAATTCAAACTTGATATACTGTACTTGCATTTTTTATTTCTATTTAAATAGAATCTATTTTGCTGGGGAACACTATTGATGTTTTCATGCGGTTTGAAGTTTCTACTTTCATGTGTAGCTCAAAGTATTTTATAGCACTTCTTGTCTTCAGTCACAAACTTTGCTGAACTTCACTTGTTATCTAACACTATTTAAGCCTATAATGCATTTGATTCCTTGTTTTCTTTGGCATTTATATTTTCCCTTATTTCTTCTTCTTCTTTCCCTGCCACATGCCCTCTCTTCATCTGCCTCTTAGCTTCATTTTCCAGCAGCAGCTGCATGCATTAACATTTCCCCAAAAACAATGTAGTTGCATCTTTTAGGGTGAATGAACACTCCACTATCAGTTACTGTGCACTCTCATCTTTTAGGATGAATGAACACTCCACTATCAGTTACTGTACACTCTCATCTTTTAGGGTGAATGAACACTCCACTATCAGTTACTGTACACTCCCATCTTTTAGGGTGAATGAACACTCCACTATCAGTTACTGTGCACTCCCATCTTTTAGGGAGAATGAACACTCCACTATCAGTTACTGTACACTCTCATCATTTAGGGTGAATGAACACTCCACTATCAGTTACTGTACACTCTCATCTTTTAGGGTGAATGAACACTCCACTATCAGTTACTGTACACTCTCATCTTTTAGGGTGAATGAACACTCCACTATCAGTTACTGTACACTCTCATCTTTTAGGGTGAATGAACACTCCACTATCAGTTACTGTACACTCTCATCTTTTAGGGTGAATGAACACTCCACTATCAGTTACTGTACACTCTCATCTTTTAGGGTGAATGAACACTCCACTATCAGTTACTGTACACTCTCATCTTTTAGGGTGAATGAACACTCCACTATCAGTTACTGTGCACTCTCATCTTTTAGGGTGAATGAACACTCCACTATCAGTTACTGTACACTCTCATCTTTTAGGGTGAATGAACACTCCACTATCAGTTACTGTACACTCTCATCTTTTAGGGTGAATGAACACTCCACTATCAGTTACTGTACACTCTCATCTTTTAGGGTGAATGAACACTCCACTATCAGTTACTGTACACTCTCATCTTTTAGGGTGAATGAACACTCCACTATCAGTTACTGTACACTCTCATCTTTTAGGGTGAATGAACACTCCACTATCAGTTACTGTACACTCTCATCTTTTAGGATGAATGAACACTCCACTATCAGTTACTGTACACTCTCATCTTTTAGGGTGAATGAACACTCCACTATCAGTTACTGCACACTCTAATCTTTTAGGGTGAATGAACACTCCACTATCAGTTACTGTACACTCTCATCTTTTAGGGTGAATGAACACTCCACTATCATTTACTGTAGACTCTCATCTTTTAGGGTGAATGAACACTCCATTATCAGTTACTGTACACTCTCATCTTTTAGGGTGAATGAACACTCCACTATCAGTTACTGTACTCTCTCATCTTTTAGGGTGAATGAACACTCCACTATCAGTTACTGTACACACCCATCTTTTAGGGTGAATGAACACTCCACTATCAGTTACTGTACACTCTCATCTTTTAGGGTGAATGAACACTCCACAATCAGTTACTGTACAGTCTCATATTTTAGGGTGAATGAACACTCTACTATCAGTTACTGTACACTCTCATCTTTTAGGGTGAATGAACACTCCACTATCAGTTACTGTACACTCTCATCTTTTAGGGTGAATGAACACTCCACTATCAGTTACTGTACACTCTCATCTTTTAGGGTGAATGAACACTCCACTATCAGTTACTGTACACTCTCATCTTTTAGGGTGAATGAACACTCCACTATCAGTTACTGTACACTCTCATCTTTTAGGGTGAATGAACACTCCACTATCATTTACTGTACACTCTCATCTTTTAGGGTGAATGAACACTCCACTATCATTTACTGTACACTCTCATCTTTTAGGGTGAATGAACACTCCACTATCAGTTACTGTACACTCTCATCTTTTAGGGTGGATGAACACTCCACTATCATTTACTGTACACTCTCATCTTTTAGGGTGAATGAACACTCCACTATCAGTTACTGTACACTCTCATCTTTTAGGGTGAATGAACACTCCACTATCAGTTACTGTACACTCTCATCTTTTAGGGAGAATGAACACTCCACTATCAGTTACTGTACACTCTCATCTTTTAGGGTGAATGAACACTCCACTATCAGTTACTGTACACTCTCATCTTTTAGGGTGAATGAAAACTCCACTATCAGTTACTGTACACTCTAATCTTTTAGGGTGAATGAACACTCCACTATCAGTTACTGTACACTCTCATCTTTTAGGGTGAATGAACACTCCACTATCAGTTACTGTACACTCTCATCTTTTAGGGTGAATGAACACTCCACTATCAGTTACTGTACACTCTCATCTTTTAGGGTGAATGAATACTCCACTATCAGTTACTGTACACTCTCATCTTTTAGGGTGAATGAACACTCCACTATCAGTTACTGTACACTCTCATCTTTTAGGGTGAATGAACACTCCACTATCAGTTACTGTACACTCTCATCTTTTAGGGTGAATGAACACTCCACTATCAGTTACTGTACACTCTCATCTTTTAGGGTGAATGAACACTCCACTATCAGTTACTGTACACTCTCATCTTTTAGGGTGAATGAACACTCCACTATCAGTTACTGTACACTCTCATCTTTTAGGGTGAATGAACACTCCACTATCAGTTACTGTACACTCTCATCTTTTAGGGTGAATGAACACTCCACTATCAGTTACTGTACACTCTCATCTTTTAGGGTGAATGAACACTCCACTATCAGTTACTGTACACTCTCATCTTTTAGGGTGAATGAACACTCCACTATCAGTTACTGTACACTCTCATCTTTTAGGGTGAATGAACACTCCACTATCAGTTACTGTACACTCTCATCTTTTAGGGTGAATGAACACTCCACTATCAGTTACTGTACACTCTCATCTTTTTGGGTGAATGAACACTCCACTATCAGTTACTGTACACTCTCAACTTTTAGGGTGAATGAACACTCCACTATCAGTTACTGTACACTCTCATCTTTTAGGGTGAATGAACACTCCACTATCAGTTACTGCACACTCCCATCTTTTAGGGTGAATGAACACTCCACTATCAGTTACTGTACACTCCCATCTTTTAGGGAGAATGAACACTCCACTATCAGTTACTGTACACTCTCATCATTTAGGGTGAATGAACACTCCACTATCAGTTACTGTACACTCTCATCTTTTAGGGTGAATGAACACTCCACTATCATTTACTGTACACTCTCATCTTTTAGGGTGAATGAACACTCCACTATCAGTTACTGTACACTCTCATCTTTTAGGGTGAATGAACACTCCACTATCAGTTACTGTACACTCTCATCTTTTAGGGTGAATGAACACTCCACTATCAGTTACTGTACACTTTCACCTTTTAGGGTGAATGAACACTCCACTATCAGTTACTGTACACTCTCATCTTTTAGGGTGAATGAACACTCCACTATCAGTTACTGTACACTCTCATCTTTTAGGGTGAATGAACACTCCACTATCAGTTACTGTACACTCTCATCTTTTAGGGTGAATGAACACTCCACTATCAGTTACTGTACACTCTCATCTTTTTGGGTGAATGAACACTCCACTATCAGTTACTGTACACTCTCATCTTTTAGGGTGAATGAACACTCCACTATCATTTACTGTAGACTCTCATCTTTTACGGTGAATGAACACTCCATTATCAGTTACTGTACACTCTCATCTTTTAGGGTGAATGAACACTCCACTATCAGTTACTGTACTCTCTCATCTTTTAGGGTGAATGAACACTCCACTATCAGTTACTGTACACACCCATCTTTTAGGGTGAATGAACACTCCACTATCAGTTACTGTACACTCTCATCTTTTAGGGTGAATGAACACTCCACAATCAGTTACTGTACAGTCTCATCTTTTAGGGTGAATGAACACTCCACTATCAGTTACTGTACACTCTCATCTTTTAGGGTGAATGAACACTCCACTATCAGTTACTGTACACTCTCATCTTCTAGGGTGAATGAACACTCCACTATCAGTTACTGTACACTCTCATCTTTTAGGGTGAATGAACACTCCACTATCAGTTACTGTACACTCTCATCTTTTAGGGTGAATGAACACTCCACTATCATTTACTGTAGACTCTCATCTTTTAGGGTGAATGAACACTCCATTATCAGTTACTGTACACTCTCATCTTTTAGGGTGAATGAACACTCCACTATCAGTTACTGTACACTCTCATCTTTTAGGGTGAATGAACACTCCACTATCATTTACTGTACACTCTCATCTTTTAGGGTGAATGAACACTCCACTATCAGTTACTGTACACTCTCATCTTTTAGGGTGAATGAACACTCCACTATCAGTTACTGTACACTCTCATCTTTTAGGGAGAATGAACACTCCACTATCAGTTACTGTACACTCTCATCTTTTAGGGTGAATGAACACTCCACTATCAGTTACTGTACACTCTCATCTTTTAGGGTGAATGAACACTCCACTATCAGTTACTGTACACTCTCATCTTTTAGGGTGAATGAACACTCCACTATCAGTTACTGTACACTCTCATCTTTTAGGGTGAATGAACACTCCACTATCAGTTACTGTACACTCTCATCTTTTAGGGTGAATGAATACTCCACTATCAGTTACTGTACACTCTCATCTTTTAGGGTGAATGAACACTCCACTAGCAGTTACTGTACACTCTCATCTTTTAGGGTGAATGAACACTCCACTATCAGTTACTGTACACTCTCATCTTTTAGGGTGAATGAACACTCCACTATCAGTTACTATACACTCTCATCTTTTAGGGTGAATGAACACTCCACTATCAGTTACTGTACACTCTCATCTTTTAGGGTGAATGAACACTCCACTATCAGTTACTGTACACTCTCATCTTTTAGGGTGAAAGAACACTCCACTATCAGTTACTGTACACTCTCATCTTTTTGGGTGAATGAACACTCCACTATCAGTTACTGTACACTCTCATCTTTTAGGGTGAATGAACACTCCACTATCAGTTACTGTACACTCTCATCTTTTCCTTTTCATCATAATCAAACAGCTGCCAACGTCTGACTTGTTTACAAACCAGCCTATATCTGTTAGACAATAATACAAACTAGTCTTAAAGGCCAAAGAATTCTTGTCTAAATGGCACTACCTATACTGAACTCAATACCTTTTTTCAGCACAAAATTCCCATGCTGTGCCAGTCTGGTATGGAAAAACAATGACCACCACTTTTATTATATTGAAATCATAACATAAGATGTCTTACTCTGTAAATTGCCTTTCTATTAAAATAAAAACTCCATGATCTACCCAAGGGATGTAGCTACCCCTAGACACATAAAATCATATTTACAGGTACACATTTACCATATATAATTATCTGCATATATTACACAAACTGCAGAAGAAAAAGAACATGCACACAGTTTGAATTTCCAGAGTCTGGTATTTCTTTTTATTAGATTCTTCTTTATGTAAATCTCAGTGAACCAGTGAAATAATACAATTGTGGAAGAAATGCAACATTTTCTCTGCTTTTATACTCAAGAACAAAATGGACTGAGAACATGTAGTAGACATATAAGATTACAAAGAGGTAGGTGTTACATATGAGGAAGTTACCATAGCTGTAGTGGTGGTGATTGAGCAGTTGGACTTCAACTATACAGATATGTGCAACATTACAAGAAAATGGGAAGTTGCATCATCTTCACATGCATCATACTAGGATTCACCTCATAGTACTGTGGGCAGGTCTGGTGATCATGTTTCACTAAGACTAGCTAGGGGATGTCCAAAGGTAATGATCAACAAAAATTAGTTTCTTATTTTATCTTTATTTGTTAACCATAATATAGTACTCATCCTCATGAACTGTTTCTAGATTCCTCCCAGGAGTACTCTCTGATTGACTTGCTCAGTGTCATACAGAAGCCAAAGGAATGAAGTCCTAGACCCCAGAGTGAAGCTTCTAGACTTAATCTTTTGTGTTAACAACCAGACATAGGTTTCATATGGGTATACTAGGCTAACTGTCTTGGAGGGCCATTTTAAGCCTAGCAAATTACCAGACGGCAGAATGAAAGTCTGTACCTTGAGTTAATGAGGTAAAAACCTTAACCATTATACCAGACCCATCCACATGATGTGGATTTGGCACTTTAAACTGTATGCATGGTATTTAAAAAAAATAATTGTTCACTCTTGAAGAGAGAAAATAGGAGAAATCTTTATTCCCAGTGAATCAACAAGAATTACTTCATCAGTACATTTAAGTAATTTATATTTACAAGAACAAGAGACACAGTTTGAAAACCTGAACATGAATCATTTAGATATAATTTGGTTAGTTATTTGTTGACTAGGTCTGTGTTAGTTGAAGCTTTTCCAAGAAATGAATTAATGCCACCCATGAAATATGCCTGACAAACTTAGACCATTTTATAAATGTGCAGAAGAAAATAAGTACTCAGTTAGATACAGCAGCTTATGCAGGAGAAAGCACCTTCCAAATTAGTTGAACAAGATGTTCTTTGTTTCCAGTCATATTTTATGCTTTTCTTGCCTTATATAATTCCTGTTTGGCCTTTCACCCTCTTCATAGTTTCTATTTTACCCACTTTATCATTTCCATTATGCATACATGGAAACATGACATCATAATAAAACTTCACTTAATATGGAGGATGTCATACACTTTCTCAAAGGGAGATTCACTGATCTTCATTCTGAAGCAAGAGTATTAGTGACTACAATATTGTTGAGCTGAGTTGTCAGAAAGTGTATCTTTTTCTGAAGAACTGTATAAGCGTGTGACTGCTGTGCTGTTCTATATTCCCAAGCTGCTACTGTATGTGCCTATGTCCTGGAATATGCCACTGTAGGTCTGACGCTAATGCAATGGGGGAATTTTATCACCAACACAGTGATCACAATGCTGATTATATATTTTAGTGAGTCTGTCTCCATTGTGATGAGGGATTAAGTTTTAACTATGACCCAGGGGATCCAAGTTCAATTGGGAGATTAAAGCCAGCACTGGTTCACCCATTCTGAGGGGAAGGAGGCAGCAAGGTTATCTGCAATGTGGACACCTGTTAGAGAAAAGGCATCCTGCATACAACAATGATGTGGACGTGCACACATTCTTTGCCAAGCTGTGTATGTGGTGATCTTCTTGGAGTGATAGGGGAATGTTCATCCACATCAGGAGAAGGCAACAAATATCTTTGCATCTGCAAGTGTGCATGTAGCTACCTGGAGAGGGTTTAGACCATAAAGTAACAGCGAACCTGGAATGGCTGCTTGGATAATGGTCATCTGAGACCAGTGACTGTCCCAAAAGGGGAAATATAAGTCTGGCTCATTATGGGAGGGCTGAGACCAGACAGTGAGTTTAAAAAAAACTAAAAATATATATATATATTTAGGGGAATGCAGAGGATACAGCAGAAAAACAATTGTAGTCTATTTTATTTTGGTAGTAGTCAGAGATTTCTAGTAAGAAGGTACTTTATCTGTTCATGGAGGTATCTCCTGTGAGAATTTGACCACCCAAGCTTTTCTGGTTAATTGACAGAGTTGGTTGTCAGATGTTCTGATTTCTACATGGCCTATACTTTACAACACTGAAGACTGGCTGCTCAATTTTTTATAGGCAAAGTGGACTCAATTAATCAAAGTGAAGAAGTTAGGATACTCATTGGAATGTAGATCTGAGCTTACACTTGTCAAAAAAAAAAAAAAAAGAACACATTTACTATACTGAATTCTGGATAAGTTTGAGAAATGTAACTCCCATCTTGCTTGGCCTACTAAGCAGCTTTTATCCTGCCTGAAGGTCATGGATTCTTTCATCTTCAGAATTGTCCAATCGTTTTTGTGGACAAGGATAATTCAATTTCTTTTAAAAGAAGTTTTGAGTACCCCATTCCCTCAGATTTCTACAGTGAATGTCGACTTTTTGCATAACTACTACTCCATATGTAAATCTTCACTTTATTGAGTAGGTAAGTGAGAAATCAGTATGTATGAAACCTGGTTTTATTTTTGAAGCTTATGAACTTCAAGGTCAATTTCAGTATAGGTTCCAAGCTTAGCATAGAACAGAAATGGTCTTCAACTAAGTAGCTAATGACCTTTTAGTAGTTGGTGACCATAGGTGTTACTTTACTGCAGTCTTCCCTGATTTGGTTCTTACATTTCACTTGGTTGACTAGGTGATTATTTTAGAGCATTTGATGATCTAATGAGGAGACTCTGGCATTGTCCTTGATTTGTTTTCATCCTGCCTTTCAGGCTCTACTCAGAGGACAGTCTTTGAGATAAACTGTTTTAGCTGTTGGGTCCCACAGGGTTTCATTTTTGGTCTTGTTTTATTCTCAGTGTTATGTATATGCTACCACTTGATGAGGTGCTGGCACAGAGGTTCACAAAACTGTTGCTCTTATAATGATACTCAGCTTTACCTCTCTTTTCCTTAGGAGTATAATATAGATTACTCAACCTGAGAGAGTGACTGCCTGGAGGATCCAATGGTTTGAATGCCAGTGTGCTAGCTCTCCTATCATAGAACAGATCAGACTTCTTGTAAAGGAGTTTAAAGCCTTACATTACCATAGTCATGCCTATGTGGAAAAGCTGATGGTGCCCTGTCAGCCATGTTTCACTCAGCTTCCTTGGGACTGCAATCTTTCCCTAAGTTTAGATTTGATTTATCTAAACTTATTTTTTTTCTTCCCATACCACTTATCTGTGTGGTTCACAACCAAGATAGCATTTTCTTTTTATGTTTTTTTTCTCTTTTTTTTTAACAAGGTAAGCTACCTGAACATCTGCCTCCTTCTACAGGTGATCTAGGAGCACTGTCTCATCACATGACATACTGGGAGTCATACGGTTTAGAAATGGAAATTGAGAGAAACAACCCGAGGGTTACAGGATGAAGCTCGTTGATAGCTCAGAGACGTAATCATCTGAACTAAACTACCAAATAGATTTGTAAGAGTAGTTCCTTCAAAGCATTTAGGATATGCCTTAAAACTTATCTATTTCACAAGGTCTTTTAGTATGCATTTTATATTTAAATCTCCATGCAGAATTACAATCTACAGGCTGACTGCTGGTTGGCAATTCAGTTTATAAATCTTTTCTTACTCTAAAATAAATAGTTAGAGGCATGTAAACATAGATTTGACTGATTAATAAATGAATTGATTTACTGATTGATAGTTCTCTGCTGGGAGAATAGTTTTGTTTGATCAGTTTCATCGAAGCTTTGCTGAAACATCATACGACTATGTACCATAACATGTTGCAGCTTCTCAGAGGTGTTAATATACTGAGAAGGGCTATCACAGATGAAACTGAACAACTATAAATAATTATAAGAATAAAACAGACAAAGTGAAATCTTATTTGGATAAATGTATATAGCCATATGTGGCTAAAAATGTTTCTTGCCAACAGTACATGGGAAAATCCAAAGACAAGCAAAAATTACAGCTTTCCAGAATTTGATGCATAATTATTTTGGGAATAATTTGTTTAAGTAGATAAGGCACAGATGTCTGTTTATCTGAAGTAGATGAGTATTTAGTCAGTGTAATAATGTGACTTCCATTAATTTATTTTAGCCATTGAGTTCAAGATTACATGCAACACTGTTCATACATAAAGACGTTCTGAACATTTTCTGCAGTGCATTCAGATATAAAAATCAGTTATCAGTTGTCATGACATGTTGCTCTAATTGAAATGATTAAAGCATGTTTTCATAAGTGCATCCTCACCTGTACACCATTTCATCCATGCCCTGAAATGATCAGAGAAATGCCATTACTATTTTCCATTAATATGAGAGGATCATAATGGATCACACATGCTGAATGCCATTTTCATAGATGTTGCGGGGGTGGTCCCTGTAAAAAAGGGCTGCATTTTAACCTTTCCATTGGTGCCATATGAAGCTTGTAACATAACAATTTCTCCCCTCAGGCCTCATCCTACTGGCCCAGCTGCCAGTATCCTACATCCACTCTGGGTCAACCAGCCATTCTTCTAACCCCCAGGGCTACTCCATTATTGCTGGGGCCAGTTGTGGATCCTAAAGGTATGCTGGGGGCTTGGCTCTCTGTGCCTCCATCTGATGGGGGGCATTCTTACATAAGCCCTACCAACTTCCCTTTCCCTACTACCCCACTCTCTTCCACTGTGTCTGAGGAAAGCTCCCCTCTTTGGACCATGCCGCTCCTTAGGAAACATCATTGAAAAGTGCCCTCCCTTCCTCCGTGGACAGGCATGACCACCCCTACCTGCTGCTCTATCTGTCATCTGAGACATTAATTGAATCCAGGTCACTTGGGCTGTAGTCAGGACTTTATGCCTCTACACAACTAGATCAACTGACCTCCCATTTACCTTAAAGATGTAACCACATATATTCATATAGGGTTATAGAGAAAGGCATATTTTTACACAGACACACACACACACACACACACACACACACACACACACACACACACACACACACACACACACACACACACACACACACACTTTTATATTTTTTATTTGGACTGCAGCAAAAGATACTGACTGTTTTCCTTAAGGTTAAGTGAGACAATAGCCTGGAAGATTAAACTTTCTTATAGTGTTATCCCAAAGCTGGTTTCTCAGCATAAACAATGGATGCATCCACTTTATAAATCAATGACGTCTGCATTGTGCATAACATCATAGTATGACATTCACTGGGTTCAGCCTGAATTGATGCAAATAGTTTAATACGACTTCTGATGTAATCATGGTGCATTAACTAGTTATAATACAGTGTCAGTTCTTTGCATATATTAAATTACCAGAATATTTTATATTCACCAATGATTTAGTTTAATACATCTACCTGCCTGTCCCTCTGTCTGTCAATGAATCTGGCATTATTTATTTATGCGTTTTCTTTCCATGTATGCATCTGTCTAGCTATGTAACTCTCTACCTGCCTTTCTGTCCACCTGCCAGCTTGCCTTGTCTGTCTGTCCATCTATCTATCTGTCTAGTTATCTATCTATCTATATTAACTAATAGCTCATTCTGATATGCCGAAAACATATTAGGGAACAGAATAAAAATACACAAATAATTATTTATTAAATCATTTAACAGGGACTCAGACTGCCTGAAGTGCATAAAACAAAGCTTAAACATTGGGCTAGAGCCAGTGGCAGATGGCACATCATTAAAGTGACATTTGATTTTTACTTGCCATTTTATCAGATTTTTCATTATAAAATTGTTTAATTAAAATCAATTTTTATGAAAAGAAGATGCCAGAAATTGCTATTACATGTAGAAAGGTGATTATGTGGAAGCATATATCAGAAGACAATAAACATGTCTCCAAGTCTCAGCAGTGTTGCAGTATAAAAACATCAGATAAAATAGTTGCATAACTGTCTGCTAAAAGAATAAACAGCAGCTTTTTCATTTAGGTGTTAACCAGTTGCAGGTGATGTGTTATGTTACAGGGCATTATGGAAAAGAGAACTACACCATGTTATGCAAGTAGAACAACCTACTGGCTTTAAATGATGTTGAATTTTCAGACTAATTTAATCTACTCAGTTTAAACTGAGACATAAATGCCTAATGTTTAAATAGATGTTTTGCAGACTGCAATATGTTCATCTGTAGGAATAAAATTGTCTAACACCATATGGATTTCGATTATGGCTGGCATAACATGAAAACATTAATAGTAGCATCCTTCATAAAACAGATCATTTCATTTTGCTGGCATTTATTGAGATTATAATGGGTATTACATAAGAACATTAATAGTAGCATTATTAGAAAAATTAACTTTTCTTTTAGCTTGCATCGAGCAGCTGGTATTAACATGCCAGTTATGCTCGACTTTCACTAGATATGCAATAAATGTGAATTCCAGCTGCTGTGTCCTACCAACAACAAATTCAGCAATATATTATGTCTGGTGTAGGTAATGCAAGGTATACTTATGGCTGGTGTGATTTGGCCATTGTAATCAAACAAAGGCAGGCACTGGTAATCCTGCATTACAAATGTATTGCTATGATATATTGCTGTCATACAGTAACATGTGAAAAAGAAATGTCTTTTTTTAAGTAATGTCATTGTGTGACAGAACTTAATATCTTCTCTGTTTCTTCTCACATATGCGAAACTCGTGGATGGCTTGGTGATGTACAGTACATGCACACACCAATGTAAGTGATGACATTTATCACAGGTCCTGACACTTATTGCATATGACTTGTTTTTCGTGACTTCTGAAGCCATATAGCTAAAACACTCGATGTCCTTAAGGGTCATTTGCATATATCCCATGGACATGTATTACAGGAGGTTTAAGGTATCACACAGTAAAAACTCTAGCTTAGCTAGGTTTTTCTTGTTGTTTTGCATAACTAGTAAAATATTCTGCACATTTCTACCATTCTTTGATGGGGAAATGTTTTCAACTCTAGCCACAAATATATATATATATATATATATATATATATATATATATATATATATATATATATTTATATATATATATATATATATATCTGCCAGCTAGCATGTAGATTTATATTGCTTATTTTTTTAAATGTTAGTGGTGCAGTATATTGTTCGTTACATTGACCTATACTTCAGGCAAGCTACCAACTGACTACTGAATATGTTTAGATGAATATTACAGGGTTTATCACAGACTTAAGGGTGATTTTGTCCAGTCAGCAGGCACATTTCTGAATATAAGATTTTACTTGAGAAACAGGGATACTTTCCAGGACTGTTGTCAAGGGGACTCCGTTATAAGATATATTGATACCCCTCTAACCAGGCTGAACAAGGAGAAATAACATTTAATTATTTGAAGCTAAGATCCAGCAAATCTCACATGCATAGGTTAGTACTAGGCTAACTGCCTTTTCAGGCCATATTAAGCATAGCCAGTTACCCCATGCGAGAATCAAACCGTGCACCTTGTGTTTGTAAGGTAAACACCTTAACCAATACACACAAATCATTACACCACAGGTACAAGTTTGATTCCATCATAGTCCATGTATGTGTAAATGATGCGAGATGTACTTCCCTGGACTATATGAAGAAAGACATTATGGAGCTCTCAGACTATGTGCCTCAGGCTAGAATGAGCCTATCACTGAGCAGCATATTACCAACATTGAGGATGATGCCACAATATGAGCAAAAGATGATTGATTTTAACAATCGGCTGTCTTTCTGGTGTCATTCTAAGGAGATCTAATATTTGTCAGCTTGGGCGGACATGGGTAACAGATACTATTGCTTTGCCAAGAATGGTCTCCAGCTGTCCGCTATAGCCTTTCAAATACTGGCTAAAACTTTATCCACCCCTATAGTGCCTTTTTTAGTCAATGTAAAATTGACAAACCTACCAACATAGCAACATCAACTCATATGAACTTCAGCATGCTAATGCTCAATGCCAGGAGTCTAAAAAAAATAAATAAATAAACTCCCATCAAGCCCTACTCAGACTCGAGACGAGAGACGTCTGTGCAGTTGCCGAGACATGGCTTAAAGTGGCAGAGATCACCCCAGTAGTGTAAGGTTTCAGCGTCTTACAAACTTTTAGACCAATAGATGCACAGACAAGGGCTAAAGGTGGAGGTGTCTCAAAATACATAAATATCAAGCATACCTCTAGGGTGGTCAAACAGAATGAAGTGCTGGAGTTCCTCTACGTGCAGTTCACCACAGACAAAATCCTGTACCATATCCTAGCCAGCTATAGGTCACGCTCTATGTCCCAAGAATCTCACAATGTATTCTTGGACCTACTGGAGACACTTAGCATCTGACTTAACACTACTTATGAGAGACTTTAATTACCTCTCCATAAATTGGGAATTCTACATGGCGAGAAATGAAATGTACAGACACAGAGATTCATGGACTTTGTAAATACACCTACAGGCATAGAGATTAATGGAATTCATAAATAAAAAACACCCTTGACAAAATAGTGAGTGCACCCATTAGAGGCTCCAACATATGGGAATTCATACTCACAAATATGGGAGAACATTGCACCTCCCAAATGTCTCCTGTTCCCTGGTAAGGTCTGACCATAAGGATGTCTCTGTGAAAATAAAAATCAAATCCATCACCTCAGTAAAACCAGTAACAGTTAAGAATTATTACAAGGCAAACTACCTTTTATTAAGTGATGGTTTGTTAAAATTCTTTGCCCCTCCAAACCCTGAGAACACAGCAGCCTAAGATGAATTGCTATCAGAAACACTGTACAACCATGTCAATGGTTGCACATGGGCTACTGTACCTACCAGAAGTAAGAGCAGAAATAGTCCCAGAAACAAACCACCCTTGTGGCATCCAACATTAAACAGGATATACAAAGAAAAAAGGAAAAACATTATGGCAAAAATCAGAGAGGGAAATTCCCTTAAAGATAAAAACTCTCTCATCAAACTAAATAGGCAACTAAGAGGGATAATTATGTCAAGTAAAGCCAACTTTGAGGTTAAGATGACCTCTCAGGTGAAGGATAACCATAAGACCTTCTTCAGCAATGTCAGAATCCTCAAGAGCAGTGCACAGCAATGTGATGATGTGGTGGTTAATGGTGTCACATTCATAGAGCCCGTCGAAATAGTGAACCTGCTAATGGACAAATTCAGTTCCAGATTTACCCACCCCCATCCCAAACTATACCCAAGAAATATCCTCAAACATAAACTCTGTAATTATAATTAGGGAGCATGTACTGACTGTGGTCATTAAATCCAAGAATAAAGCTTCATTAGACCCCAAGTAACATCCTAGAATGCCTACTGAACAGTCTAACATAGCACTTATCAGGGCCCCCGGAGTCACTATTTAACTATAGTCTAAAAAAAAAGGCTTTGTGCCATAAAAATGGAGGACTACAATGGTTATCCCCTTTCATAAGGGAAGACCTTCAACAAATCCTGGAGACTAAAGACCCATTAGTCTGTCTAGTCTTATTTGCAAACCCATGGGAAGAATTATCATGTAAATTTTCAATAAGTTCATAGGACACACACAGGAACAGGCAAGCAAAAACTGAGGGTAATGCTACTCAATGCTAGAAGTCTAAATCTCAAAATGAACTCACTCGAGGCACCCCTTAAAATGGATAACATCGATATCTGTGCAGTGACTGAGACCTGGTTCAAGGCTCCAGAGAGCAACCCTGCACTACCAGGCTATAACTCATACCACACTTTTCGGCCATGTAACCTGGACTGAAACACCAAAGGTGGAGGTGTGTCCATATTCATTAAGGATATCCACACCTCCAGACTAGTTGCTCAGCATAATGCATCCAAGGTTATCCAAGTGCAACTAACTCCGAGCAAAACTGCAATCCAAATTGTAGCTTGCTACAAATCCCCCACCATGCCCCAGGATTCCCACTCCTCTTTTCTTGATGTACTGGAAAATATCAGGGTTCAACCAAACACCCTAATAATGGGCGACTTCAACTACCCCACCATTAACTGGGAAAACTACTTGTGTACCAACTCCTTAGCTCAACACTTTCTGGAATTCATAAACTCCAATGCCTTAGATCAACTTATCCAAACTCCCACCAGGGGCAACAATATCCTAGACCTAGTCATTACCAACATGAGTGACCGGTGTTCCACATCTGAAGTCAAATCCTCATTGGTCCGATACGGCCATAAGCTTATCACCCTTGATATCCACATCCCGCACCCACCCCCCATTAAGGAAACCACAGTAAAACATTTCTCCAAAGCCAACTTCATACTTCTTAAGACAGAAGTGGTGAACTTCATGACACCCATGCAGATGGACAATACAGTTACAACTGCTGAATCCTACACAAATACACTCTATAAGCACTTACATGAGTGCATGGATATTGCTATCCCAAACAGAACCAAGATGCTATCCTCCAAAAAAAGGAAGCCACTCTGGAGGTCCCCTGCCATGAACAAACTGTACAACAGAAGGAAGAAACTGTTACAATAGAGAGTAAAATCCCATGAGTGGAGGAGCTCCCTGGTCAGCCTCAGTAAGAAGCTGCGATCCCTTATAAGATCCTCCGAAGCTAGCTACAAAAACAAAATCACCACTAAATTCAAGGACAACCACAAAGCATTCTATAGCTATGTCAAGAATCTAGATGGCAACACCCAGATCTGCTCTGAGTTACAGGACAAAGGCAAGAAAATTACAGAACCAACTGATATTGCCAACATCCTGGCAGATAGGTTCAGTGCTAACTTTACCCCCTAAAGGGCCCATATCTATACAGGAAGAATGCAGAGTCCCTGTAATCACAACTACGCAAGTAAAAGCTGCACTATCTAAAGCCAAAAACACAACATCCATGGGACCGGACAACATCCCAGGCTGTGTTTTACATGAACTTCAGAATGAACTGGCTCCCCACTTAAGCACCATGTTCAATAATAGCCTTGCATCAGGCTTTGTGCCCACTGAATGGTGCACAGCAACAGTTATCCCACTCCACAAAGGGGAAGCCACCACTGATCCCGGGAACTATTGACCTATTAGCCTGATGAGCCTGGTCTGCAAGGCCATGGAACGTATCATTATGGAACTCATAAACAAAGACATTGGTAACCTCCAAACTCTGGATCCCACCCAGTTTGGGTTTGAGAAAGGCAGATCATGCCTCCTGAATCTGATCGACTTCTTTGAGGCAGTCACCAAAGCTGTGGATGAGGGTAAGGTGGCTCACACAGCCTATCTTGACCTTGCCAAAGCTTTCGACACCATCCCCCATTCTGGAATTATAGCTAAACTCACTAAACTAGGTATAAATCCTTATGTCACAAGATGGGTTGCCAACTGGCTCACTGACAGAACCCACACTGTAAAAGTTGCAGACTCCAAATCTGACCTCAAAGCGATGACAAGTGGAGTACCACAGGGTTCCGTCCTTTGACCTCTCCTGTTTGGTATCTACTTCTCTGAAGTACAGGCTAACACAGAAGGCCTCTGGCTAATGAAGTTCGCAGATGACTGCAAACTAAGAGCCATAGTCAAGTCCCTAAATGATGTGGACACCTTACAGAAGGGCCTCACTGAGACAGATGCCTGGTGTCAGAGCCATGGCCTCAAGCTCAATGCCAAAAATTGCAGTGTCAGCCTCTTTGCTAAAAACTCTGTACCCATGAACTACCACATAGGCAGCAATCTACTTAACACCGAATGCGTGATAAGAGACCTTGGGACCCAGGTGGACAGTAGTTTCTCCTTTGATAGTCACATCACCACAGTCTTCTATGTGGCACACCTCATCATAAAAGGTTTCTCATCCAGGAAAAAAAGGTCATTGTTCCCCTCTACTCGACACTCATTAGACCCATTATAGAGTACAACGCTCCTTTTGGAATGTACCTCACAAGACATCTGCAGCAGCTGGAAAGGCCACAGAAGTACCTCACAAAGAGGATTACTGGCCTCAAACAAATGCCCTACACTGACCGCCTCAAAAAACTCCAGCTTTACTCCTTAGCATATTGCCTACTCCGAGGTGATCTCTGCCTAACATATAAAGCTATGTCAAACCCAGAGCTGTTGGACATGCTACACCTAAAGAAATCCCAATCCCGCCAAGCTACACGCTCTAGGGACCTAAACCTTGTCACCACAATAAACAGGACATACTGGAGGGATAGATTCCTGTTCCAGAGACTTCCTATACTCTGGAACAGGCTACCCATCTATGTCAAGCAAAGTTCTTCATTAGCACTCTTCAAGAAAAATATTGATGAGTGGATGGGAAATAGGAAATACACCCCGGGAATCACTTCTGTGTCTCTGCTCGACAGTGGCACAGGAAAATAACTTTCTTGGGTGGCATAAGCCATGTAACCTTGTTGGCTAGGCTTATGTAGGCCCTTGGGCCGATAGCCTAGTACCTACCTATGAACCTATGAACCTATGACACCTCCAGACACTGGATCCATCCCAGTTTGGCTTTGTCAATGGAAGGTCATGCTAACTGAAACTGGTTGGGTTCTTTGAAAAGATCACCAAGGCAATAGATGAGGTGAAAGTGGTGGATTTTACCTACCTAGATCTGGCTAAAGCATTTGATAAAATACTCCAGTCAAACAGTGTCAACAAACTTATGGAAGAACACATTGGATAGTTAGCTGGTGCACAGATAGGACCCATGTGGTTAGGACTAATGAGTCCATCTCCACAAAGAGTCTGGGGCACTAATGGAGTCCCTCAGGGCTCTGTGCCTGGCCCGCTCCTCTTTGACATCTACTTCTTGGAAGTCAATGCCAATGTCAAAGGCTTCTGGCTGACCATGTTAAATAATTTCAAACTGGGAGTACTCACATAATCCCCCCAAGATGCAAACATCTTACAAGAGAGTCTATCAGAGAAAAATGACTGCTGCCAAAGTCATGGCTTACAATTCAATGCCAAGGAATGCATTACAGTTCATTTTGGTAAGTTTGCCCCTCCAGGTAACTATGTCATCTGTAAAACCATCACCAAATTGATTCACTAGTCAGGGATCTTGACCAATACAAGTCCAAGGTAGTAAGAAAGTTTTTTTTGTTTTGCTCATCTTATAGGTAAGGGCATTGCATCTAGGTCCAGAGAGGTCATTGTACCATTGCACTTGGGCCTCATCATAGGGTATAATGCCCCTTTTGATATATACCTGACCAGACATTTGAAGCAATTGGAATGTCCACAAAGATTCTTACAAAAATAATACAGGGAGTTGAGATGATGTTCTATGTTGTTCTCCTAGAAGTCCTGTCTCTTTACTCAGTATCATACAGACTTCTGATAGGTGATCCTTGCCTGGTGTATAAGGCATTCCTGGATTCTGTTTTAATGAAAATTTTGCACACCCATAAAACAAACAGCATCAGAACTACTAGATCAAAAGACCTAGATTTTTCTTGCAACATAAATAGGACATATTGGACAAGCAGCCTCACCATCCATGTGAAGCAGAGTTCCTCCCTAACTCTACTTGAGCAACTTGCACCAATGGATAGGCATTCAGAAATTCACCCCATTCTGGTGCCCATGTCTCTGATCACTCCCTTTTTAAATCAAATTTGTGGGTTGCCTTTGGGTTGCACATCTAGGCTTATAAGGGACCTAGTGATCATTAGCCAAGTAGACACCTATGAACCTATGAGACATTGTCCTTCATTTTCACTTCTTTGTTATTTTGTTGTTTTTGAGATAGATTAGTTTGAACCAACTGACCTACATTGAGCCACACAAGTGACCATGTATCAGAAAAGTAGTATTGGAATTGTGAGAGTGGAAACAAGGGCCTTATTCTGCTGTTCAACTTTTTTTGGTTTCATATTTGGGTTATGGATATCACAAGTTTGAAGTCTAAAGTAAAAGATGAAGTTAATAGTATAAGAAATATTTTTTCTAGAGTATACTACAGTAATAAATATCACTAATTTGGTTAAAGTCTATAACTGATATTTATGTTTACATTTAGTCATTGAATAGTTAAACTTGTGTCCGGGAAGGGTATGATTGATAGAGAAGCTGGCTGACTCAGAAAACAGGATATTGGTTGATGGATGATTACAGGCAAATGTGATGGTGGGTCACTGTGGCGAGGGACTGAGTATCATTTAAAGGAATGTTGATTGCATGTCTTACTGAACCATATTGACTGTGTAGCAAACGTAAGAACTCTAAACTAAGGAATAGTAGAATCACTCATATCACTGGGACATTTGAAGCTGCAGGAGATGTGAAGTGAGTATAGTAGGCTCTGTGTCCCCCTCATACAGAAGGAAGACATGATTAACAACTCTTCTCCATCCTAGGACACTTAATCTTTTGGGCGTACACTGACCCAGAGGAGTTCTTTATTGTATGCATACTATGTAAGCATGTGGTACAGTAATTAACATGTAGGCCAGAAACAAATGCAGTTTAGTTAAACGATATTTCCAGAAATTCACCCAAACATATTAACAGATGTGAAGTTTTTCCTGTGAATTTTAATATAATATCATTCCACTTCAGTTTTCGGCCACCAATAGCTCATCTGGAAGTAACATATCCAAAACTGTAGGTAGAATAAAGTGAAAGAAGAATCCCTTACATTGGTTTTATATTACATAATCCAAGGCCTAGGTATGTTCCAAGAACTTGCTGAAGATGTTTAACTCATCCAGAAGAAGCTATTTTTCTGGATGGTCTTTCTCTTAATGAGTCACAGTGGATGGTGACCTACCCAAAGCTGTTTTCTCACTATATAAGAAAACTAAGGAAAAGAAGAGAACAAATTTAGAATCACACAGGCTTATCCTCTTCTATTTTACTAAAATAAACTACAAACAGCTTGTGAATGTTAATAAGAAAAATAATGAGCAAATGGCAGCAGGTTTACCTGCACTACTGAAAATAATTAAGAAAATGAATAATTAAAACTCAACCAATAACTTTATTTAGCCCATTTTTTTTTTTTAATTTATTTTAATAAATTTACCCCAGGGCTTCCACCTGTACTACTAATTGACAGATGCAGCTTCTAAATGCGTTATCCCATGCGTGGACTCCCTTCAAATTATATATGGTATGACATTAGTTATTCTCTTTAGGAGTAATATATAGTTATCAATCATGGGATGGGTAAGATCAGTCTATAACCAAATGGGATAGGTTATTTTGAGCACAAAAAGAGAAAATGGCCTACAGGGGCTGCTAGCCAAGTACGTACCTATTTAAACTTCATAGGTTCATAGATTAGTACAAAGCTATCTGTTCTTGTGAGCCATTTTAAGCTTAGCCAATTATCTATTGTGGGACTCAAACCCAGCACCTTGTGTTTGTAAGGCAAACACCATAACCATTAGGCCACCCTCCCAACCATATAAAAGATAAAATCCTAAAAAGCTTAAAATGCATCCAATTGTGATGAGACCTTTCATTTGAAATTCTTCTTCCTCCAATCAAAACTGTTCTATGTTCTGTATGACATCTCAAATTAATTTTCCTAATCAATTATTATGTTACTAACCTACATTTCTGTATGGCTTTATAACTTATATTATCAGTCAATCCTAAGCAATAGTCTGCTTGTGATATTAATTATCCATGGCATTCTGTTTTTCTGAACAAAAGTATGGCTCTGTGGGTAAAGATGGGTATGTCCAAAAAACAAACAAAAAAAACCCCAAACTAGCCTAGAAGCCATGTCCACTTATCAAGCAGGGTAAAATGAAAGTAAATTAAATAAAATTAATTTTAATGAATAAAATAAAATAGGTGAACGCTTTCGTAAAAACATCTTCAGACCATCCCCGGGATTCATGAAGCTTGGCGCAAGGCCGGTGTAAGGCTTGCGCCGGCCGTGCGGCGCATATATGGAGTAGTCGCGCCATATGCATATTAATGAAGGCGTGCAGCTGCCACAGCCATGTGCATAGGAAATGTGCGCGAGTGCATGGGGCATATCGAAGTTGCGCATGGAGGCGTGTCAATGTCAGCTGTTGATGAGCAACCTAAACTGCTGAATATTATATTCTGCCTGCAGTAGTAATCACACCTATCAGTGTCCGTGGATACTGAAACGTATGCAAAGCATGCAAGATAGTCCCTGCGAACAGAAAATGAAGAAGCAAACACAAATGCACGGTAGGGAATAACGGGTCCCTACCCTTGAACAAATTACATGAAAACCGTGCGCCCGTAGTCCAACGTAGTGTTGATAGCTATGCCATGTGGAAGTGAAACATATCATATGTTAGCGCGCTGCCAGTAGGTACGTCCAGCCCAATGGAGAGGGTCACCAGCTGACCCATAATGTGAGGGAGGGTACATAGCTGTGCAGATGTGTCCATAACAAAATACATGAGGAGAAATGTAGATATATGTAGTGACCGTATGTCCGAATCATATCCCACAAGGCATGTAATAGTCACATACAAAAGGTATGTCCGTATTTCACATACCAAATGTGATAGGAAATAGAATATGTATGTAAACAAAACAGAAGGAGCATATAAACAGCTACAACAATAAGGACACATGTAGGCCGAAAAGAACAGTATGATCCATACCGTCGACTAAGATTACCACCTGTCCCACTTTGCAAGCGACAGTCTCTCTCTGGGCAGATGTGTCCTGACACAAACTTGTAAAAATGGCAAATGTCCAGAGATTATAGGACATAATTATTCATTAGACGTCATGTAATAGTTGCATTAAACAGTTTTTCTCTGTACGTATATTACATAAATGTCATAAGAAACAGAATAAGACACCAAAATGCTACAAGAATAAGCTTAGATATAGGCAAGAATTGTAAGTTCTATCTGCCGAACTGACCATGGGTATGTGTCGGCCTGTAAAATGTGCTGTGTTCACCGCAAATGTCACACTGTGGCCAATTGAAAAGGTGGAAACACAACTGTCGACTGTGGGGAGGCATTGTCCACAACAGTCGGATATGTGTAAGGAATAGCTTGGACATAGGAAAAGGTGCCATCCTACCAATGAGTTACAACAGGCTGGCAAAATCCGGAAGTCAGTGGTATAATCCGAACTTGTATGTGACACAGTCGAATGGGTAGTACCTGGGTATACCAACCAAGTAATGAAAGTGAAGTATGGGCGTGTACCTATGTGCGTGAGGTATAGCATGTGGAAAGCAAACATGGCAGGGTAGTCCACACAACCATAAAGGTACCTGACACATGTAGTGTAGTCAATGTGTTACTCTGGCCGTGTCATGGGCCAACAACCAAAGTAGTGATCTATGGGGTGTGAGGAATTTACGTGTGAGCGGTGGGTGGGTAATGGTAAAATCTTCAAAGGCGATACTGTGTTGTATGCAGAAAAGGTGAACTGGAGGTGTACGAGGGGGCAGCAGGTGAAGTGGAAAGAAACACAGACACATGTAGAAACAGCTGCAAGACAAGCAGACATGCCATATTGTAGAACACAGTCCCACAAACATATGAATATGGAAATGTGCGATACAAATGTATAGATATGTCCCCGTCACATACCCACAGATTGGTCCTGATGGAACTGGCCATAACAAATGCAACACACCTGGATGCATAATGGCCTACCCAGCATACCCTCCACATCACACAACCTGCCTCCATACCAGAACGTCCACCAAATCCAGCCGTACTTGGCCTACTAGTTCGTTGCAGACACAGCTACACACAGTGACCCCTATGCATATGTAGTAGGTATTGTCACCCTAGACAGTGTCAGGATTGCAAACCATGTATCCCCTGCATGTAAAACCCCCTGCACATTTTCGTAAAGCCACAAAAATCTTTGGTATCTGACTTGTTTTGGTCTTGTCCAATTTTTGGGGTATCCCTCATGGGATAACTAACCTGTGTAAATAGTAGAATGGGTATGACGACATGGTGTCCAATCCTGTAGATATCTGGACACAAGTCAGAACGTGCAGTAGAGGTCCATGACACTGTCCAGCCCTAAGTGGTCATGCATAACCTACTACCCAGGATAAAACACCTTCCCGTGACGCACGTGTCCTGACACGAATAGGAGGGAGAATATATTGCACACATTCGCATAGTGGCAAATGGCATGAGGGTGAGGAAGACCCTGACGTAAACAGGATAACCCTGATCAAGTGTGAGGGACGCTTACTGTGTGCAGGCGTGACCGACCATACCTGTCAACCTGTGTGAGCAAGATATCTGGACAGAGCCGTGAATACAAGTGAGACAAAGGTCCAAAAGCAGGGACAATTTGTAAAGATAGCTCTTAGAAACATAGAAATATGACAGAATAACAGTTTGCACATTGGCATTAATGTCCGGAATATGAAGTCTGAAACCCAACTGTCTGTCAGCATGTTCTGACTTCAGTCTTTAATGATGAGTTACTGCTGTGCCAGAACACAACAGCGTATTACAGAGGTCGGTACCATACCACTCAACTGTCCAGATATTCGCAAAATGACCAGAGTTTTGCCTCATATTGTTGTTGTGTGCCTCCGACAATCTGCACCTGTCTGGTAAATAGCTGAGGATTGACGTCACTAAATAATGAGAAATATTTTGAGTTTAAGACTCCACATCCTTCAGAAAAGTCATGCTAATGCAAAATCTAGTATTCTATCAACGTTCTAAGCTTGTAAGAGCAATAGTTAAAATGTGTCCCTATTTGTCCCCCCATCATGTAGGTTTTGCGCAGATTTGGTGCTCTAAGAGGTTGAGAGGTATGGTCCATACATATTTGCAGTAACAACCCTTCACATTTGTGTAATGTACAACTGCATACATGTAGTCACTTCATGTCCAAAATAATAATCCCCGTATGACTGAATACAGGTAATAGTCAAATGTGAATGGGAACACCCCTCACCGTGGAGTATGGACTGTAACAACCCCACCCATAATATGTATTGCCAACAGAATAAGCTGCTGACAGGTGCCCAAACACCTGTGTCTATAAACACAGGAAAAAATACATAATAGGGAGAAACTCCCTGTCCATATGCTTCGTCTGACATTTGAACTCGGCCAGGGAAGTTCCGTTCACCAGGCGGACAAGCCTAAACCCAGATCACTACATGAACACCCTGACAATCAAAGACCTGTATGTGCCAGGACTATATGCCTTGGTGTTCTGCATATCCTTGGAGTGATTAACAATGCAGCTGGGGTCCACAGCATTAGGCAATATGGAATGTGTAATATGTAGTACCACATTTTTCCCAGCAGGAGAATGGATGCCTGTGTTGTAAGTGAAGTGGTGAGGCGTATGTTGATGTAGCTAAGTACTATGGGTATGCACATCAATGAGGCAGAACACCAATAGAATAGTGGTTCCGGCATCCGGCCAACGTGAATGCAGTCCCAGTTGACCTACGACCACTGCACATATAACTTTAAAGTGTAATGAATGCGTTCGTGCTGTACACACATTTAAATATGTAAAGGTGAACGTGTGTTTTGCATCAGTCCGTAAACCGGAATACAGATATGTAACTGTTACGGTCAGAATTATGAAAGGCGACGTAAGCACAAATATCTATTAAACATGTAACCCACAATCAGGATATGCAAGTGTGCCTGTGCATGTGTAATCCGCTCACAGCATAGCAAATGAATGTTGTTTTCTCCACGTTATATATACATGGCTCATTCCTGTTAACCCCGTAAAGTACGAAACCGGAAAAAGCCATGAAAACAACTGGTACAAATAGGGAAAATCCCCAGATATTGCCCCAACAAACATAGAAAGTGGATAGAATAACAGGTGTGTCACTAGCATGGATTCTCTGAAGGGTATGAAGTTGTAACCTGAAATGTTTGTCATTATTTACCAATGTCAGTCTTTAATGATATGCCACTAAATTGCCAGATAGACACAAGGTTATGAAAAATGGACCAAAGATAAGAGGCAAACAGCTGTACATTCAGCGAAAATCTGTACAGTTGAAAGGTATGATATGGATATATATACACACATATATCCACAGACTTAAACCAAAGCAAATTATGAAATGAGGAATGTACACACATATGTATATATGTACATATATATATCTATACACACACAATACATTAATAGATATATACACAACAAACATATGTCCTTGTAGATATAACACATGTACATAAATAGGTCACGGTATAGCTATTATGGATAGACAGATAGACGTGCATGAAAGGAGAATACACTGCTGCTTTCCAAACCATTGCCCGGAAAGTACCAGTGTGACAGGCCTGCAAGTTCTACACTTTAAACATGAATATAGGTGTCCTTTGCAGGACACCAAAAATTGATCCCGTACGAAGTGCGAACCATCATCGATGCAAAAGAAGTCACAGCTGCAACTACGTTATAGCTGTACATGCAACAGTAGCAGGTGCAAGGGTAATAACACATGGGTCGATAGAATGTATGACGTACGACCTGATATCCGGAGAGTGGGGAGTGCTTAGAAGTGTCTTCACATTTTATTATCGCTCACATTAAACATGTCTAATGGGTACTGTGGAGGGGTGTCAGGTATGGGAATCATGGGTATGCAGAAATGGGCCTAGGTGTTGGTTGGCACAGATTTATTAGGTCTGCCCCATGGGAGTGATCAATATACCTATGTGGGTATAGCACACGCCTATATTCTCCAAAAAGGTTCAACCCATCTGCTGGATATTGTGTAAACCATTGGGGGAAGACGTAGGGACCTATATCAGTTTCATGTAGGTGATTATCGTGGATGGACATGCGTACGACCAAGATGGTAACCATACCTGCCAAACTTTCAGAATAAGGCAGCTGGACTAAGGCATAGTACATGAAATACAAATAGGGACTATATTAAATATACCTCAGACAAAGTCAGAATGTTGATAGAATAATGGCGTAGTCAGGAATATGAATGTTATGAGGGTTAGTAATCATGAAATAGAAATGTCAGTCATTATTATCTAACCTTACAGTCCGTAATTCCTTGCCAGTAATTTATCAGAAAGGCACATTATTATGACAAATGTAACAAAATCATAGGTCAAACCTCGGGGCATTTACCCATAATGTGTACAGGTGAGAGGTATGAAGGTAACCCATCCTAAATAACTGTACAGGACTAGTGATACTAGGTGGACAGGTGAGAAGAAAGACGTCAGGAATAATGACAAAACATGTACAAGTCAAAAGCATGTACTTCGACAAATGTGAATGACAACGTATGCCCTGTGAAATTCAATGTGGAAGGTTAATAGACTGTGTCCCTCAGGGTGTCATGCAGTGTCACTGATACAGTATCCAGTCCCCCATACTCATACGTGAGCTCTGCCACTGACGGAAAGCGCAAATACCGGCGTACACATAAGGTACATGATAGAATAATTAGTGTGGATAAACACCTGTTGGCCTTTGTGAGGAATACAACCCTCTGGGTGGGTGTGTCCTGCAATAGGAATGTAATGGCATCTGGCCTGTGATGCAGCCATATATTGTGTGTATTGGTGTAAGAAAATTGATATCCTGTATCACAAACATACCTCGCAACTGTACAGATTTTCGCAGAATGTGCAGATGTTTGCCTCATATATTTGGTGAGTTCCTCTTAAAATCTGTACCTTTCTGGCAAATACCTGAGAACTGAAGTCATTAAATAATGACAAACATTTGAATTTAAGACCCCAAATCCTTCAGAAAAGTCATACTAATGCAAAACCTATTATTCTGTCAGCTATCTATGTTTGTAAGAGCAATATTTAAAATCTGCCCCTATTTGTCCCCCCCATCATGTTAGGCTTTGTCCAGATTTTTTGCTCTAGGAGGTTGAGGGTATGATCAGAAACAAAAACATGTCTGAGGAAACAGCATTATCGACTGCAAGATAACTCAGAAGGTATGAAAAGCGCTGCAGTAGGAAGTTCAGTATTGGCCGCAGGTATGTGCTGACATGTCAAATGACACAGCAGTCTACATGAAGTACCTATAGGCCTGTCACCTTTACAAATGATGACAGTGGGACATACCCACAGCCATGCATACACCACAAATAGACATAGCACACAGCAAAGCCTAGGCCATGATACACGAAGCCTCCGGCGTGCATGAGTAGAGTGAGAGTACAGCAAGGAAAGATGTCTGCCAAGCTATTCAGCAAACTCCTGTAGGGGCATGCAAGACCACCCGTAACAACGCGTAACGGACAATGTTGGGATTTGCAACATACCACATTTGTATGTGAAAGCTATGCAAATGATGTAAATATGCGATACATGAAACAGTAAGCTGTCCGTGCAAGAGCAGAGTTATGTGCAGAAATGTACCCGGATGTTAGGCGACTAATGTTCTGCACTTTGCTAAATGGAGCAATGACAGCTGCAAATACAGTATGAATACAGTCGAAGAAGCATGCCAATGTCCAAATCTAAGGCCAGTGGCATTATTGTCCATTGGATATCAATAAAACTGTAGTTGTCCTCCCCGGATCTCCGGTGTGGAAGCTTAGCGCAGCACCACGAGAACGCGCTGCACTTCAAAACAAGTCAAATATGTATAATATACACACAAAAATGTAGGTTTAGTTAGATGCTAGTACGCCATGCAGATGAATGGCAAGCTGGAGACAACATGGCTACTGCGTACTGGTTGTTATGTGTGGAAGCGCTCTGTCAGAGATGTAATGAAGCATTTGCAGGCAATCTGATGCAAGTGAGGCTGAGGACAGTGAATCACAACATGTCATGCTATATGGGCCAAGCCTCTACAGTGTAGTGTAGGATAAGGGGACTATTAGTGTAGAAGACAGGTGACAACATGAGTGTGTATGTATAAAACACTGTAATCTCACCGGAGCAGTGTCACATGTTTGCTGTCAGTACTCAGTGGAAGAGGCATGTTATGAGCTATCCTAGGGAAAGTCAGGAGACTGACGGTGTATGCCATGGATACCACTAATGTGACCTGAAAACCTGCCCACAGTGTGTCCGCACCCGTGTACACCAGTAAGCCCGAGTAAGCATGTGTGCGTGCGTGTTAGCCCGTGTGCCCATGTTGAAGAACGAGTAAGCTAGTGTACGAATGGTGACGCCCATGTAATGTCGTGTATGCCAGTGTATGCATTTGGAAGCATGTATGCATGTGTACTACACACATCACACACGTACTGCACACTCAGACACACATGCTGCCAATACTGCACACATCAGTCACATGGCACATGGATGGAGAATACATCATCAGAATTAACAGTGCTGTAAACTATGCTACATTGATGGTCATAGCTGCAATGCATCATGCCTGCTGATATACACCTGGAAGTAACACACTTTGTGTTAACAGCATTCTAACATTAATACAGTGGAATAAAGCCACCATGTGCATCAGCACCAGGTTAGTCTGATCCTGCATCAATGTTATACATCACAGGTGGTGGCACAGGTGACATCATATGCACAGGGTGTGGTGTTACATTTCCAGAGCTGTCATTGAGCCATCCAATTTACACGTAGGTGTGTGTGTGTGTGTGAGGGACAATGGTTATTGCATGGCCCAATGGTGATGCAATGGGTTTGTGTATGTGATAGCCCTAGCTGTTTGTGGTAAGTGTGTGTGTCCGCATATACACAGGTACAGCATGTGTCAGCCATATACAGGAGGTTGTGGGACAGTCACAGACTGTACCTGCCAGGCTATAGAGATCACCATTACTGGCCATGGACACCCCTCCATGCATCCAACACTAACCCAGTCCTGTACCTGTCAATGTATACACATACAGTCCTGGGATCTGTACCACAACCTGTGGATAAATGTGAGTCTGTAATGTTAACCTGAGTTGCATAGAATTGTCAGTTACTACATACTGATATGAGCCATACTCACCCTCCAAAGTAATAACCACTGCTGACTGTTGCCAAGATGTGCATACAACCATTCAAAGGTGCTGCACTAACATTGTTTCCAATGCCCGTGTAATACCCAGCAACACAATAACTGGTCACTACACAAGTATAACCCATGATCACTACAGCACACAGTATGTGCACTATCACAGAGCCATAGCAGATGTACATACATCCAAGCTGATCACGTACAGATAATGCAGCACATTCAAGAGTGACAATCCCAACATACATATCTATATACAATATATATATATATATATATATATATATATATATATATATATATATATATATATGTCGATAGATACATACATACACACACACACACACACACACACACACACACACACACACACACACACACACACACACACTTGGCAGGGCTGGGAGTCAAACATACACCTAACTACCCTATCACACTACAGCATGACGCATTTACAGAACGTGCTACCGAGATTACTAAACACAACAGTCCCAGAGGCATACTGCTAGGCGCATGTCATCATCCGCAAAGGCAAAGATGTCGGTAGGAAATATCTGTGGTGTGAGGCGTCTAAAAGCATGACTGAGTCCCCAGGCAGATGGGAGCATGTGCGCGCACACACACACACACACACACACACACACACACACACACACACACACACACACACACTTGGCAGGGCTGGGAGTCGAACATACACCTAACTACCCTATCACACTACAGCATGACGCATTTACGGAATGCGCTACTGAGATTACTAAACACAGCAGTCCCAGAGGCATATTTCTAGGCATGTGTCATCATCCGCAAAGACAAGGACGCCGACAGGGATTGTATAGAGAGTGATCAGTCTGAAAGCATACAGACATATTACTGTCCCGCGGTAGACGTAGACAAACACACGGCAGTGGTGTGATCAGGGCAACATAAGATTTACGGAGCATTACAACAACAATACATAGACACGGGACACGCCACAGACAGTACACCCTTCAAGATAGTCGACCAGTGTGTACTCGATAGGCATCCATCGTGACGTTGAAAATGGACATCTGTTGCCTGGATGACCACCATGGCTATACAGGATGTCAATGGCCATGCCCATGCACAGAGGGACATCACCGACACAAGGTGTCACTGGCCATGGTCACATGCTTAGTAATACATGTCCGTTCAGACTGTACTGTGTGTCGATCTACACAACGGTGTACTGGGCATGCTCAGACACTTAGCAGTTGCAAAGGGCCGTCTTGCATGCAGACGGAATCTCAACAAGCAAGGGCTCAGTTTAGACTGTCCTGTGTGTACATCTACACAACAGCATACTGGGCATGCTCACACACTTCGCAGTTGCAAAGGGCCGTCTTGCATGCAGATGGAGTCTAAACATGGAAGGGCACAGTAAGGTATAACTGTCCCCACGCACAGAGCGGGCTGTCCTGCATGCAGACGGAGTCTAAACACGGAAGGGCACAGTAAGGTATAACTGTCCCCATGCACAGGGCGGTCACACACATGCAGTGACCAGTACATACTCAGCTGTCATCACAGCTGTCGCAGGTGCAGATCACAGACGTACACACTGCAGTCTACACTGTAGCCCTCAAGACATCACCATATTGTTGCTGCAGCAATACACAGCCATACATTACCACAACACCGTGTGACACATGACCAGTGGACTGTACAGAGGTCTACAGCAACTGTGCAGAGTACACATGCACCGACAGGGTTCCAACAGGTGTTATGCATTGCAATGATACCACTATACATGACCAGGTCAGCTCAAGACATACCAGGGGCCCCGGGTCTTCCGCAGCTGTGACAGATGAGTGCTGCTGTACACCAATGAACACACATGTTTGGATATGTCAGACATGTGATTGTAGTGGATGGGTGCATGGACCACACACACAACACATATGTAAATAGCTTAGCCTTTGCTGTCCTCCATGCAGACCAGTGGCCTAAGCAATCACACGCACACAAATGAAAGGTGAGTCCATGTCTGTTGAATGCTCACAGTACAGGAGGTAGCAATGTTGACCGAGGACACAATTCCCCTGTAGTAGTTGCCCATGACACCCATGATATCATACCACAGTCCATGTGTTATGTATGTCAACACACATGTCCACCAATAGCAATGCATACAAGCATGGCTACAGGAGACACAGGTAGGACCAACACACATGTACAATCTGTACTGTGCATGCAGCGACCATGCATGTGAAGTGGCCGATGTCCATAACACAGCTGCGCCTAACTACAACATGCAGTTGCAATGCAGCCTCATCATTGACACCTGTATATGGTGACATACAGACAGTACAGTTGGTTGTACATCACGTATGGTGGGATGTATGTACATAAAGTGGTGATCCACCTGTGTAGATGTATGTGTGCCAGGGATGACTCACAGGTGTGTCACACACCATCCTACCATGCCATGTGCAAACAGTACGCTATGTCACTGTTAGTTGACGGTGATGACATAATGCATACACAGCGGTCAAGTGTTAACAACTGTATGTCACATGACACCTGTAACACTTACATCCTCCCGTGTGCAACACAATTGCCAGACATAGCGTTGGTGCACATAATGCGGACAATACGGCTGCATGTCTATCAAACGTCGCGTCATATGGCAGGTGTATCATTCCCAGCACTGCCATGTGTGTCCGCTTGTGTGACCACATATGCCACATATGGTGGGGATTACGTCCCAATTGTTACACATCCCTGTACACCGTTGTGGAGATCTGTACATACTGCAGTGTGGAAAGCATGACGTCGGTAGGTGTGGTGCATCACACACATCGGCTATCCGTATACACATTTCTGGTCACCACAGTGTGTGTGTGTATGTATGTATGTATGTATGTATGGCTGTCTGGTGCTTGGTGTGAGGGTGTATGCTACCATACAGTGAAAACAGGATCACTAACCCCTCATGGTGACTAACCCCTCATGGTGATGCAATCTACTACCCTGTTGATGCCATCGTTCCCAGCCATAATGGCTACCTGTGCATGTTCCTTCTCTGTGCCACGTCGTGTGGATGCAAAGTACTGCGAGGGTGATGACCACATAGGCAAGGGTTAAATGAGACACATACTGTGAACATATCACAATGCATGGTGCACCTGGACTACATGGTATGACTAGTGCATGTCGACAGTACACCACCGATGTCACATACACATCTCTCAGTATTCACACACAACCAATGCAACATGCACATCCCTCAATATGCATACACAAGTAATGTTAGATGCACCTCTCACTATTCTGTTCACCCTGTGCATCAGACCATTTTAGCATATCCCTGCACCGATGGTGTGGATGACAGGGATGCGGCACAGGCTTCATCATATGCACAGGGTGATACTGTTTGCCAGGGGCATAGGCTGCACCAATGGATGACATCATGTGTGTGGGTAAGGGCCGGTGATTTGATTGGACATGTCTGTTCCATATGCATGTGGATGTTGTGGAGCCTTACAATTGTGTTTGCTGTGTGCGTGTATGTGTGCACACAGTTCTGTCATTTGTGAGGCCTACACAAGGGTATTATCGACAGCTCCAGATTGTACAGACCAGGTTGCACAGCTCACTGTGACCGGCCATGGCCATGTGTCCTGTGCCTGCCAGGCGTTGCACGGGCACTACCAGGCGGAGGTACAGAATGGCTACTGTCCAACGACACATGGCCACTGGAACCGTGTCCCCACTGGGAATGTCCACGTGGCCTGCTTTGTCCTGGTGTGGACAGCGCAGCACCAGCTGCACTGCTACTGCTACTGGCACTATGGGAGTGGCCATGTGAGGTGGCACACTCACGTTGACCTGCACTAGGTAGTGTAGCTGGCCTACGTCCACGTGGCCTATGCTTCACCCCTACCAGATGTTCCAGCACAGACAGCTGACTCTCGCGGATTGCCATGCCACGGTCAAGGATTCTGACCATGTCACCCAATCGACTGTCCAGAACATCAGCAATCTGCTGTTGAGCACCTGCCAATGCCTGGATGTTGTTGTTTAGGGTACTGATAGCAGCTCTCTGCAGCCTCTGCCCTTCTCTATTCTGCCATTCGGCACGTGCCTGTGCCACCATTACAGTCTGGAACACGCGTCTGGTGATTCCAGCTGCTGCGCTATGTCCTGCAGGTGCTAGGCTGCCAGAGGTCCTCCTATGAGCAGCACCTGCCACATGCCTGTGTAGCACATCTGCAGTCAGTACACTGCCTCCATGGTGTGGAGACACACCTTCTGTAGCCACCACACGTTCCTGTTCAACGCTAACAGACGCTGACTGTCCTTCCTGTATGGCCACTGTTGATGCGGTATGTGTTGGCAGCTGAACTGTGTGCGGGGAAGAGGGGGACATAGCTGACATGGCAACCGTTGGCACAGATTCAGCCCCTGACATCCCTGCCTGTACCTCCTGCATATGTTCATCACTACTAGCATCTGTGGGGACACTATCAGATGGACCGCAGGAGGGTAACGCACCTACATCACCTGTGAATGCAAAGAAAGACTCTAAATTACAATAGACACACACACACACACACACACACACACACACACACACACACACACACACTGACACACACACACACACACACACACACACACACACACACACTGACACACACACACACACACACACACTGACACACACACACTGACACACACACACACTGACACACACACACACACACACACACACACACACATTGACACACACACACACACACACACACAGACACACACACACACACACACACACACACACACACACACACACACACACTGACACACCATTAATGTGATATGACAGATGGCATGCAGCATGCTTGTGATACAGCTGGCGGCATGCATGTCAGACATCAATAGTGTTTGTAAGCATACCCCCTGGAATGCACACTACAGCAGGCAGGTGTCATATCATTATCCATGTGTACCAACCTAAGGCAATGTGATCTAAACAAGCTAGAGACCTGCTACAACAAAAATGCCAAATTCGCCACAGGGGCATCCTACCATAGTCACCACTGTCTCTCACTTGCTGAACTGGGCTGGCTTGAACTCCCTCACCTCCTTCAGTGGTATCAACTCTCACTCGCCCACAAACTAGTAAACCATCCACTAAATGTCCCATCCCTCCAGAATCTACTCCAACCCTATCGCACCACCAGACCACTAAGATCCAGCAACAAAAATCACTTGCAGATCACTAAAGCCAATAACTCTGATGGTGAAGCACTATTCCCTTGTGCCATAGCCAAATTATGGAACTCACTCCCACCCACAATTACCACCGTACCATCATGCACCAACTTCAAAACTTTATTAAAAGCGCACCTAAAAACATGCTGGCTATGCCCTTGCAACTCCCACAATAATATCATCCACCCCATCCAACTACTACCTTTCTTTCACCTCCACTAACTACCTTGATGATAGCAAGCTCAGATGTGCATAAGCCTAGTACTTATTATACAGCAGGAACTTCTCATTGTTACATTTGTTAATGCCTGTTATGTACTTCACAGATAAAGATTCTAGTTGTCTACTGATGTACTATGTTCTTCTGTAAATATGTTGTAAGTAATTTCTATGTTAAATTGTTAATTGCTATGTAATCCAATGTAACTACTGTCTGTTTATTTTACTGTGGAGATTTTCTCCCCGGGCCTGCACTGAAAATGATCCCACGTCCAGTCGGACACTCCCGGTCAACAAATTAAAATAAATAAAATAAATAAAATAAAATAATTCACACGATCATGGTAGTATGCATGCATCCCCGTGATACACCACGTGGACCAGAACAGGATAACAGTACACATGGCTGACGTGACCTTGACATGTAATCTGCTGAAGTGTGCATTAACATGCATGCATGCCTGACACAATGGTGTCCTGACACATGTACAGTGTAATACTGGGTATCACATTGCGGTGTTGTCCATATGCCCCACAGATAGAATGCATGTTGAGCAAATGTGCATGGGCATGGTAGGGGATTGTGAGCCATCTACATTGCTGTACAGTGTGAAGTACAGACACTGTGCCATTGCATGGCATCATGAGGCGTCTATATTGCTAAACAGTGCATGATATGTATGTATTGCATATCCAGAACTGCATGCATACCCATGACATACCTGTGGATTGTGACCTACGATGCTGAGGTGTATACACACCAAACCATGCTGTGTCATGTGACAGGTCACTGGAGGACATACAGATGACACCCCTGCACAATGACTATAGAGTATTAGCTGCCTGGCAACCATGTCCACACATAGCAGACCTGTCATGTCACCATTTCACACATGACATTGATGTACCACACACACACAAGGTGCACAGCTAACAGTGATATCCTTCGGCAGCAAGGGAAAAGTACAGTATCTGTGGCCTGGTGTCACTGTCAGTGGAATATGTAAAGGTGACTACCTTCACGCTATGACACAGACGTCATGTTTAAAACATCTTATGAGGTAGACGTCACTGACAACTCCACTAGCTGTGCACAGGCATTTAAGATGTGCAGCTTACCACATCACCTGTACAATTGGTCTAGTACAGCTGTAATTGGACCATGTGTGGACAAAGTGGAACAAGGTGCATCCACATCCCATCTACTGTGTGGCTACGTGTCTCCGGCCATCCCCCATGGCCATTTGTGCACATGTATTGGTCATGTATGTGATGGCCGTCTATCACACGTCTGTGTTGTCCCATATGACATACACCCATAGATGTTGGATATGTCACCATCCACAGGGCTATGCAGACAACAGGTGTATGTGTGGTATGTGGGGTATGGGTTATGGGAAATTGTGACAATATTGCAACCAAAACGCTATGTGTCTGAGACATGTCGGATGGAACATCACAATGTGTGAACCCATTGCAGGGGCATATAACACAATGGTGACACCTGTGGTCTGCCCATATCACTGCTCACTGTGCAGTACTGGTTTGTGTACCACACATTTTGTTCCACTGTATAGTACATATGCCTCCATTGTAGAACACCTCCACCATTGTATGCACAGCTGGACACACATGTAGCAATGACAAATACTGTAGTTTCATGTCTGTGTGTCATTTCATTTGTATATATTGCACATGGGTGGAATGTGTGGATGATGGGTGATGCGACTTGTATATCCATGTATTAACTGGCCACATGGTGAATAGATCTATGCTTTGACATGCCTGATACCGATGACAGTCACACCTGCAATGGACTCTTGTCTGTGCGGCATGCTAGAGGTACCTGAATAGGGTGACACAGCAGTATGAACATTATCCATGACTGTATGACAGCCACAGGGTGCACAGTGCAAGTTAACACATTCGCCTGTACAATAGCATATAGTAAGCACATGTGTGCATACCATACCTCTCAACCTCTTAGAACAATAAATATGGACAAAGCCTACTATGATGGGGGACAAATAGGGACAACTGTGACATATTGCTCTTACAAACTTAGAAATTTGCTAGACTAATAGGTTTGCATGCACATGGTTTTTACACGGAATGTGCAGTTGTAAACACAAATGTATGTCATCATTTAATGACTCCATTCCTCAGCTATTTGCCAGAAAGGGACAGATATTAAGGGGAACACACCGACAATATGAGGCAGACAACTGGACATCCTGCAAATACCTGTGCAGTTCAGAGGTATGGTGCATACACAGGGTAGCATAATGTAGCATGAAGCATGTGTGTCCACATACCTTGCATATGTTGTTACATTACATGATGTACACTGACACATGCACGTACGTGGGATATACTGGCCATATGTTCAGTACTGACTTACCAGGCAACTCCAGGCTTATTGGTTGGGAGACACCCACCTCCACGATGGCAGCTAGTGTTTGTGTGAGCTGTTCCGAGGGTGTCCCCAGACTGGCCAGTAGCTCCTCTGTGTGTGTGTGAGTGGAGGCTGGGTTGGTGGCCCACCACTTGTTCCACCTTGTTCCCTGGCGATTGCAGTGGCACGCTGTTTTGCATGACGTATCAAGTCCATGCAGTGTCTGCGCACCTGCTGGTAGGTGCGATTGTGGCCACCCACGTTGTTGACCCTCCTGCAAAGATCCTGCCACAGGTCATCCCGCTGCTGTGCATGCTGTGGCACATGGCTAAATAACACCTCATAGTTCTCATGGAGGTACGGGATTACAACATCATCCCCCTGTCGGCTGTATGCTGGTAGGCATGTACGAGGCATTATCTGTAAGACATGATGAAGGTGACAGGTCACATTTACAGACATGTACAGTGATACTGCTGCACATACATTTCTAGTACATCTGCAAAGTTATCTTTGCAAATCAACATGACACTAACACGACTGGCATGTATGTGTCACACACATGTAACACCCATTATGCAATGGATATCATCCCCATATATGTGTGTGTCACCTCATTAGTGTTCCTACTGCATGTGACGTCTGTCTTCATGTGGGCATATCTGTTTGCCTGCACTGGTGTTCTTACCTATCTGCACATGCCTGATATATCCACGGTAATGCTGTTGACCTTGATGCTGTGTATATGTCACATATCAACACAGACACAGCCTTACTGGACTTGGGCAGTGACAATGCACCAAGTACGCATGGAAACCTGTACATGCATCTGTTTTGCCATAGACATCTACACTGCACTGTACAACTGTTCAACATCCTGCCACGGATCGCTTGTGTTGCACATGTGATAGACATGGGACAATGGCTAGTCGGACGTCATTCGCAGGTAAGGTTATCGGCTATAGCATGTACGGGCTGGGTTTCCTAGCTGTATCTGACACCCATTACGCCACCGTGAGGGGCATCAGTGACACATTACTGATCCAGATAGTTGATACTACATCTACCATACGGCCATCACACCATGTATGACAGGGATGATATGTGCAGCTATGTGGATAGGGCTGCATGTTATGGTGGGAGTATGTCACAGTTATGGCACAGGGATCTGTCCAGCATGTGGCCATCCTAGTCGTTGGATGGTGGTTGTCCATGACGTATGTCTTTCAGATCAGGCTATGGACATGTAGCATGTCTAACAGCATAGTGTGGCATATGTCTGTATGGAAGGTGGATAGCATGCTGCATACTGGAGGTGAGTATTGTGGAGGCTAGTATCAGCCATCCACGCATGGGCCCTACCCCTGGAAGGTGATATGTGTTCCAATATTGGTTACACGGGTGCTGTGTATGCCTGTCCAATGATCTCCATGCTCATGGATACCACCCTGTCATGTCATGGGTACCTCAAATGACTACCTAAAGGACCAGGGAGATGTTTCCAGCTCAGGGAGGTGTACTGCACAACACCATCCCTAACACAGTGTCCATAATGTTGACCACAACCTAGGTGTTACTTAATGGGTACAGGGGTATTCCCCTAGTGGTGTCATTGCTGATATCATCCACCAGAATGTGCACATATGTCACACACCTCACACACACAGCCCATTCTGTATGTTGTTCACAACACTGTGACAACTATTGCCCATAGGTCATGGCCATTCACATCCTCACATACACAGATGGCTGACATTTGTCTTTGTGGTATGGGCTACAATGTGGGTGGGGTACAACACATTAACCCTGGTTTACTGTAGCTGACACCGTGTGATATGCACATGTCACTGTAGCACCTTTAGTAGTTGTGAGTCTGTCAACAGGCCACTAGTAGAACACTCCTGTGACATACAAAGGCATTTGTAGTCAAATATCCGTACTGTCTTGTACATCTGTACTGCTAACATCTACATTGATAATGGTTCATGGACTTGCAGACCATACCCGGCAGTGTTCTGATGCGGTGCCACCAATCATGACTGTCGTCAACACTTGTGGGTTGATATTATCCAACACCCTATCTGTAATGTATGGGCATGCTCGGCACTTGTTCAGAGCTTCTTGGCATGTTATGAGCTACTGCTTAGTTTAGCACCTATTTCACACCAGTCCTCACAGGTACACTGTCTGTCCATACATTTCCAGCTTGCTTACAGTACAACAGCTGTCGTACACACATCACTCACATATCTCGTGAGACATGGTGGTTTATACGGCTTGTGCACCTGGCACGTACCACTTATATACAGGCATGTCCAACTGACACGTACCAGTGCTACTGCCTGTCACTATGATGACTATGTTGTACATGTGGCAATAGAGCTATTCTCATGTACACAGTCAATGCACACCTCCCAACATACAACAGTACAGCCTGTGGGGATGCACATATGCAACCCTGTTGGGGGTTATACTGTCACCAACCCTGACTGCACCTGACAGTCATGTGGGGATGTGCAACATTGGCAACACACCCCACTCATCACATAGTCCTACATGATCCCCACCACAGGCCACACATACAGAGACACCTTGTACAGTACCCCTCCATACTCTGTGTGGGCACCAATGGCAGCCCACATCGCCAAACACAACCACACCAACCTATAGCCCACAGACACGTGTGCCCATCACATGCAGCCAATAGGGTGTCATAACATACACAACACACCTGTCATAAGTGACTGTCGGCAGTCACAATGCTGTTCCACTCAGCAGGCTACACAAGGCGATAGTCACTTACATCCTGCTGTCAAGTAACTGGTTCTGCAACATAACCTATGCACACATGCCACAACTCAGCAGGTACGATGTGACTGTCATTTTCCATGTTTGTGTGACTGAAGTTGTATCTCAGGACACAGACTACATGTGCAGGGACATGCAATAGCCCACCAGTGTTGTAGCCCTGATGGTGTGGTCCAAGCCCTGGGGAGCATTTTGCGGTCATCCGGACCTGTTACCACTGTACAACGAGCGACTCTGTCACTCCCAACAGTTGTCCATGCTTCTGCTGTCATTCCACAGGCATCTGGTATACGTCCACTTTGACAGACCTGGTCAAACAACATGATGCTGTAGCACAGTTGACCTGCACCTGTCAGCCCTGAGAGTACGGATCACATGTTGGACTCTTGCTGCTTTTATACTGCCTGCCTTGCACAGTGTCCAATAACAGTCACCACCAGAACGGGAACTGGCTAGCAAAACATGTGGTCATGTCACACAATGCTTGACATCATCCTCTGTGACGCACGCAGGCAAGGCACACCTGATACTGCACCACTTCAATATCTCTGCAGTGACTGGGACCTGCCTCTTGGCTCACACCTGATACTGCACCACTTCAATATCTCTGCAGTGACTGGGACATGCCTCTTGGCTCACACCTGATACTGCAGCTCTTCAATATCTCTGCAGTGACTGGGACCTGCCTCTTGGCTCTGCAGAGCACACCTGCAATGACTGGTTATAGACAGACTGTACCTCTCAGGCACGTACCTGGACTGGTACACCCACGGCTGAGATGTCCCCATATTCCACTATGTTGTACACACATCCTGGCTGGTTACTTAGCACAATGCATCACAGGTGCTCCACGTGCAAATAACTGTGTCCGGAACTGCTATGCACAGTATTACCAGCTGCGGATTCAACATACCCCATGGTTACCAGACCTCATTTCATGGTGTACTGGACAGTTGGGCTCATACTGCTGCTACTGATGTGAGACTGACAGTAACCCACACTTAACTGTGATAGCCGCACATGTAAAGACACATTAGACGTATGCTGCCCGTGAGTCATAACCTCCGCTCGGCTGGTTCGACCCATACACACCACCTCCAAGACCAACAGTATCCTTGACATGGACACTACCAACATGTGACTGCTGTTCCACACCTGGGGTTATCCCCTCATTGGTGGAATCCGAACATATGCTACTCACCCTTGTTAGCCACATACAGGCACCACACACTTCACGGCATACACAGTAGATGAGTACTACAACACCTACTACAGATGTCGTATGACAGCAGTAGTTGACGTCATGACACAAGTGCAGGTGGACAATGCACATACAAATGCTGAGACATACCCCAGTGCACTTCATTGGCACGTACACGACAATATGGATCATGCTATTCCACACAGAGCCATGATGGTACACACTAGATGACAGACGACACTCTGGGGGTGTGTTTCCATGGACATACTTTACAACAACAGGTGGGGGCTGTTGCACAGTGGTGTACATTCCCATGGGTGGGGTAACTCACTGGTCAGCCTCGGTAGGGCCACGGGATCCCTCATCACATACTCCATAACTAGCTACGTACACATTACTGCGACACATTCCGAGATGTACCACAAGGCATTATGGTGGTATGTCAGTAGTCGTATGCAATACCCACATCTGCTCACACATACAACTGTCACTCTGGAAAATGACAGTAACAGGTGATGTTGGCAACATGCTGTCTGATGGCTTCAATGCTAACATTACACCCTCTCACTCCCTACGGGGCCACATTCCTTGCAGGAACATTGCGGTGTACCTGCGGTCACACCTACACAGTACTGACCTGCACTCTATATGTCCTAGGACACTGGCCCCTTGTCACCCTACAAAATCCCAGGCTGTGATGTCCACAGACCTCTGAACAACATGTCTCCCCACTGGGACACCATATTCAGTAATAGCTTTGTACCAGACATTGTGGCCCCTGACTGGCACACAGCGACAGTTACACTCCAAACAGGTGGTGCCACAATGCATGACTGGGACTATTGCCCTACACACCTCACTGGACTGTTCTGCACGGCTATAGGGCACAGCATCATGGACATCATTCGCTGAGTCTTTGTTGTGCTCCGGTCCTTTGATGCCAGCTGGGTTGGTCTTGTTGGGGCCACAGCATGCCTCCTACACCTGTTGAACACCTTTCATACAGTCACCAGAGTAGTTGATGACAACACGGGGGTCCACACAGCCTACATTGTCCTCTCGCTGCCTTTCAGCACTGTTCTCCATTCTGGTATTAACAACATACACATCCACCTGCACATCACAACATATGTCTCAGGATGTTATGCAAAGTGGCTAATGGACAGGACACACACACTGAGGGTGGCATACCATATCATATACTGCATTCCAGTTACACTTGTCATGCCACAGTCCTCAGTCATGGGGCCCTCATGTTCGGTATATGCTTCCCTGAGGTACAGGCTACCACTGAGGGGACTTCCTTGCCTAGCTTTACAGACCACTGCATACCAAGTGCCATTGTTTGATCCACCAGCTGATACAGACCCCATCCATACGGGTGTCACTGTGATGGATACCTGATATGAACATCATGGCCTCAAACTGCATGACACTTGGTATGAACATCACCTTTGCAGTACACCATCCACCCACTGGTTATCACATAGGTGTTAGTCCCCCACATACATATCGCATTGTACATGTTTGTAAAACACATGTATGTCGCACACACTCACTGTGGCATGTATATCCTTCTATATACCCACACTTGTCTGTACTGGATGTGTAGCTGGTACATAGGCACCCATTGTACCTCTGAACACCAGACTTATACACACATCCATGGGTACAACACCCCGCTTAGGGTGTAAATTACACAACAGCTTTACATAACTCAACATTAAAACGCCATGACGTTTATTGAGCTACGACAGTTAAAGTTTGCGGCTGATGTACAGACACCACGTCTGTACACATTTGCGGACTACATACACAGGGGTGACCTCTGCTGCAAAGACAGGGGCCCATGTCTGCAAATATGTTAATGGATATACTCTGCATACGCGACATAAACAATAGCCACTATGAGCATGATGCTCATGGATATGTGCACACACGCGACAGTGTGTGGCATGTGCTTGGGGGTTGCATTCCCAGACCGGACACTCATCATGCTTTGGGACAAGATTCCTATCTACATCACGCATGGACAGTCAGTAGCATTGTTCATGTCATACCTCACTTGGTGGATGGTGGACACATGTACGCCAGGGATCACTGCAGTGTCTGTACTGTGCAGAGATGCAGGTTACACATGGCTCTTCTGTTCACAGGAAACTACCCTAGAGAGGTACCACTGGTGTGCACACTGTAGTTGTTGTTACACATAGACTTGCCAGACTGCATGGTACCCCACTATGAACCTGTGGAGCTATTAAATGTCCTTTGTGCATGGTTACTGGAATAGCCCTTCCATTTAGATTAGCTGTCATGCTATTACAATGTCCCGTGACTATAGGCCATATGTATCCTGTTATTGTACACGCCAATCATGTTCTTGTTTGTCTGTCACATCTCTTCTGCTATTCTAGTATGGGAGTAATGTTTGCGTCCTTTGCAAATGCACAGAGTGGATTACATTATTTATTTCATCATAACTGTTTATACATAAATTAATTACATACTACTCACATCACTATACCATACCTTTGGTATGCATCATATGCCTGTTCTCCTGTGTAGCATATCTGACATATCAATCTACTGTACTATACATTACACATGTTTTACATGGTATCCCATAATTCAAAGCATACTTGCACAGAGGGACCACCGTAGACATGTCATTGATGTTATATGCCCATACACATGTGTACTGTTACAGTATATCCACATATACTATCCCCTGCTATGGCACGTACTTATTGGACATACCCTGCCACTGATGGCGGGTCGTATGACATTGTTCTGTTTAAAGCTGTCATGTTGCATCCCTTGTGGTGTCTGTGCTGTTTACCTTGTGGCCCACTGCTGGACGCACAACTTCTACAAGCATTAGTACGATCAGCAAGACATCACTACATAAATACCATTTCCCACTTTATGCATGGCGGACACTTTTAATTACTGCAAACCAGGCTATGCATACACTGACATAACTTAATACAGAACATACTATACATACAGTTAGTGTTCTACATACCTTGATATTGTTCTGGTATTTTGTCTCTATCTCGCTCTTCTGTATCACTCTTTAAACTGTTTTACGGTATGAGCATACAGTTTGCATATCTGGCAAGTCATCCTTATATACGTCAATACTTGTAACATGTGGTTTACTGCTGCCAATTGGTGTTCCGGTGTGACTATTTACATGCACTTCAGCTGTGCAGCTACTCCATTTACCAATTACACGGCAACAGTGGGGTATAATTGAATTCTCCACTTGGGCATTGGCCATTTGCCCTGCCTTCGGGGAGACGGCCTGTATTGTGTTTTGTTGTGTGTAATTGCAACTGCTATGTGTAGAGCCAAGTGTATTTTGGAGTAATGTCCCCCGTGGATTGTGTGTGATGGCTTGAGTATGTGGTTCTACCTGTGACTGTACCTGTCATCCCACCCGTCTGATAACGGACTATTGCAAACACCTGTAACATCGCTGTTTGTTCCATTATACGACGGATACAATTTTGCATGGCACCTTTAAATGTGTCTCTCACAAGGTATGTTAACGGTTCAGCAGATGTAATTGACTAATTGGATGTTTGTGCTGTGATTACGGTCTGTATTGCTATTGTTTCCAGTGTGGGGGATGTAGGCGGGTGTACTTAGCATATACAGTTTTGTGGGGCTTGCATTTCTACGTAGTCCATATATATGTGCGTGGGCCCCTTCCCTAATTACAGTGTTATCACTTAATAGACTTCTGTTGCGGGAATTTACTTTGGGCCATTGTTAATTGGTTTCTATATGGTATGCAGGTGAGGATGATACTTCCATACCTCCGGATGTACGGCGATATGTGCAAGGATATTTCTAAATGACCGCTATCCCGTGTATGTCTGTCCCAGATATTTGCAGTCATTGCAGTGGTGTTGGTGTCAGACCCTCTGTGACATGGCTTGCCACCTTTTCATATGGCCATAGTTGGACACTTGCGGGTCACACAGTCGTGTTTACAGGCTGACATATGGTCATGGTCAGTACACAGGATAGCACATACTTTTATCCTCATTACATACCAATTGTTCTTGGACCTTAACTACTTATCGGTTTGCATGTAACATTTCCGTTTCTTACATACAGGCATGAGTATTTCCTGCAAATATTGCATAATATTTGGGACATACTAATGTCCTAAACTCTTGGACAGTTGCCCTTTGTAATGTTTCATGTCAGGATACACCTGCCCAGGGGGGGCTGTCTCTCCCAATGTGGGACAGGTGTTTGCCGCATGCCTACAGCTAGCTATACTCGCACCTACCATAATCATCTACCTCCGAGTTGCCACCTACAGACACACAATGCGGACACACACACGCACACTTTACAGTCACATGGAAAAACACATGGCACCCTCAACACACACTTACACAGGCTACATCACTCACAACCACAGTTGTACATGGTACCTACGTGGACCGCACCGCCGGCAGCGGCGACTACATGTCCTTAATATCGTCATATTGCTCGCGGTTCTACTGTTCCAGTACTGTGTTATTTCTGTCTTTCAGCCTCCTGGTTACGCATGTCAGTGTGTGACATGTTCCATAGTTGGCAGTATCCTATTTATTTGTACCTCAAAGGTGTTTTGAATGTCGTTGACCTATCTATATATTTGCAGATGTCAGTGACCCCTTATATATCAACATATATCACACTATCGCCCTTTCTATCTGTATTATATATGTGTATATATATATATATATATATATATATATATATATATATCTATATATATATATATATATATATATATATATATATATATATATATATATCTATGTATATATGTATATATTTATATATATATATATATATATATGTATACATATCTCGGATAGGGGTGGTGACAGGCACGCTATGCCTTTCATTGTGTTTTTGTCAGTGTATACTGCGTTTCTTGGACTCCGCATGTTTGTGTCTGTACCTGTCACATTACACACCTGCCATAGGTTAAGATTACCTCCCATCCCACTTTGCGAGGGACAGTCCCTCTTTGTGCAGTTGTGTCATGCGAAACTACTAATTCATACTAGCAAAATTAATAACACAGCCGGTGATTCTCTCTTTGCAAACTCTGTAAGTAGATCCTGGAACTCACTTCCAGCTGATATTACCTTACATTCCACCTTAGGTCAATTTAAAACTAGACTCAAACAACATTTATCACTTAACTGGCTATGTCAATGTATCAAGCCTGGCTAACTCGAATGTGTAAAAATCTGTTAACCAGTTTACAGTGTAATTTAATTTAATCCTGACTTGTGCTCAGGACTAACTTTAACCTGTGGAACTTGTTTAACTTGCTTACTTATGTAATCTCTGTAAATAATCTGTTTGTAATATGTAATGCTGGTATTATGTAATGCTGTATCTGCTTACCCTTGGAGCTTTTCTCCCTGGGCCTCCGCTGAAAATGGACATGCATCCAGTCGGACTATCCCGGTCAACAAATGTAAAATAAAAAAAATAAAATAAAAATATTTGTGAACATAGCAAATGTCCTGCGACTTTGGAACAAACATATTCCCTATAGTTTATGTAATAGTTGCATAAAACACTTATTCTGTATCTGACCCACATACATGTTACAGGACACAGAACACGTACCTGTGACCATTACTAGAATAAGCCTTTTATCTATGCAAAACACTGATGTTCTGGTTTTCGTACTGGCTGGGTGTATGTGTCATCCTGCAGACATCTGTCGTATGTCCCACATTGGTCATTTGAAATGTGGCAACCCTACCGTATGTACATCTTGGCTAGCAATAGTGTTGGGTGATTGTATACATGATTGCCTGTTCCACTCCTGGCAGTGGTCATTTTACCCTTCAGAGCAGGTGCTATTTGTTCAGGGGTGACTAATGCTGGTTTCACCTGTTCTGTACATCATTGACCATGATCTGCACAGTGGTCGGTGAAGCTTAGCCCTGTTTCGTGCATATCCGTATAGTCATATTTAAACATCGCTTACCAGCTGTGGGCAACACTTATTCCCGCTAACGTGTGCTACACATATTCTGATGACCTGCATCCGGAATGCATTACTCGTGCCGTGGGGATTACGTTACATCCCTTGTGGGACGTGGGACCAGGAACATGCACGACAGTCACTGCATGTACCACTTGGACACCTGGGGGTTGTACACATTTTATGTCATTTTGTATGTGAAGTACACTACAGCAGTTACTCCACACTACACTCACATGGATAATTCCGTTAGTTTACAAATTGATGAGTCCAGTTAATGGTATGTCCATGTGATGTTTACTGGCTGTACTCTGGCATTGGGTATGTATATCACAATTAGCTACACCCGATAATGTGCTACACCTTCATACGACCGTGGATGCAGCATTCTGGGGTGACGAATGCCTGTCATGGGTACATCCCCTGCCTTGACACAACATCCATGATTACATTTTGTGGAGCCCCTCAGTAATGCAGTGGGGAATCCGTGATGAGTGTGTGTAGGACAGTGCTTACACACATGTGCTCCCGCTATTGCCTCTGCTCCAGTATGCGACAGTTGCTTACTCGATGTTGTGGCGACGGGAGTCACTGTTTGCCCCGTTTGGTGTTTTGCCTCTGACAATCGGGTATGTACCTACTGATGTACCTGAGAACCTATACACACAGCACCGACAGATGCTGATAGGCGCATCTACTGTTCATTTGTTGACATTTCCGTGTTCCAATGGCTGTTGCGTGTACAATGTTTGAGGGCTGCCTATGTAGGATTCCACAGTGGGCCACCTAAACATCACAATTTACAGGTGGTCGTGTTTGTGTGCCATCCATTTTACTGTGTGTGCAGGTGGGGAGGGGTGTCAGTCCATGGGAGCCTATACTGTCAAGGTATGTGCTATACGATCCCTCTTTGCCAAGGCGTAGGCATATTGGGCACACCTCCATCTGCCTACTGGGGCTGGCACAGTGTGTCTATGGTCTGAATCCCTCTGTGCCTGTGTTGGCCTTGGCAATTGCAGTGGGCTGTGAGGCGCTCCTCCATTTTGACCCTGCTGCAGCTGTTTCCACAGGATCATATTATGTAGCATGGCACATACTATGAAGATGTGGGCACACGTGCCTGGAGAGTACTGCAAGGCTCTCCCAGATATGTCCAAGCACCGGAACCATGATTTCAGCATCCCGAACACACGTTCTATGATGATTCTGGTTTGTGCATGTGCCTCATTATGGCGTTCTTGCATTGGTGTGTGTGCATTTCTGATGGGGGTCATCATCCACGGCTCCAGTGCATAGCCAGCATCCCCAACAAGGTGGCCTTGTGGGATGTCCCCTGTGACAAATACCTGATACAGCTGTGAGGCATGCCAGATATGGGAGTCATAGTAGCTTCCAGGGCTGCCAGCACACACATCCATGATAATGCCCTGGGCATTGCACACGACCTGGCAGTTGATGGAGTGGAATCCCTTGCGGTATATGTAGCGCTTACCATACTCACCTGGTGGTGACTTGATTTGTATGTGTGTGTGCAGTCTATCGCAGCCAGTACCTCCGGGTAGTTTGCACACATGGTGGAAGTGACGCATATTGCTGGCCAACTCCTCCTGAGTTCGGGCGAAGTATATATGCTCATTGGCATGTGCTAACATGGCATCCAGGAACTGGTGTAGTACCCTGGATGCCGATGCCTGTGAGATCCCCATTATATCTCCAGTTGGCCTTTGAAAGGTACCTGTGGCTAGTATTCGCAAGCTTACACATACCTTCGTGTCCACTGGGATGGGTTCCCCTCTGTTGTTTCTGGTTCTCAGGCGTGGCCAGCTCAGCTCTACTATTTGCTGTAAGATGTCCCTGTCCACCCTGTAATGCTCTAGTATCTCCAGATCATGTAGCCCCTGGTAGGTTACCCTTGGTCTGAACACTCTTCTCCCCCTCTGAGGCCTACGGTGGTTGTCGGCATCATCCTCCACAACACCGTTGGTCTGTAACACATGCTGATGAATCACAGCTATGGCAGCTCCAAACATGTACATTTTAAAAGTTCCCCATCTGTTTACAACTATGGTGCAGTGTTTGGGAATACACAGGTGTGTGTTGGGTGCTTTCACACTTTATACTGTTTTGCTGTGAACACTGATGATGTGTGAGGGTGTGTATGTACGATCGTGGATACAGGGTATCTTCTGTGTTTTATTAACGGAACCACTATTCTGCTGCCTTTGGTGTTGCATTACATTTGGATGCCGTGAATTACCTCCTGCCCTTCCATTTACATTTGTGCACGTTACACCTACCATTTGCTGGCATGCATCCAGCTGCCTGCTTTCATTTGTACTTTCCTAGACCTGGCTTATCTTGTGTACTGTGTTCTATTGCCGGTCTACTGTGGGTTTGCTTTGCTCTGCTATGACAGTTCTCCTATCTTTGCATTCCAAGCCCTCCCCTCCTTTCTTTGCAATCCTATGTCTCCCCTATCCTGTTTTGCAGGTTTCTGCATGTAGGCTTGTCTACTGCCGTCGATTGACCACCGTGAGTTGATTGGTGTTAATTGCTCATTAGTACGCCAATTGCCCTGCTTCAGCATTTCCTTCTTTTCTTCCCCTGACCTTCCTGTTTGTGCTATTGTTCACGGCGCGTGCATCCGCTTACTGGGTTTCGGGCACGATTTCATCCCCATACACATGCGCTTTCGGGCACCATGTGTCCTCTCAGCTAAACGGTTCTATACCTTCCCCCCACCCCTGTCATGCAGCTTTGCTTAGCAATGGCCAGGCCAGATTTGCATTGCTCCAATGTGCTTACAGATACAGTGGCACACCCCTCTGCTGATGTCATGTATCACCTCTGATACACTCCTCGGTGTTATAGCGCTGCGCTGTCAGGTACGTCCTTAATCTGGCGGGACATTTGCGATTCAGTATTACCTGCCTCATTTGCTTGGCATTGACTACTAATTCATAGTTATAGTGCTGAACACTGTCGCGGGCCCTTGGCAACCCTTGTGCCTTGCTTGTGGTGTGCCATGCCTACCATTGTGTATTATGATGAAATCCTGATTTGTCTTACATTGCAATTTTATGACATTTGTATATATTTCCTTTGTATTCCTGTTTGCGCACACATGCCCTGCGGTTGTACTGTGCGTTACTGTGGACATGACATTAAATGTTGTTTTTTAGGTGTTGTGCATCTTTTCTTGTGCCATTGGCTGTGCATTTAGCCATTGGCATATGTTAACTTTGTAATACATGAGTCTGGTCTGCTTCCATAACTCCAATGTTCTGTTTGGGAAAATGTAAACCGTCTTTTTTGGTTTACATTTCCATGGGCTTGTGCTATGCCTGCACCACTTCATGAATCACTGTATGCCTTCATTAGCATGGTGCGACACTGTGCATGGGGTGATTTGCATACCTATGCCAAGGGCTGCGTAGATCTGGTGTACGCCAGTAGTGCACGTGGAGTTGGTTCGTACCTGAATCGCTCGGCGGACCTTTTTGGCGTTATCCAGCATATGCTACGCCTGCGCCTGGCGCAGGCTTCATAAATCCGGGGGCATATCACAACAACAAAAATAAAATCATTAAATAGAAATTTAAAATACATAGCATCCAATAGTGAAACAGTCCTTAGGCACGTGACATAAAGACAATTACCTTCTCCTATTTTTCAATCTAAGTTTTAAAGAGACCTTATCATTAAGGCCCCATTTTGTCTGCCTGCAGTTGCAAAATCCGATATAATTCACGGCTCTCAGTTAAATTATATACATCTCCAAATCTACCATAATTATTTATAACTCCAGTAACTTTAAAACTAAAGACATATTCAATGCTAGTTTCTTTTATATGTCTTGCTAAAGAATTATTTACAGTAGAATTCCTGTTGTCCCTCAAATGCTCCCTCATTCTTTCAAAAAGCATCCTGTTAGTCTTACCTACATAAAATTTAAAACATGTTTTACATTGTGCCAAATATACTACATTTCTCGTCTTACAGGTAGCATATATCTTAAATTCATATAATAACTGGTATGCGGATGAATGAATCTGCTGCAAGAATCTGATGGCAGAAATTACAAGACCTGCATGGAAATGTGCCATATGCACTTGGAGGATGCCTAACAACATTGTTTTTATAACATAAAAGTCTCTTGAGAGATTTTTTTGTTTCTAAAAGCAAAAGTGTGTGGTGTCCCTATCACACCATTAATACCTGTATCTGATGATAGCGCATGTTAACTGTTTTTAACAACCTCACAGATAGTCTTAATATTACTGGAATATGTCACATTAATGGTAGGTGCTTTCACAGTTGTCCCAGTAGTGGTTTCTTTAGATTGATCTTGTATATCAGAGAAGTAGGGGGAGGCTGTAGTGTCTCTAAGTGTCTTTGCCTCATTGATACCATATCCCACTTCTTTGTCCACATATTTTTAAAAATATAATAAAGGGTCAAGCAATGAGAATTTCCCGCCTTAATAATGATGAGAAGTTTTCAGTAGAACTAAAAGTTATGGGTGAAGAGGTAATAGCTAGAGGTTATACATTCACTCTCCATATCCTAATCCTAAATCATTCT